>NC_138295.1:69647500-70200000 GCF_965601325.2 Salmo salar
TAACCATTCAGTACAGAGAAATGGAGCTTCCATTTTGCTGCCCGATTTAGAGGCCTTATCTAGACACAGTACAATAGATGGTATTTGGGGAGAGGGCTTGTTTATTCCGAGCGTGACATTTTTTTGCCGATTGTTTTGTGTTCTTTTTTACACGCTTGTGTTTCCTCCCCCTCTTATTCTCTCTTTTACTGTGGAATATCCACACCAACACCACTGACACATAGAACACTGCTACTGTGGAATATCCACACCAACACCACTGACACATAGAACACTGCTACTGTGGAATATCTACACCAACACCACATAGAGCACTGCTACTGTGGAATATCTACACCAACACCACATAGAACACTGCTACTGTAGAATATCCACACCAACACCACATAGAACACTGCTACTATGGAATATCTACACCAACACCACATAGAGCACTGCTACTGTGGAATATCTACACCAACACCACATAGAACACTGCTACTGTAGAATATCCACACCAACACCACATAGAACACTGCTACTGTGGAATATCTACACCAACACCACATAGAACACTGCTACTGTAGAATATCTACACCAACACCACATAGAACACTGCTACTGTGGAATATCTACACCAACACCACATAGAACACTGCTACTGTGGAATATCTACACCAACACCACATAGAACACTGCTACTGTGGAATATCTACACCAACACCACATAGAACACTGCTACTGTAGAATATCCACACCAACACCACATAGAACACTGCTACTGTGGAATATCTACACCAACACCACATAGAACACTGCTACTGTGGAATATCTACACCAACACCACATAGAACACTGCTACTGTAGAATATCTACACCAACACCACATAGAACACTGCTACTGTAGAATATCTACACCAACACCACTGAGACATAGAACACTGCTACTGTGGAATATCTACACCAACACCACTGACACATAGAACACTGCTACAGTGGAATATCCACACCAACACCACTGAGACATAGAACACTGCTACTGTGGAATATCTACACCAACACCACTGAGACATAGAACACTGCTACTGTGGAATATCTACACCAACACCACATAGAACACTGCTACTGTGGAATATCTACACCAACACCACATAGAACACTGCTACTGTAGAATATCTACACCAACACCACTGAGACATAGAACACTGCTACTGTGGAATATCTACACCAACACCACATAGAGCACTGCTACTGTGGAATATCTACACCAACACCACATAGAACACTGCTACTGTGGAATATCTACACCAACACCACATAGAACACTGCTACTGTAGAATATCCACACCAACACCACATAGAACACTGCTACTGTGGAATATCTACACCAACACCACATAGAACACTGCTACTGTAGAATATCTACACCAACACCACTGAGACATAGAACACTGCTACCTTGGAATATCTACACCAACACCACTGACACATAGAACACTGCTACTGTGGAATATCTACACCAACACCACATAGAACACTGCTACTGTAGAATATCTACACCAACACCACTGAGACATAGAACACTGCTACTGTGGAATATCTACACCAACACCACTGAGACATAGAACACTGCTACTGTGGAATATCTACACCAACACCACTGACACATAGAACACTGCTACAGTGGAATATCCACACCAACACCACTGAGACATAGAACACTGCTACTGTGGAATATCTACACCAACACCACTGAGACATAGAACACTGCTACTGTGGAATATCTACACCAACACCACATAGAACACTGCTACTGTGGAATATCTACACCAACACCACATAGAACACTGCTACTGTAGAATATCTACACCAACACCACTGAGACATAGAACACTGCTACTGTGGAATATCTACACCAACACCACATAGAGCACTGCTACTGTGGAATATCTACACCAACACCACATAGAACACTGCTACTGTGGAATATCTACACCAACACCACATAGAACACTGCTACTGTAGAATATCCACACCAACACCACATAGAACACTGCTACTGTGGAATATCTACACCAACACCACATAGAACACTGCTACTGTAGAATATCTACACCAACACCACTGAGACATAGAACACTGCTACCTTGGAATATCTACACCAACACCACTGACACATAGAACACTGCTACTGTGGAATATCTACACCAACACCACATAGAACACTGCTACTGTAGAATATCTACACCAACACCACTGAGACATAGAACACTGCTACTGTGGAATATCTACACCAACACCACTGAGACATAGAACACTGCTACTGTAGAATATCTACACCAACACCACATAGAACACTGCTACTGTGGAATATCTACACCAAAACCACATAGAACACTGCTACTGTAGAATATCTACACCAACACCACATAGAACACTGCTACTGTGGAATATCTACACCAACACCACTGACACATAGAACACTGCTACAGTGGAATATCCACACCAACACCACTGAGACATAGAACACTGCTACTGTGGAATATCTACACCAACACCACTGAGACATAGAACACTGCTACTGTGGAATATCTACACCAACACCACATAGAACACTGCTACTGTGGAATATCTACACCAACACCACTGAGACATAGAACACTGCTACTGTAGAATATCTACACCAACACCACATAGAACACTGCTACTGTAGAATATCTACACCAACACCACATAGAACACTGCTACTGTAGAATATCTACACCAACACCACATAGAACACTGCTACTGTGGAATATCTACACCAACACCACATAGAACACTGCTACTGTAGAATATCTACACCAACACCACATAGAACACTGCTACTGTGGAATATCTACACCAACACCACATAGAACACTGCTACTGTGGAATATCTACACCAACACCACATAGAACACTGCTACTGTAGAATATCTACACCAACACCACATAGAACACTGCTACTGTGGAATATCTACACCAACACCACTGAGACATAGAACACTGCTACTGTGGAATATCTACACCAACACCACATAGAACACTGCTACTGTGGAATATCTACACCAACACCACATAGAACACTGCTACTGTGGAATATCTACACCAACACCACATAGAACACTGCTACTGTGGAATATCTACACCAACACCACATAGAACACTGCTACTGTAGAATATCTACACCAACACCACATAGAACACTGCTACTGTAGAATATCTACACCAACACCACATAGAACACTGCTACTGTAGAATATCTACACCAACACCACATAGAACACTGCTACTGTGGAATATCTACACCAACACCACATAGAACACTGCTACTGTGGAATATCTACACCAACACCACTGACACATAGAACACTGCTACTGTAGAATATCCACACCAACACTACTGAGACATAGAACACGGCTTCTGTCAGAGTGTAGAGGACACTAGTAGATATTTGGTTATATTTTGTTGACATTTTTAATAATTACTGCATGGAGCAATTGCCCAGTCAAGTTGAGAGTGCTCATATTTATAGAGCCTGTTAGATTGGGGCGGCTCTCTCTACAACCGGCCTTCAGTGGATGGGAAGTGAGGACGCTCAAGATTATCCTGAAATAGAGACTGTTCCTGCCTCTACTGAGCTCAGAACCTCCACACACACACACACACACACACACACACACACACACACACACACACACACACACACACACTTTAAGTGTCATTGTATAACCAAGGGTAGTCTGTGTAGCTGAAGTAGGCTGTTGAGTCTCCCTGCTTGTCCATGGAAACTACACTAGCATGACGAGGACACTTAAGTGATAAATATACATAAAGTGTCTGTGTGTGTTTGTGTGCGTGCGTGCGTGCGTGTGTTGCGAGATCCCTTTTTTGGGGTTTAGGGCTTTCAAGCCTGTTTTAGCCAGGCCGCTATGTTGGCATGAAAGATTATGATTATAGAGATTTGCTGCTTTCAGTAGTTAGCCCCAGTGCACCCAAAGGTCACATCCACTACTTAATTGGACTACATGAGAATAGAACAGGACACACAGATACAAATTGCCACACAGACACACTTCCCCATAATTCCATCAAGGCCATGTTAGTCCCCAGTGCAGATGCCCAGTAGTGGATCATTGGAGACATCTGTCCATCCTGTCCCCATCAGCAGCCATGTGCCTCCCTCCCTTCCTCCCTATCCGTTCAGATGGCACAGAGAGAGAGGAAGACTGGTGCCAGGGGACTGCAAAGCTCTTTAATATGTTATGCTCCATGTGAGCCCTGCTGTTCTGGACTTAACTCTGACCGTGTGACGGAGAAAGCAAAGTCACTATGTCAAAGTAACTGCTAAATGTGCCCTCCAATCCCTTACAATTTGCTTGCCCTATTTATGCTACAACAAACACACACAGGCACACACACACTAACCTCCTCTGTGCAGCCACTGCCGTGAAATGATATTCCGTTTAGAAAAATTGGGATTAAAATGTGTTTTGACCTTGTTACTGGAGGGATGCACACACACACACACACACACACACACACACACACACACACACACACACACACACACACACACACACACACACACACACACACACACACACACACACACACACACACACACACACACACACACACACACACACACACACACACACACACACACACACACACACACACACACACACACACACACACACACACACCAGAGGTCTTACCTGTTTTTGAAAAGTACCAGCCCATCATTATCTTTCACAGGCATAACTTGTACCATACACACACAAACACACCTCCTCAATAAGGTGTTTAAAACAAATAAACCCACAGGTCATCCACCTTCCTTTTCAGTGTAGTTTCAATGGCAGCCAATTGACAAGGGTCCCCCTGTATGTAGACTGAATGTGTGTGTGTGTGTGTGTGTGTGTGTGTGTGTGTGTGTGTGTGTGTGTGTGTGTGTGTGTGTGTGTGTGTGTGTGTGTGTGTGTGTGTGTGTGTGTGTGAGACGGTAGACAGCAACACATGAGGACCACTTCACACCCATGGCTCCTCTCCCCTCCTGTCCTCTCCTCTCCTTTCCTCCCTCTCTCCCCTGTCAGAAATGTATTCATGTAATTAAGCTGCTAATACACCGTCAAGGAACTGGCTAATTCAGCAAGGAGGAATTAAAGGAATACGGAATGACTCATTAGCCAGCGGAGATGTTTTGTTGAGCATTCTCAATAAGGAATTTGGAATGCAATGAATCACTCCATGGTGTGAAGCAATTTGTCAGTCTATATCACACAGGCTATATATAAAAATGTACTCATACGTGTGTGTGAGAGAAGAGAGAGAGAGACAGAGAGTCAGGGAGAGAGTGAGAGAATGTGAGAGAGAGAAAACAAGAGAGAGAGACAGAAAGAGAGAGAAAACAAGAGAGAAAGAGAGAGAGAGAGAGAGAGACAGAGAGAGAGACAGAGAGAGAGAGAAAACAAGAGAGAGAAAGAGAGAGACAGAGAGAGGAACAGAGAGAGAGACAGAGAGAGAGTAACAGATGTAACAGATGTAATCCATTTCAAACAACCTGCCAGTGTGATAAAGGATGGCCCATTGTAAACATTTAGGTACTGTGGGCAAGATACTTAATTGCAATCAATGTTTATTCTGCAGCAAGCATAAAGAGGAAACTCCCCAACGCGCCATCCAGCGGAGCGGCCTATGAAAATGCTCGATATAGCAACAAAAAAAAAGAACATTAGGGACAGACAGCCTATAAAAGCAGCAGTTTTGAAGGCGTGACTAGAAAATGCCAGCCTTTACCAAATGCTTAATAGCCTGAGCATGAAAACATTCCACTGCTCATTGACACTCAAATTGGACTCTTTTGATCTGCTGTCTATGACACAGACACATATACATACAGATTGATTTGCTTATTTAAAGACATTAGCAATATAAAGGGAATTGGGGTTAGTGGACTTTCCTGGTGATATTCACTGCTATTATACATGATTCTCTCCATTTCTCTCCATTTTTCTTTCCATTTCTCCATCTTTCTCATCCTAAAAGGAGAAGAAAGGAGGAGAGTGCTTGGGCAGACGTGGGAAAGCAGTAGATGTTAGGAGAGCTGCAAGCTGCAAGGCTTGAGCCATGGAGAACTCACGTTTCTGATGGGCTAACTGTTTGGCAGGTCTGATTATACTGGAGGGAGGGAGGGAGGGAGGGAGGGAGGGAGGGAGGGAGGGAGGGAGGGAGGGAGGGAGGGAGGGAGGGAGGGAGGGAGGGAGGGAGGGAGGGAGGGAGGGAGGGAGGGAGGGAAGAACAGGGTTCAGTCAGTGGTCCTGGTCCAGCCCTAGATGAAGTGGATAATTGAGTAGGGAACAAACACCGCCAACCAACCTCGGAAGCCCCCTTTTGAAAAGAAAGAAAAGCTAGAGAGAATGATGGAGTGAGAGAGAGGGGAGAGGGAGAGAGAGGAGAGGGGTGAGCGGGTTGAGAAGGAGAGAGAAAATCCTAGCTTCCCTCGGGGGGAAAAATCTGCTATTGAAAAGCTATTAAACTTGCATTTAGCAGGATTGATTGGAAATGAAGAGGCCTATTAAAAGAGAGGGACAAGAGGACAATAGCGCGTCTCTGGCCGCCGTATGTTGCCCTCCTTTCACCAGCTTTTCTTTCCCCTGGAGAGCCCCCAGCCTGTCTGTTTAAGCACTCCCACCCAGAGAACCATTGGAGAGGGGCTTAGCACTGAGTGAATAGACCCCTCTTTATCTTCCCCCTGGCCCCCCCATTCTCCTATTGAAAGAGAGAGAGAGAGAAAGAAATAGAGAGAGAGAGAAAATAAAAAAACGAAGTAAGGTTCTTTCTTTTAAGGGAAAGGGAAAGATAAAGCCAGCCCGCTCTTTCTCTTCTCTACTTAGCCAACCAACTCTGTTCTCTCTCAGCCCTCTCCTCTCTTCATATCTCCCCCAATGGTTTAGCTCTACCTCTGGAGGGGAGCCATCTACTTCCCCTGCCAGTTGGGTTTGTAATACTCAATCTCCAGCATCGTGTGTGTGTTCGGTGTGTGTGTGTCCCATCCTTAAACACAGCAATGGATCAGACAGAGGCAGGTGTCTTGGTTGATGTTCAGCAGGCTCAGACGGATGCTTCCCCTGGGACACTTAATGAAGTTTTGATTGTTTAACATCCATTTTAACAAAAAGCTCCCCCAAAGAGTGGCAGATTTCTCTCCTCCGCAGTGTGCTTGTTTCGTGTCACCGCGCGGTGGCTGCCATATGGTCTGGGGAAAGAGTTAAATAAGTCATGAGGCAGCTGACTCTTCCTGCTCATCTCAGACACCATGTTAAAGGGAAAATACATCTTCTCAGCCTCCTCCATCCACCCCATGTAACAACATGGCAACACGTAAACAACAGAATGAACAGGCCAGTCCATTATGGGGCCAGGCTAAATAAGTAACGCTATTAGACTATATCATTACATGTTACTCATCAAACCCCCGTTCTTCCAACAGCTACCCAAGCAGCCTACTTTTCCCAGCAGCCCCAAGACCAGGTAGTGGTGTCTGGCCAATCGGTGACTCTGCCCTGTGTCATCGTGGGGTACCGAGGAATGGTGCAGTGGACCAAAGACGGCCTGGCGCTGGGTGGAGAGAGAGATCTGCCAGGTATCTGATCTGACCAACATGTTTCTGTGTGTCTCTCTCTCTGTCTCCCCCCTCACTAGCTCTGTCTCCCCCTCTATCTCTCTGTCTCCCACCCTCTCTCTGTCTCGCCCTCTCTCTCTCTCACCCTCTCTCTCTCTCTCTCTCTCCATTTCTCTCTCTGTCACCCCATCTCTCTCTTTGTCTTTCTCTCTCTGCCCCCCCCCCTCTCTCTCTCTGTCTCCCCATCTCCCTCTTTCTGTTTGTCTTTCTCTCTCACACTCTCGCTCCCCTACTTCTCTCTCTCTCTCTCTCCCCTGATCAATTCATGGTCTCATTAGGAAGCCTTGGCTCTCTGTCTGTCTGTCTACTCAAATTAATGGAGGTGGAGAGAAACAAATATACTGCAGACAGCCTCTCTACCGCAAACAGACAAAGAGTGTTTAATTTGTTGTTTAGCATTTTGAGGCTTTTGTACCAAGGTGAATAATCAATTGGCTGGTGTCACGCGCTGACATTTAGCTGTGTTCTGGACTAGTGGGAAGGTGGAGAGGCTTGGTGCTGACCTTAGACACTAGATCTTGATTTTGTCTGTGCTTTAAAGGACAGTCAGTCGCCTCACGCCCCAGTCTCACATGTAGCTGCTGCCTTCCCCTGGCCAGTCTCACGCTGCTCAGCCAACTGAACAGCTCAGTGTTTAACCAGGGGTGGTGCAGCACCATTTCCATTTATGTCTTGAAGGCCTCTGGCGTTTGTTTGTGGCGTGAGTCTGTTCATTTTGCAGTCTTTTCATTCCGGTTTGGGTTTGTTGTTCTGCTGTTGGTTGTTGGGTTTGTTTTCGTGTTTTCTTTCTCATTCTCTGACTCACTGTATTCCTTGTGTTGGCTTAATGCAGGGTGGACACGCTACTCCTTAATGGGCGACCCGCTATCAGGCGAGCACAGCTTGATGATCGACTCGGCAGAGCTGGCGGATGACGCCGTGTACGAGTGTCAGGCTACGCAGGCCGGGCTGCGCTCCCACCGAGCCAAGCTCACTGTTCTAGGTAAGATACACAGCTGCTGCACACACACCACAAACGGGCACACACAGGGGAACACACACCCTGATCTGCACAGCAGCCCTCCAGCCAAAACCTGCAGGTTGGCTCTACAGAGGGAGATTGTCAGGCACCCATCTTCATTATGGTTCTGACAGTCACACACACACACACACACACACACACACACACACACACACACACACACACACACACACACACACACACACACACACACACACACACACACACACACACACACACACACACACACACACACACACACACACACACACACAAAATGCTCACGGTTTCTATGTCTTGAGACTGTTTATGACATCACCTGCTGTTATCAGCTTTCACAAATAACACCTGGAAAATGTACTTACTGCCGTATATCAGCCCTGTAAATATTTTTCAAACCCAGCAGAGCCAGCAAAATAAATAATTTCCCTTCAGTATCGATAATCAAGACTGTGGAAGTCTAGGATAATGTGATTGCTGCAGTCACAAATGACTTGCATGGACACTTAAAAGTCAAGTTCTGCACAGTTAGCACATTTTACAGTGAGTCACAATATTTGTCAACCATGGGGCAGCTTTTACATTGACGCAATGTGAGTGATCTACATATTCACCAGGCATCCAGAGGTGGGGAGAGGAGGGTGGTGGTGGAGAGAGGGATGGCGGAGGGGAGGGTGAGAGGAGAGAGAGCGGCCCCTCGTGGGACTCCCAGACAGTGAAACACTGCTGGCACCTGGTGGCCGATGGGGGAACAGGTTGCAGCACATTCATTAGTCTTTACTGAACGTCTCTCTGATGATCTAGCAAATACACCCAACAAAGCAGAGAGACAGTTACAGAAGACACTGGAGCCCCAGCTCTATACACCAACAACTTGGCTAGGCTACTGTACTGTCTCCCCACTGCCCTGCTTGTTTCGGTCATTTTATGAGCTCGTTTAAGCAGCGAGACGAGGGCGAGAAGAAAAGGCAGCAAATGAAATGCTAATGAAAATCATGTGAATTCTGACGACCCATGATGAGGAACACTTCAACGACCACGCGCCTCTCAAGAGAGCACAGTGCAGCACAGTCAATGGAGATCACACCCACATACACACACCCACATACACCCACACAAACCCTGCTTCACAATGCCCGCACCGCACAGCACAGAGTGGAGGTGGGCGAGGATGGACTGTTTGATTGGTTAGCGTGAGCCACCTCCGCAGTCACACTGACCTTAGCCTTTGTGGACAGAAAAGGCGGTAGATGTTGTTTCCTCACGCCTTGTAGAACGTCCGCATTAAGAGAGGAACAAATCAAGCAGGGACCGGGGTGTGTGTGTGTAGGCCTGTTTCGAGAACACAGATGCACAGAGGCTAGAGTCTTGAAGTGTGTGTGTGTGTGTGTGTGTGTGTGGTGTGTGTGTGTGTGTGTGTGTGTGTGTGTGTGTGTGTGGAAATCAATGCAGCCAGATGAGACCAAAGCAATCCGGCGCATTCAAAGGAGTCAACGGCGGGAGAGCAGCCAAGGGAGTCGGCATGGAAATTAAAATCACCTAGCACTCGGATTCCATTAGTGTCCGGGCCGCGGTGGCGGAAAGACCTCTGACAATTCAGATACACACACACACACAGAAATTGGTTCAGCGGAGGGAGCAAGAGAGAGAGAGATAGATAGACCGGGGCGCAGGCCCGCTGCTGTTTACGTCTGCCGTTATTGGCTGGGGAGATAGACGCCTTCATCAGGGGTGGCACGCTCTGCTTGCCAGCAGCGTGTGCGAAACCATGCAAATAAATGAACAAATAAGCAATTCAGATGAAACATCACTGGGCAACAGTGGGAGTAAAAGAGAGTACTAATGCCAGTCTCAATGTTAAGAAGGAAAATGAAATAGCTCTTCTGTTTTTTTCTTCTCAAAGCCAAATGTTGTCAGTTTCCATTCCAGTCTACAAAGTAGAAACACACCTCGCGAACCAACACGATGATGAAAGAATATTGTTTTCTCTGTGTGCAGTGGATGAATTGATGCAGCGTTAACACATCACATTAATCTCACTAGATGTTCCTCTCATTCAGAAGCTCTGTACTGTAAAAGGAGCTTTCAGTTTGGTGGGTTGTTTCTCTCTAACATGAATGCGTTGTGTTTCCTCCTTCTCTCCCTGTAGTTCCCCCCACAGACCCGGTGGTGGAGGGGGGTCCTATCATACGTGTGAAGGCCCACACACCCTACAACCTCACCTGCCGCGCCTCGGGGGCCAAGCCTGCCGCCGAGATCACCTGGTACAGAGACGGAGAGGTCATGGACACGGCCATATACTCCAAGGTACAGAAAGACTACAGCACAATCAGATAACAGGTTGGGCCAGGGCAGGTTAGAGAGAGCAGGGCCATGCCCAACCTCATCAGGATCCACTAACACCCACACAACACCAACACAGCACAGCAGAGTACAGCAGAGCCCATCTCAGCAGGTAAGGCAAGGTACATCAGCTACTCAAAATGCAGCAACTTTCTCTCAGGGCAGAATACAGAAGCCAACACGTCCTTTTCCGTTTCTCTGTTTTCTATTTCTCTCTCTTTCTCTCTCAGGACTTGTTCTTTCTCTCCCTACCTCCCTCTCTGCAGTCCCCCTCCCCTTTTTCACTCATACCTGAACCCCCTCCTCTCTCCCCTACTCCCCCTCCCCTCGCACTCTAATGCACCGACACTACAGTATAACTGGAGCATGCCAAAGCTCAGACAGGCATGAGCGTTTGATACAGTAGAATTTCTGCCAAGGAGAAATCACCCACAACAATGCCAAAACACAATGGGGGGATGCGCCAGAGCGTGAACCAGCCGCAGTAGGGAAAGAGTCACATTTGTCATGCTCTCTGACCACGCTAAACTATGCTAAACGACACATTTAAGGAGACTAGAGCCCACAGTGGAGAAAAGGAGGGGCACAGGAAGGGAGAGAAAGAGATAGGGAGAGAGAAAGTGGGAGTAAAATAAAGAAGGGTGGGAGATACTGAGATACAGATCACTGAAAGAAAGAAAACGGGTGCTTTTAGAGAGGAGGAAGGCTAGAGGAGGTGAGTGGGAGGTAGAGAGGGGGAGAGGTGGCTTGGGGCAGAGTGAGGGGTGGTGACAGGGAGTGATGCGACTCGATCTAGCGTAAAAATGCTTTTTGTGTCTGGCTGAGGAAGTGATTCATTGATTCAGCTGTCTGTTTGTCCGTCCATCCAGGGAATGGGCTCTGCTCTGCCCTTGCCCTTTTCCAGAGCTGCCTGTGAGACAACCCTCCCCCGGTCCCCCCTCCTCACGGCTAAGCCCAGAAATACAGACACAGACACCTCTGCCATTACTGCACACTGTCTGACAGCCCTGTGCGTGTGTGTGTGTGGTGTGTGTGCGTGTGCGTGCGTTTTTTTGTGTGTCCTTCGAATGCGATGGGTGATATCTCCAGAATCTACCCCTTTCCTCACTTAGGAGTATTGATTCCTGTGAGCAATAAATAGATCTCAAAGATGATGACAAACAAGGAGCGCTGACTGGGAGCACTCTCAGAAATGTGGGAACAGCACATATCCCCAGGCGCATCATAAAATATATGATTTAACTGCCATGCCAATGGACTGGATGGCAATTTGAATGCCTCACACGTCAGAAAGTTAGGTCCCGCAGTGTCACACAGACACCTAGAGGGGGAAGACTCAGCAGGGCCTTACATGAGGCTACACCTATTCTATACCTTACTTCCCTACTTAAACCACCAAAATATATTAATTCATGGATCTAACCCAAGAGGTGAAATAAGGACTCATAACTCCCTCTGCATGTTTAACAGCTGTCTCTTGTCTGTCTTGACCATTGAGATGTACAGTAAACATCGTAGATGTCTTATCTCCATGTCTCTGGTCTGTCTCTCCTAGACGCGGATGGCGGATGGGAAGAGGGAACTGGCTGTCAGTATGCTTCCTGTGGTGCCGGAGGACAAGGACTCTGGCCGTACCTACACCTGCCGCGTCCTCAACCCTGCCGCCCCCGCTGGACTCCAGACCTCGGTCACCATCAACGTCCAGCGTGAGTGTCCTCAGTGACGCTTAGTGTCCCCTACAGTCGTCCAGCGTGATGGGGGACACACCTCGGGTACAACACTCTGTAGTGCCCTCGTCCTAGTGATGGGGACACACCTCGGGTACAACACTCTGTAGTGCCCTAGTCCCAGTGATTGGGACACACCTCGGGTACAACACTCTGTAGTGCCCTAGTCCTAGTGATGGGGACACACCTCAGGTACAACACTCAGAGGATGGAGAACTCAGTCAAATACATTCAACTACCAACTATCACACTTGCATACTACTTAATATGTACTGATGTATTGTCCATGGACACTAGTATGCTATTGTGGATATTGGGACATAGTCCTATAGGTAAAGTTTATAGTGACAAATATACTGCCAATAACGACTAGGTAGTAGCCTATACACATATATCATCTATAATATATTTATTTATATACTTTAGGCATTAGTTGAGGGCTTTGGTTGAATAAATACATTTCACCCAGCACCACTTTAGAGTTAATGGAAGAGTGGTTAGTTCTGCCTGCCTGCACATGCACTCGCTCACCCTTCAATGATTCATACACTAACCTCTCTGTGACAAACACACCCCCCTTCATATAGGTCCTAGCTCAGTGACACATACCTCCAGTGTTCCCAGAGCTTCCTTTAGTACTGTTGTCCTGTTCCTTCTCCCTTGACTGACACATATTCAGCCTTCATATACTGTAGAATCCTCCATAGTGATAGATACGACACATACTATGTTCACCTCTCAGTAATGTTGTGTGCTCCCCTCCATCCTGCAGACCCCCCATCAGTGACCCTGTCCGTCCAGCCCCAGACTGTCATGGAGGGAGCCAAGGTTCTGTTCATCTGCTCTGCCTCTGCCAACCCTGAGATCACAGGATACAGGTAAAAAACAGCACCTCAACCTTCACTTTGTTGGGTTCATTTCTTTCATAGTGTGTACTGCACTATTATGGAACTATTATCCTTTTAGTTGGTCCAGTTTGGACTTTATCATTATGGCACAACTCAAAATTATCTAGTGACCCAAAGTGACATGGTAACCCAATATCTTCTGGTAAACCAAAGTGATCTTGTAACCCAATGATGTGGTAAATTGACCTTCCAACTTTATGTGAGCTGGTAAATTGACCTTCTAACCCTATGTGATGTGGTAAATTGACCTTCTAACCCTATGTGATGTGGTAAATTGACATTCTAACCCTATGTGATGTGGTAAATTGACCTTCTAACCCTATGTGATGTGGTAAATTGACATTCTAACCCTATGTGATGTGGTAAATTGACATTCTAACCATATATGATGTGGTAAATTGACCTTCTAACCATATATGATGTGGTAAATTGACCTTCTAACCCTATGTGATGTGGTAAATTGACATTCTAACCCTATGTGATGTGGTAAATTGACATTCTAACCATATATGATGTGGTAAATTGACATTCTAACCCTATGTGATGTGGTAAATTGACCTTCTAACCCTATGTGATGTGGTAAATTGACATTCTAACCCTATGTGATGTGGTAAATTGACATTCTAACCATATATGATGTGGTAAATTGACCTTCTAACCCTATGTGATGTGGTAAATTGACATTCTAACCATATATGATGTGGTAAATTGACATTCTAACCCTATGTGATGTGGTAAATTGACCTTCTAACCCTATGTGATGTGGTAAATTGACATTCTAACCCTATGTGATGTGGTAAATTGACATTCTAACCATATATGATGTGGTAAATTGACCTTCTAACCCTATGTGATGTGGTAAATTGACATTCTAACCCTATGTGATGTGGTAAATTGACATTCTAACCCTATGTGATGTGGTAAATTGACATTCTAACCCTATGTGATGTGGTAAATTGACATTCTAACCCTATGTGATGTGGTAAATTGACATTCTAACCCTATGTGATGTGGTAAATTGACATTCTAACCCTATGTGATGTGGTGATCTGGTGGTCCAGGTGGTCCAAGGGAGGAGTCCCCATCTCGGAGGCGAACGGGGACAGCCTGGAGGTGACGGTAGACCACTCGTACTTCACAGACCCTGTCTCCTGTGAGGTGTCCAACTCAGTAGGCAGCACCAACGTCAGCACCCTGGTGGATGTACAATGTGAGTGGAGCACATCAGTGTATCATAGTACTGTACTAGTAGCCTATAGTGTAATCCAAGTAGTGTGTCTGTGAACACGTTCACCCTCGTCGCAGGAGTTATCGTGTCTTTGGAGGATACTGTGTAATGTGCTTTTTGCTTTGAAAATGCCTTAGGGGATATGCTAAAGTCATAATGAATGGTGAATAGGGGCTGTATTAGTTCTGAGGGTGTCCTGGGCTTCTCTACAGTTGGTCCCAGGCTGCTGTCGGAGCCCAAGCCCATGAACGTGGACATTGGGATGGACGCTGCCTTCACCTGCACCTGGACAGGCAACCCTCCCCTCACCCTGGCCTGGACCAAACAGGGCTCCAGCGTAGTAAGACAAGTAGCTCAATCAATACTTATACTGTGTGTGCGTGTCTGTGTGTGTGTGTGTGTGTGTGTAATGAGAGAAAGCCCTCAGACATCAGAGCTAAACCTTCAGAGGCAGTGTATGTGATGATTGTCAGGTTCTCACCCTGCTGAGAGCAGGGGAGGTGACACTCTGTCATAACAATGTGACCACTAAATCAATCACATCCACAGTTGAGACACACTAGTTAAAAACCAGCCGACACATTTCACATCCCACTCCGAGAACAGCTTCTCAAACCGCTCCTCAACCCGGACCAAGACACAACACAAAGAACATCCAGGGAGGATTATGTGAGGTAGCTTACAAACAGCACAGTTCCACCTTTAGTTTGCGTCATCCTGGTTCAAGGTCTCCCACCCCACCCCAGGCAACACTATCAGCGCTATCTCCAGGGAGCCTCTCTCCCGGTCTTTCATCGGATTTCAGAGGCAGCTTTTGCTAAAAACGCCACCGCTAAAGAGAAGAAAGCTGCAGGCCAGCAGGCGATGCTATAAAAGCCATGCTGTCATCTCCATCTCCCAGAGTGAACCAACTCTCTCCGGAAGAAAAAAACAGGCAGTGCTCTCTATCCACACACACCGCGGCCACCACGCCTCACACAGCTACCAGTAATGGATTCATTAGGTTACTCTATAATTGTGGTTGAATAAAACAATGGAGATTGGGAGTGAAAGGACGGAGGGAGGGAGAGGAGGGGCGTAGAGGGAGAGTAAATTGATTAATCACAGCTTGATGGAATGGTGGGATCAATGAGCTAACGAGTGCGCAAGTGTAGAGCGAACTGTAGCAGCCTCTAAAGGCTACGGCCCACTCACACCATGATAACGTTATGCTCTGCTGGCAACGTTTAATTAGGACAATCTCCACAGCAGCATGGTCACTCCAGAGGAGCCTGGCTGTAGCTGGAGTCAGAGCAGCAGTGGCTGGAGTGCTTAATGTCTGTGACTAAAGCCACAGCGTTGTCACCACCATTAAATTAAACTGAAACAGAGTGTAGGAGCTGGAGAGACTGTACGTAGGGCCACATCCGTGCTGCTGCAACAACAGTCCCAATGAACTGCTGCTAAAAAGACACTCACTCTCTCCCCTCCCTCTCCTCTTATCCCTCCTGTCCACCCCTCTCTCTCTATTTTCCCCTCTCCCTCCCCTCCTCGCTCTCCTACCCCTCCTCTCCCTCCGCAGGTGCTCAGTAATGGCAACACCCTGCAGCTGAAGGCTGTCACCCAGGAGGATGCTGGGACGTATACCTGCAAGGCCATCGTCCCCCGCATCGGTGTGGCTGAGAGGGACGTCACGCTCACTGTCAACGGTAAGTCTCATATGAGTCTCAATAGTCTGAAAATAGGGCTAATTCAATAGCACTTTCAACATGTTTTTGGTTGACTTTTAGATGTAGAATATTAAAGATGCACATTTGGTATTATCTATGTAGAATGTTTACTCAAGCATAATGTGTCACCCATCTGACAATGCATCTGTGTTTAATATGTCAATGTCTCAAAATCTCCCTCTATTTCTCTCCCCCACATCTCTCTCACAAAAACACTTTCTCTCTCTCTCTCTCTCTCTCTCCAGGCCCACCTATCATTACAGCGGACGCCACACAGCACGCTGTCAAGCACTCCAAGGGCAAGCTAGAGTGCCTGGTGGGAAACAGCCCCCCGCCTGACAAGATTGTAAGTGAGCCTCTTGTCTTTTCCTGTCTTTCCTGTTTCAATGTTGTGTGTGTGTGTGTGCGTGCATGCATGTGCTCACGCACACAAGCGTGTGCACATTTAATACACACTGAATCCCCCCACCTACACACACACACACACACATCATCATCTCTTCACCACTCAATGGGGATGAGAGAGGGAGAGAGAACAGAAAGGTAACTAGACCGGGGGGGGGGGGCCTTCTGCAGGCTGCAGCCAAACCACATGGCTCAATTAGCGCTGCATCCATCAGGCCTCGGTGGGCTGACCCCGTTGTGACCCTGGGTGCATGGGCAGCTCTGACAGAGGCTAATTAGGGTCCGAGTGGGAGTGAGAGGCAGGCACCCCGTAGACCTTACCTAGCAGCAGGAGAGAGGCTTCAGCACCGACAGGAGTATCCTACACAGCCTCACAGGTCTGGCAGGGCTTACCTCCAGGGAAAGACGTAGGAGGCAATTTATACCTACGGCCCTTAGCAATGTCAGCCAGGTGGATGGAGAGGGAGGAAAACAGAGAGAGGGAAAGAGAGAGGGAGGGAGGGTGGTTGGTTGGTTAGAGGGTACCTGTGATTGATCTAAGCATGGGAAGTACTGGTTGATCTGAGCTCTGACAGCGCTGCTAGCCACTCACCTGTTGTTCATCTCCCATCTTTCTCACTAGGTGTGGACATTTGGAGACGTGACCCTCTCCTCGGGCTCCTCGGGTCGTTTCTCTGTCCAGACGGTGACCAGCGACCACGGGGTCCTGTCCTCCCTGGTCCTGTCTGAGACCCTGGCCCAGGACTTCCAGCTCCGCTACAACTGCACCGCATGGAACCGCTTCGGCACAGGCACCGCGCTGGTCACCCTCAAGGAGCAAGGTACGGGTAGGAACTGGACAGGGGTCCTTATTATCTATCATCTCACACAGTCAGCATGACCAGTCTCACTAAGACGAGCACTGTGGAGAGACGGTGCTGGGAAGAGAGAGGGGTTAGATGAGGTCAAAGTAGAACTCCAATTGAGTGCTTATCTTAATTATACTATTTTAATCAATATAATTTAATCAGCAGATGGTGGGCCTTAATGAATACATTGGGCCCATAACATATATCGATCGGGGACTAAAGTCAATTAGATCAGGCCACAGGTGTCCCAGGGCCGAGCCGCCGGCGGTCCCTAAGCTCCCTCTCTCTCTCTAAGTGTGTGAGAGCCACCCTCTTCAAATTTACTTAAACCACAAATTACTTACTCACACACACACATATGCACACACAAACACACACTATGCACACTGGAGTTGGCGGAGGTAAGGAAGGAAGGCCTTTGTTGCAGTAGACACCAAAAATAAGGTCCTCGCCAGCAATTTACATCAAGGCAGCTCAGCCGGGGTCTCGGGAGAGTTGAGCGGTGCGCCGTATCTCTCTCCTGGAATCTCTAATTAGATTACTGTCTATTGCTTCATTGCATGTCAGGCCTTGTTACCCTTCTTCCAGAGAGATTAGACACAATAGCCGAGGCTGTGGGGACGCAGGGGACTCTAAGTGTGTGTGTGCATGTGCGTGTGTGTTTCTGAGGGACCATGAGGCTTACTGCAGATGAATTTATATAGGAGCAGGCGTTGGCAGAGATTAGTTGGGGGGGAATGAGTAGAGTGGCGTTAGAAGAGGAGACTGGATCTGGTCCTGCCTGTCTCTGATCAGTAGCAAGATCCTGACACTTCTCTCTTTTCCTCTCTCTCGCTCTCTCTCTCTCTCCTCAAAGAGGCCCTGCCCATGATGATCATCATTGGGGCGGCGGTGGGCGGAGGGTGTGTCCTGCTCATCTGTGTCGTCACCCTGGTCTCTCTCTGCTGCAGGCACACCGGGAAAGGTGAGGTCGAAGGTCAGATATGGGCCATACTGGGGTTGGGCTATATTCCATGTCAATTCACCCTATTCAAGGAAATGAATTGACATTCAGTAAATGACTATTCACTCAATATTTTTCAATCAATGTGAACTGACTGAATTGAAATAGAACTGACCCCAACCCTTAGCAATGCATGGCTAGTTTCAACTTCATAAAAGGAGCACAATCAAATCCATTTCTATAAAGGCAACAGGCATGAAAAGCAGTTTTAGAATCGTTTCTAAATCACCTGTCTCTTTTGAATCCTTACAGGTAAAAAGTGCACACGCCTCTCAAAGAGTGACATCAGAGTTCAGATTGTGCACAGCGACCACAACGCTACCCGTGGCAACGATGATGAGGAGGATGTCAAGGAGCCCATGGTAAATGCCTCCGTTCAATCACTTTCAGTAGGTTTTCAAATACCTTTTCTTCTTTATATAACAGATATGTGATGATACACAATACAGTCATTTTGTCGTGCTCATGTTTGTCGGAGTCTAAGATGTTCCACCTTTGTAATTGTAGGGCCTGTTGTTTCCCCCACAGGCCCCCAACAGCAGTGAGTCTCCTGGGACGTCCCGGACGGAACACAGTGACCTACTGGAGGAGGACGAGGACGAGAGGTCCGACATCAAGGTAAAAACCGTAAGGAGAAACACTCACTTATACAATGTCTATACAATTTACATGCATGGGAAAAATGGCAAACATTTGTTGAGCATTGGTTGCATGTGCTGTTTTGCTGGGTGTTTTGAACATTTTTGAAATCTCTATATACATACTGTATCTTTAAAAGCGGTTGAACAACTTAACACCCTGTTGTTATTTCCTCTCCCCTCAGGACCCCACTAACGGTTACTACAACGTGCATGCTCACGAGGACCGGGTTATCCGCAGTGGTTTCTCAGATTACGTGCCCAACCCCCGTCCTGTCTACACGCCATCCCAGCTGCCCTCCCCCAGCCCGCTCTTCGGCCAGCACACAGTTGTGGCAGCCACACAGCCCCGCATCTACGACTTCTCCCACCGCTACGCCACCACCACAGGGGCCCGCTCCACCTACGAGCAGCAGCAGGCAGCGGCAGCCCAGCCCGGAGCAATCTACCCCACCGACCCCGTCTACAGCGGCTCTGCCTACCTGCCCACCGCCGCCACGTACGGCCGAGCCTTCACCAGCTACGTCAAGCCCGCCTCCTACGAGAAGGTGGATGCCTACGATCAATCGGACCAGGCCAGCAAGGTGTCTAGTTCCTCCCGTTTCTCATATGCATCATCGCAGGTCTCCTCCCAGCAGTCCGACTATGGACGGCCGTCACAACGCATGCAGACTCACGTCTGATTGGACAGCGGAACAGGGGGTGGAGCGCGGAGGGCCATATAAAGGGGAAGCATTGGTCATCTCTATAGGAGTTGTGGCCAGACTAACATGAGGAGAGAGGACTGGATGGCTGGTCCTTCTGGACATGTTTTGGAAGGAGATGTAGGTGACAGGGATTGCCTTCCTTATTTGTTATTCAGTTGTCATTCTGCGATTGAATGGTCCCAATGGAGCCCCAATGGAGTCAATGATTGTGATGTGCCACTCACATTCCCCATCAATAAATAATCTACTACAGTGTCTGCTACTTCAGAGATGAGCCTGCTATTCTGTCCTGGCACTGGTTTTGTTTTACCAGTGAGGGGATGGGAGGAAGGCAAACTGGAAATCACCAGACAGGAGCATCTCATGACTTTGGGTGGCCTAAACTAACTGGATTCTGGAGCATAGCTAACATTTCTCAAAAAGAACAGACTGCTCAGACAAATAGAACTTATAACAGACTATGAACAAAATAAAAAATACAGATGTCTTCGTTTAAAAAAAAAAAAGAAAAGTCAACACATTGTGGTCATTTGGTGTTTGTCGGCATGTGAAAGGAGTTCTAAGCACATTCGTGTCTCTCTATCCATTTAAAGAAGCCTGAGCTCCACAATGGCAGCCATAAACCGTTCGGCAAAACAATACGTTTGGCTTGTGTGTGGGTTATTGGGAAGTGAAAGCAGAGTGAGGTATGGAGAGAATGTGTATCCTAACCTTCGCCTAATAGAGAGACAGCCTGTGTGTTATCGTTCTACCCTGGTGGACAAGAAAAGGAAATGGAAAAACCCAAAGATGGTGAGCTACAGTACATAGCAGTGTATTGAAAGAGTTAGGGATAAAGATGAATTCCTCTGAGTACTGTATTACTTCTGTGTTTACCAGATCGCAAAATGGAAACTATTTCCAGAACAATCAGAGAATGTTGTTTGTAAAATGGTGGCAATCTTGAACTTGAATAATCTCAAGGTGCAGTCTCAACTTGAACAGGCTAAGATGGGTTCTACTTGTGAAACTGTCCCTCTTCAGACACCATCCACACTCCAGTCATGACACAATCAAGTAGCTTCAATATGTTTACAAAAACACAGTACTACCCTGAAATACTGACTAGATCAACTGTACAAATGGGTGAAGAAGCCCCATTCTTTCTCTGTTGCATGCAGATGATGTGTCTAGTGAAACTCTTCAGCATTTCTTTTCCATGTCCATTATGCTTGTTTGAGAGACTGCTTACTGCACCTGGCTCAGTTGCATTCCGGTTCTGGACACTACTGGAACCCTGTACTGCCATTTTGTGTCGAGAGCCGCGCTACCGGTCAGTCGGCCCAATTGGAGAACATACGTCTCTAAGTGAACCAAGTGATTTCAAAAAAGATCATCGCTCGTCTTTATTTTTATATAAGCCTTAATGTACAGCTTGTAAGCTGCTTTACTGTAAAGTATCTTTATATTATATATACACATAAATCTATATCTTGATTGATTTTATTTGGGTCCACAATTTTTCTCTTTCTGTTCCGTTGTTCATCAATCACTGAATGCAGAAAGAGGAACTATGCTTTTTGGGAACACAACTAATTGCCATTTGTTGGTTTGGTTCATTTTGTTTTTTAATTATGTATTAAGGATTTTATTTGCTAAAAATGAGCTATTGTTGCTTGTAACTTTGTACACATATTTATATTTAAATAAAACCATTTCAGATAAAGACCAGCGTGGTTTGAGTACTGTACTGTACGTTGGCACGGTGAGGAGATGCTGTGTGTGTGTGTGTGTGTGTGTGTGTGTGTGTGTCATGGGAGAACAGGTACAAACAAAGCTGCTTATGTACCGAAGTTGATGAATACATAAATTAGAAGAGCTGTCTATGTTGATTCTCCTATTCCCGTGGTGGAGCGTCGCTTTTAATGAAGACAGATGTGATTGTAGATCCCCCCACTGTCTGTGTATCCACCTCCCTACACCCACACACCCAGCTCCCCTGGTAACAGGATATTGCTGTGACAAATCTAGGTATAATGTGACAATATCAGCTTGTCATGTCACCTCGGTCTCTTGTTACATCTCGTCTCCAGGTAGACATGCTAGTCACGGCAGGGAGGAGACGAGTGCTATGAGAGCTCCACATTCACTACAGGCTGCTGTGTAAAGGGACATGACCCCACAATAGACTCAGATAATACTTACTATGCAATACCTATTATAGAGACACAAGTCGGTCAATTACAAAATGGAGGTAATTGACATGCAGAAGATTCAGGTAAAGTATGTTTATTGTGTAGGATTCATAAATGTTATATTTTTTTGTATGCCTCATTTTTATATATCTTCAACCTTTAACAATTAAAATCTCTTCAGCACTTCATCATTTACAAACATAATGGAGATCTTTGGGTTTTCAAGTCACAGTAAATGTACAAATACAAGCCAAAATAGAGAGTGAAAGAAAACCAATGAAGAATCTGAACAGTTAAAAGCAGGACCAGGATTGTCCAATAAGAAGTCCACTGTTTGAGAGGGGTGAGAAGAACTCATTGTGTTGCTCCGTGCAAACAGCTAAAGCCAATTGATTTTCTTGAGCTGCCGTACGTAGGGGAGTGAAGACCCGCATCACCCTCAGCTCAACGGGCAAATGGAGACCATTTTAGCTAGCCGGTATATTGAGTTCTCCTAGAATACTAATGTGAGGAAAATGGCCAAGCATCTATAGGAATTGATAGGAACCTCCGAATTGCACTGTGCCCATTGACTCTCAAAGAGGAAGAGACGAAGCGAGAGGTTTTACTCTGGTCAAAATCTGTCCACGAAAATAAGTCCAAGGTGTCAAATTTGGTCAACAAACATTTTCTTATTGCTAATTTGCTATGTGCCGCTTATTTGATCAAATATAAGTTTTGTAATAGTTTGGTTATTACGAATGCACTGATATAAGTGGAAGCATGTGGCCTTTCTGCAACTTACCCAAAACAACTTTATATCAGAGTTGTGCCTATTGTCACAGAGGACTCATCATAGATATAACCCATTTATCATGGGCATTGCCATTGAGGGCTTCCACCATTTTAAATTAGTCAACTGGGTGGGGATTCTAGAGTTCATCCAATGAAGAAAATTGACTACTTTAAAATGGAGATAGCTAGGGTTGAGCAGTATACCGTATCCCGGGGTATTTAGAAATACGCTCGGTATGATTTTCCAATACAGTTGTTTTTGAATATTTGTACTTCTTAAATAAATATCTGCATTCAACTTATGCACTAGGTAATAGATAAAGCAGATCGTATTCATCATTTCCCCTGTTACATTATTTTTCACTATGACGCTTACATGTACTAGTTTCACAAAACAGCTGTTTGAGCCAGTTACAAACAAGCACAACAAACAAAACAGGAGCTTTGTGAGATGATTCACTCCTGCTTCACCATTTCCTGGTTGCTAAAACTAAATGTTTTCCTAATTTCAGTTTATGTGACAAAATAAGCTAGTATGGTGCAGTGATTCTCTACACTAAACCGCTGTGAAATATACAGCATTTTCCATAACCAAGAATATTGTTTCAGTTGTTTGACGATGGTTATACAAAACAAAGTCGGAGACGCAAAAACAAAACTTAATAACGAGAAACATAAAAATAGCCCACATAGAACAGATCTACCGCTTCTTAGACTTGCTTTCAAGCAGAATGATAGATCTATAACTCACATTTGATCAGGTACCCCCAAAAAAGTAAATATTTCCATTTTAAGTGAGGTAATCAATTCACAGGAAATGTACTGCGTGCCAGCTAGATATCTTATTACTATTAAGTTAAAGACGTGCCAAATACATTATTTCCAGGTTTTGCTAACTTGATAATGTTAGCTAAGTGGCTAACATTAGCTTAACATATCAAGCTTATTGGTAACAGCAGCAGAGACAATCCCCTCCTGGACTAAGATCCCTGCAGTCTAAAATTCATTTTGTGGGTGCTGCAAACTGCACTTTGAGATACAGTTGAAGTCAGAAGTTTATATACACCTTAGCCAAATACATTTAAACATTTTTCACAATTCCTGTCATTTAATCCTAGTAAAAATTCCTCTTAGGTCAGTTAGGATCACCACTTTATTTTAAAAAAAAATGTGAAATGTAATTTTCTGATTTATTTCAGCTTGTATTTCTTTCATCACATTCCCAGTGGGTCAGAGGCTTACATACACTCAATTAGTATTTGGTAACATTGCCTTTAAATTGTTGAACTTGGGTCAAACGTTTCGGGTGGCCTTCCAGAAGCTTCCCACAATAAGTTGGGTTAATTTTGGCACATTCCTCCTGACAGTGCTGGTGAAACTGAGTCAGGTTTGTAGGCCTCCTTGCTCGCACACAAATGTTCTAAAGGATTGAGGTCAAGGCTTTGTGATGGCCACTCCAATATCTTGACTTTGTTGTCATTAAGCCATTTTGCCACGACTTGGAAGTATGCTTGGGGTCATTGTCCATTTGGAAGACTCATTTGCGACCAAGCTTTAACTTCCTGACTGATGTCTTGAGATGTTGCTTCAATATATCTACATCATTTTTCCTGCCTCATGATGCCATCTATTTTGTGAAGTGCACCAGTCCTTCCTGCAGCAAAGCACCCCCACAACATGATGCTGCCACCCCCGTGCTTCATGGTTGGGATGGTGTTATTGGGATTGCAAGCCTCCCCCTTTGTCCTCCAAACATAATGATGGTCATTATGGCCAAACAGTATTATTTTTGTTTCATCAGACCAGAGGACATTTCTCCAAAAAGTACGATCTTTGTCCCCATGTGCAGTTGCAAACCATAGTCTGGCTTCTTTATGGTGGTTTTGGAGCAGTGGCTTCTTCCTTGCTGAGCGGCCTTTCAGGTTAAGTCACTATAGGACTCGTTTTACTGTGGATATCGATACCTTTGTAACGGTTTCCTCCAGCATCTTCACAAGGTCCTTTGCTGTTGTTTGGAGATTGATTTGCACTTTTCACACCAAAGTACATTCATCTCTAGGAGACAGAACATGTCTCCTTCCTGAGCGGTATAATGGCTGTGTGGTCCCATGGTGTTTATACTTGGGTACTATTGTACATGGTAACTTCAGGCATTTGGAAATTGCTCCCAAGGATGAACCAGACTTGTGGAGGTCTACAATCCTTTTTCTGAGGTCTTGGCTGATTTCTTTTGATTTTCCCCATGGTGTCAAGCAAAGAGTCACTGAGTTTGAAGGTAGGCCTTGAAATACATCCACAGGTACACCTCCAATTGATTCAAATGATGTCAATTAGCCTATCAGAAGCTTCTAAAGCCATGACATCATTTTCTGGAATGTTCCAAGCTGTTTAAAGGCACAGTCAACTTAGTGTATGTAAACTTCTGACCCACTGGAATTATGATACAGTTAATTATAAGTGAAATAATCTGTCTGTAAACAATTGTTGGAAAAATGACTTGTCATGCACAAAGTAGATCCTAACCAACTTGCCAAAACTATAGTTTGTTAACAAGAAATTTGTGGAGTGGTTGAAAAACCAGTTTTAATGACTTTATGAGCTGGGTTATCTGGCTTGGTAGTAAATGTTTGCATGCAGTCATTAGCATTTACCTTGCATTCACTATGGTGTATCCTTAGTACATGTTAGCATTTTGTCAGCATTCTGGTAAGTTCTGTTTTTTTTGGGGGGGGGGGGTTTAACGAAGAAAAATAAAATAAAATGCACCCCTTGTGTGCACTGCTGGTAATACCGTATATGGATATATGGGATGGCACAGTATGAAAGCACGGAAATCTGGATACCGCCCAACCCTAGAGATAGCATGGGAAGCACCATTGATACGTGTGTGAACAGACACTAGTGGCACAGATACCAAGACGAGTCATACATATATCTCTATGGCCTGTGGTGCTCTCCACACACACACACACGTATCGGCCCTCTCATTGGCTAGAATGGTCCCACCTGATCTCACCTCCTCCTGCCTGCCTTCCATCTTTGGGGACATGTATTTCCATTGTTAGAGCGGTCACTCAAAAATCTTGTCAGTTCCTCCTGAAAGTTTTCATAACCCTTGACCTTTTCCACATTTTGTTGTGTTACAATCTCAATTTTAAATTCAGAATGTGTCACTGGCCTAGGCACAATATCCCATAATAAAGTGGAATTATGTTTTTAGAAATGAAAAGGTGAAACGTCTAGAGTCAATAAATATTCAAACCCTTTGTTATGGCAAACCTCAAAGTTCAGGAATAAAAACAAGTTACAAATTGCATGGATTCACTCTGTGTGCAATAATAGTGTTTAACATGATTTTTGAATGACTACCTCATCTGTATAACCCACACATACAGATAATTGTAAGGTCCCGAGCAGTGAATTTCAAACACAAATTCAACCACAAAGACCAGGGAGGA
Source organism: Salmo salar (assembly GCF_965601325.2). Lineage (NCBI taxonomy): Eukaryota > Metazoa > Chordata > Actinopteri > Salmoniformes > Salmonidae > Salmo > Salmo salar. The sequence goes on from NC_138295.1 coordinate 69,674,111, forward strand.
TTTCCAATGCCTTGCAGAGGGGCACCTATTGGTAGATGGGTTAAAAAAATAATTAAAAGCAGACATTGAATATCCCTTTGGGCATGGTGAAGTTAATAACTACACTTTGGATGGTGTATCAATACACCCAGTCACTACAAAGATACAGGCGTCCTTCCAAACTCAGTTGGAAACGGCTCAGGAATTTCACCATGAGGCCAATGGTGATTTTAAAACAGTTACAGAGTTTAATGGCTGTGATAGGAGAAAACTGAGGATGGATCACCAACACTGTAGTTACTCCACAATACTAACCTAAATGACAGAGTGAAAAGAAGAAAGCCTGTACAGAATACAAATATTGGAAAACATGCACCCTGTTTGCAATAAGCCACTAAAGTAAAACTGCAAAAAAATATGGCAAAGAAATAAAATGTACACTACCGTTCAAAAGTTTTGGGTCACGAGGAAATGTCCTTGTTTTTGAAAGAAAAGCACATTTTTTGGTTCATTAAAGTAACATGAAATTGATCCGAAATACAGTGTAGACATTGTTAATGTTGTAAATGACTATGGTAGCTGGAAAAGGCAGATTTTTTAAGGAATATCTACATAGGCCCATTATCAGCAACCATCACTCCTGTGTTCCAATGGCACGTTGTGTTAGCTAATCCAAGTTTATCATTTTATAGAAGCTAATTGATCATTATAAAGCCCCTTTGCAATTATGTTAGCACAGCTGAAAACTGTTGTGTTCGTAAAAAATAAAATAAAACTGGCGTTCTTCAGACTAGTTGAGTATCTGGAGCATCAACATTTGTGGGTTCGATTACAGGCTCAAAATGGCCAGAAATAACTTTCTTCTGAAACGCGGCAGTCGATTCTCATTCTGGGAAATGAAGGCTATTCCATGCGAGAAATTGACAAGACTCTGAAGATCTCGTACAACTCTGTGTACTACTCACTTCACAGAACAGCGCAAACTCGCTCTAACCAGAATAGAAAGAGTGGGAGGCCCCGGTGCACAGATGAGCAAGAGGACAAGTACATTAGTGTCTAGTTTGAGAAACAGACGCCTCACAAGTCCTCAACTGGCAGCTTCATTAAATAGTACCTGCAAAACACCAGTCTAAATGTTAACAGTGAAGAGGCGACTCCGGGATGCTGGCCATAAAAAATCTGCAATTTCCAGCTATAATAATCATTTACAATATTAACAATCTCTACACTGTATTTCTGATCAATTTGATGCCATTTTAAAATGGACAAAAAAAATATGCTTTTCTTTCAAAAACAAGGACATTTCTAAGTGACCCCAAACTTTTGAACAGTAGTGTATATCCTGAATACAAAAGGTTATGTTTGGGGCAAGTCCAACAACACAGAGTAACACTTCATATTTTCAAGCATCGTGGTGGCTGCATCATAGGTATGCTTGTCATTGGCTAGAGCTTGGGAGTTTTTTTTTTTGGGGGGGGGGGGGGGGGGGAACAAAATGGAAGAGAGCTAAGCACAGTCAAAATCCTAGAAGATAACCTGCTTCCGTCTGCTTTCCAACACACACTGGGAGACAAATTCACCTTTCAGCAGGACAATAACCTGAAACACAATACCAAATATACACTGGAGTTGCTTACCATGACGACATTGAATATTCCTGAGTGGCTTCGTGACAGTTTTGAATTAAAATCAACTTCAAACCTATGGCAAGAGTTGAAAATGGCTGTCTAGTAATGATCAACAACCAACTTGACAGAGCTTGAAGAATTTTGAAAAGAATAATGTGCAAATATTGTACAATCCAGGTGTGGAAAGCTCATAGGGACTTACCAAGAAAGACTCGCAGCTGTAATCTGCCGAAGGTGATTATAACATGAATTTACTCAGGGGTGTGAATACATATGTAAATTAGATATTTCTGTACAAACATTTCTAAAAATAGGTTTTCACTTTGTCATTATGGGATATTGTATATAGATGGGTGATTTTAGTTCATATTTAATCCATTTTTAATTCAGGCTAACAAAATGTGTAATAAATCAAGGGGTATGAATAGATTCTGATGGCACTTCAATAGACAATCTTTGTTAGAACTCAAGATTCTATGCATCACGGCATTACTAATATCACTAGTATCACACTGACTTATAAAACATTCCATGTTCTTGTCAAGGCACTAAGTAAAAATTGGCAGGTGAAAACAGCTGGTAAAGAAATACATTGTAAAAATACAACCAACTATTCTACTTCTGTTCCATTCCTAATTCCCTCAGTTCATTTGGTATGTCTGTCTGTCTAACAGAAGATGTGATCTCACATCATAGCAATGGGGAGATTTGGCAAATACTGTACCACTAAAAACAAAGTGCGTCTTCAAAATATACATCTTCCATTATTTACACTGGGAGAATATTCATCAAACCAGTGGAACATGACATGATTGATGGAGGTGCAGGAGTCTTGCTGCTTCTCGGAGCCTTTGAGAACCAGGGTTGCATCAGTACAGCATAAAAACATTGAAAAAATATAATCCCAAACCCATTTGAAATCATTCCTCTGAGCAGTAGCTAGCCCCATGCAGGCCCTCAGTGGGTGTTGGAGGCTGGTTGAGGTTGGCTAGCTCTGGTCATCATGGGGGGACTCGTCCTCAATCAGACTCAATGTTCCATATTCCTTATTTTTTGTCTTGTCCTGTCAGACCCCCAAACTGTCTACCCGCTGTCCCTCCCCCATGTCCCCTCATCATCAAACCCCTGTGTTCTTGCGAATCCAGTCTCTCAGCTTGGTGACGCGCAAGTAGACGCCGGGCTTGTTCCGACGAGCGCAGCCCTCGCCCCAGCTCACGATGCCTGCCTGGAACCACATCCCACTTTCCTCGAAGCACACCAGAGGTCCCCCCGAGTCTCCCTAGTGATGAGAGAAACAGAGGACAGAGACATTACATTGGGCACAAAGGAAACGTGTTTAGGAGTGTTTTAAGATGCAGGTGTATGACATATGTTTCTGTTTATAATTGCATGTGTTTGTATTGTGTGTGTGTGTGTGTAGTATGATAATGTAGCCTGCCATGCGTATCCCTCCCACCTGACAGGCGTCGACTCCTCCGGACAGGAAGCCGGAGCAGAGCATCCTTGATGTGACCTGACCCTCGGTGACCACGTTACACACCGTGTCGTTAATGATCTTCACCTCTGCCTTCTGCAGCAGCCGTGATATGGAACCTGACCGCCACGAGAAAGAGAGGACACGTGGTTATAACTAGCAGAAGACAACCTTTATGTGCACTAGCTACTGCCTACAACCCTGGTGCTAATGAGTTGGCTTTGGGTTGGCTAATGGACAGTTAAGAGATCCCTCAAGAGAAAGAGAGAGGGAGGAGGTCTGATATGAAATATGGATGTGGAGGAAGGTGTAATGGAAGAGGGATGATAGGAAAAAGATGTGGGAGAGATGAAGGGAACAAGAGGAGTGACATGATGAGAGAGATGAGGAAAATATTAGGATGAAAGATGAGGGAGAAGGAATGGGAAAGGGGTGACAGAAGACGTCATGAGAGATGAAGGGAGACAGAGCGGGATGTCACGAACGGGAGAGATGAGGGTTGAGAATGAAAATGGGGAGGAGGTGAGGGAAGACGGACGTCAGGAGAGAGGGATGAAGGAAAGAGAAGAATGCCATGGCGATGAATGGAAAGACGCCATGATGGGAGACAGATGAGAGAGGGATGAAGAAGGGAGAGATGGAGAGAGCGCGAGGAATGTCAAGATGAGGGAATAGCAGCATGCCAAAATGAAAGAGATGTAAAAGATGTGTGTGTGTGTATATATATATATCTCATAGAGGAGTTATATAAACACACCTGACTGAGTCAAATACTATGCCAAATGGTTAGTATGTGTGGTGCGCTGATTCAGCACTTTCTTGGACTATTCCACCGTCTCTTGGCTCCATACCTTTCAAACGAAATCAAGTGCAGCTCGAGCATATGGAAATACTTGACCTAATGCACAGTATTTGACCCAAGTCTGCCATATGGAGAACAGTAGTGCTGGTCTAAATGAGAACCTTAATACTAAATCAAGCACAGCTCAACATGTATGACCTAGGGATGGGCATGAGTAATTGAGTACCGAGTACTCGAATGGATGTCAAAAATCAATCTGTAACCAGAGATTGGCGGTAGCAACACACCTGATTCAAATAATGAACTAATTAGTCTTTAATAAAGACTCAATTGATTGAATCGGCCATGTAAGATAGAGTCTAAGATTGCCTACTGCTGCTGTAGGATATGAGCTTGAGCTACTCCTATAGAGCCTCTCCACAGCATAAGAGAATGCTGTCTGTAAACAGAAAGGAAGCCGTTTCTCTTCCAAGCTGACTGTGTGATTGTGAGAGGAACCAATGCTAGCAGCAGAGCTCTGTAAATCTCTGTACTGTTCATGAAACTGCCGCAGTGCACAGCTACATCATCCCCTACAGTGGCTGGCTCTAAATGGAAAAGACCACATCCATCCCAACACAGCAGTGCTGGATCACATTCTAGTGCAGGGCTAGTGCTCCACCTACTGGCAGCCCAGCTAATTACACAGTATATACACACTATAAAGCTGCTTTGATGTAAATGTGGCCCTGAAGCATCTCTTCTAAACAGTATAATCAAGGGGTAATTTCTCAGTCCTTGTGCTGTGGATCAAAACTCCTGTGTTGTTTAAAGCACTGTTTACCCATCATACTCATCTCTCTTAGGGCTCTGTTCAATCCGCATCGAGGAAATTCAGCTTTACAGCGTGATTGAAATGTAAAGGCAATGTTCCCACTTTAGTGGAGAACGCATTCATGGTAAACACTGCACAAGTTGGCGCAAAACGTTTACATTTCTATTGTGGAACCTGGAACTTTTCAGCTTTACAGATTGAAGAGCCCTTAGAACAGGATCCCTAAAACGATGTCCTCTGGAATAATGAATAATAATAATAATAATAATGAGAATGGGGCGCCAACAAACTAAGTTAACTCAGTGAAGTAGATGAAAGACTACCATAAACTACCCCGGGCATGGGAAAAGGTCAAAAAAAGATGTTTGAAAGCAGAGTAGAGGGAGGTGGGAGATATCAGTGGCTTCAGAAGCAGAGACGGGACGATCTGTCTGTGAATCAGAAACCAGAAGAGGTGTGAGGGGTGCCATGTACACATGCAGGGCTGGAGATCTTGAAAGAAGAAGTCAAGGAGAGAAGCTTCAGTAGAGTAAAGAAGCCATAAACTACCCACAGGCATGACAGGATAGACAGACCCAAAAAAGAGGCATAGAGAACAAAAGCGAAGCAGAGGGAAGACATTTGAAACAATAGAAAGGACAACCAGCAGAGAGGCAGGAGGAGCAGAGAGGAAGGAAGGAGGAGCAGAGAGGAAGGAAGGAGGAGCAGAGAGGAAGGCAGGAGGAGCAGAGAGGAAGGAAGGAGGAGCAGAGAGGAAGGAAGGAGGACTAGTGTTGTGTATGTGGAACTCACTCAGGGCTGATGGTCTTGAAGCAGTGGGCGGCAGACAGGAGCCAGCGGTTGGAGATGATTGACGCGCCACACACATGCCCACGGGTCTGGAAGTGCAGGCTCACCTGCCAGGGCCACTCCCCCAGCTGCGCATTCTCCCCGCCCACAATACGGTTAAGCTTGTATGGCCGGATGCCACAGTCTGTTGGAAGGTATGGCGGAGAGGAAGAGTGAGATGAGCGTTAATGAACAGAGAGAAGAGAAGGAGAAAATAACTTCAACTTGACACCGCAGCCTTGGCGCTGAACCGCGCAGCTCGTTGAAATTATAATAAGGTACCGACATTAGCTTATCAAAAAAACACTGCCAGACCCCGAGGCTTGTAGGAAAGGAAAAACACAAAAATATTCACACAGACGTCAATAGTTCTCCAAAGAAGAATCAAATAAAAGTGCTGGATGGAGGCCCTCCAGCTTGTTTGGGGCTCTGTAGACAAGCAGCCAGTCATACGTATCCCAGCCCCACTACTCTGCTGTCCTGTAGCTCACTGTTAGGAGTGACAATGATGAATTTACAACTGGTTTCATGTGCTAGTCAAGGTTTTTGCATCAAACAGGAGTTCTAAAACTACATGCCAACTCATGGATGTTTTTACAAAGACAGAGAGAGATGCCCAGAGAGTAGGAAGCGAGTGAAGACGTAAGTGAGAGGACGAATGAAAGAGCTTGCTGCTGGGTTGTCTTGTCTTACCGCAGCCCTCCTCGTCTGATTCGTCGGTGCAGTCTTTGACCCGGTCACACTCAGCGTTCACCTTGTTCACACACGCCTCATTCTTACACTTAAAGCTGAAGTCAGAGCAGATACCAGGAGCTGCACAGAGAGAGAGTTGGATAAAAAATAAAAGTCAAAAATAAAAGTCAAAACCCATCAAGAGATCATAAGAAAACACATTTCTGATATTAAAAAAACAAACCCATTTTTCATAAACCTATTTCAGTGTTAGGCCAGGTTTGATGAAAAAGACACTCCAAATCAGTCAGGCATTAGAATGCAGTGCACCATACACAGTGATGGTGCTGTGGTTTACATTGATTGGCTGTATTGATTGAGACGGTCTAGTCTAACATCCCACTTTATCCACAAAACTGAGATTGAAAAGGAGTGACAGGGTTTTCATGTGAGGAGGTGTGTGCAGTAGAATAAACATAGCTCATGTATGTCAAAAGAGAGGTGTGTTCTGTCATGTAAGGAGTGAGTCTGGTGTGTGTTGACTTACAGACGGTACAGGAAGCCTCGTCACTCCCGTCTACACAGTCCATCTTAGTGTCACACACCACATCCTGAGGCAAACAGGTCCCGTCGCCACACCTCCACTCATTCTTAGCACAGCCTGGGAAGGGGGGAGGAGAGAGGAAGAGACATTTTTACTGATGTGGCCAGACTGGATGCTTGTTCTCCCTCCATCTCTCCCCTGCTCTGTGCTTTAAATGGCTGAATGCATTATACATGATTAAGAGTCTAGACGGAGGCTGAGCAAATTGGGCAAGGCTTCCAACAAGCCACATTACTGATAAAGTAATGACCACACACAGCCGAGCTAGGAGCCAGTGTCCACCGATTAGCGCCTTTAATGTTAGCACAATTAGCATGGCATTAGCGGCCCGTTTAGCCCGCAGACTGGCATTACATAGATAGAGAGGGTCTGGCCGACTAGGCGGCTACTCACTGCAGTGCTTCTCATCACTCTCGTCACCGCAGTCGTTGACACGGTCGCACACCCAGTACTTGGGCTTGCACATCCCGTTGTCACAGGCAAACTGGTCCTTTTCACATTCTGAAAATAGCAAGAGGAAATGTCCAGTGTGTCAGAGGCTTCTATCACACAGACATGCACACACACAGGAATGTGAGGGGAGTGGGAAGTATGTGAAGGGAGGGTAAGGGGTGGCGAGGGAGGGAGGGGTGAAGGGGAAGCGAGGGAGGGAGGGGTGAAGGGGAAGCGAGGGAGGGAGGGGTGAAGGGGAAGCGAGGGAGGGAGGGGTGAAGGGGAAGCGAGGGAGGGAGGGGTGAAGGGGAAGCGAGGGAGGGAGGGGTGAAGGGGAAGCGAGGGGAAAAGAGGGAGGGGAGTGAGGTAGGGGTGAGGTGAGGCCAAGCAAGGCCAGAATCTACTTACTGCAGTTAATTTCATCGCTCATGTCCCCACAGTCGTTCCAGCCATCACAATGCAGCTCCTTCTTGATACAGAACCCAGAGCCACAGGCAAACTGGTTGGGGCAAGCTGCACACAGTAACAGAATGGAGGGAATGAGGAAAGAAAGAGGGAGAGAGGGAGATGGGGGGAAGAGGCGCATGAGAGTGAGCGATGAGAGAGAGAAAGATGGAGAGAGAGCGAGTGACCGAAGGAGTGTGAGGGAATGACAGTGTATATCCGGCCCATCCGTCTTGTTGCAATCTGCTTCGTCCCTATTGATCAAAGCAATTAGAAATCCATTATGGCCCAAACTCTGAAAGAGCAGCAACTACAGAGGTTAGAGGGGACGAGGGGAGTGGAGGGGACTGAGACAGAGACTAGAAGTGCTCCTGACTGATAAAACAGACAATAAACACACTCATGGTGATTGGTGGACCTGTGATGTCAGAGCTGCAGTCTGTAAACCTCCATCATTGAACCGTCTCTGGCTGAGTGTCAGTCAGCGTGCCACTTGGTTTGGGGCACTAGTTCAGTTGTTATAGTGACGATTACTCTGTCATATAGCAACTTTCACTTGAATAGCACCACCACTCCCATATCAGTTGCCATGGAGATTAAGAGGGGTTTGAAAACAGTACCATAAAATGGTAGCACCTTCATAGGACGTTTCATACAATCCAGAGTCATATATAACACCAGAGAGAAACCACTCACGGTTGGAAGGATCGTATGCGTTGTACTGAGCCTGGAAGCCTTTGTCTGTGAAGGACTCGTCAGAGTGGAACATCACAACCAGAGAGCTGGTGGTACTGGTAAGGGCCAGAGAAGACAGCTCCCCACAGTACCTGACACAAAGCACACAAAGTTTATTTGAGTGGAAATACTGACATTGTATGTCAATGGAATGTGATGGTTTAAAGCAGAGGACAGTTCCTTTATCCTGTGATAATCAATAAAGTCATATTGTTCTATAGAGCTCCAGTAAGTAGAGGACAATTCTTACTTGGTGCCCATGACCTCTATGTAGTCTTTGTGACACACCCTGACGTCCACTCTCGGCTCCTTCATACGGAACATGGTGAACTTGACACGTACCTGCTTCCCTGCAGGGACCTGAGAGACAGGGTTGTGTTCATGTGAGTCTTAAGAGTTGGAAAATGCCACCCCTTTTCCCCTCTGCCCTGCTCCTTAGAGGTACGCACTTGTTCCTTCCTCCTCATAGATTCTAAATAAATGGTGTAGGAAATATAGTGGTCCCTCAAGCCTGCTTACACCAATTCAATGATTTGAAATCCACAAGGGGAACGGGACCAAGTGGGAGGTGTAGGGAATTGGAACTCAAGCTACAGTAACTGTGGGAGAACACCTAACCCACCTCCTCCCCCCAGACACAAAACCTTAAGGGCTGCTGCTACAATAGGACAGATGAAGATGGAAGAGGTACTGAACAGCCTGGCTGACATTCTGCAGCCTCAGCATTCCCCTCATACAGAGCTATGGATGGTGCAGGAAAGAGGGGACTGGAGAGAAGGACCAGAGAGCGAGGGGGTAAATAGAGAGGTAGCAGAGAGAGGGGGTAACAGAAGGGGCTATGATGCAGGATCACCAACCTCGATGGTCCACTTGCAGTCCAGGGCTGGGGGATAGAAGCTGGGGTAATGGGGAGAGTTGAAGTTCCCCTGAGCATCACTCAGGACTCCTCCACAACTTTTGGCTAAAAAGGCAAAAGTGGGGTCATTAGAGTGTTCATCATGTAGTGAAATATGGATTGTTTGACTGGCATTGTCGTTGTACATCTTGGTAAGGGGATGACTGTGTGATGTTGGCTTACATGTTGTTAGGGGGATGATTGAGTACTCTGCACTGAAGCCGGGCCTCTGGACAGCGCTGTCGGTGATGAGGTTGATGAGCATGATGTTACTGGACGACACCACCTCCAGGGGATTGCTGGGAGGCCTCTGACCACACTTGCTATAGGAGGAGATTCATATAGGAAATGGAGAGGTCAACCAATGACAGGGCTGGGCAACACTGATCAAGGTGTGGGACTTCAATTCATTCACTGACAGAATGTGGTGCAGGCATGAAAGGCATAAACCATTAGTATACCATCTACACTGTTAGAGTGACATAGTACACTTTTAATAAAACACATGAATCAGAAACCTAAAGAAGCCCATTAAATACATTTGAAATGTCTAAATAACCGATGAGCACCCCGCACATCAAAAGCATTAAATCAACTATTCAAGGGAAGAAAAATAGCCCTGCCCGCTCAGACACACACGGCATTTCAAAGTCAAACAGGTATTTTAGCGAAACGCTCCTGCAGTGTGGGCCGGCAGCCGGAGCCACAGAAGTGTGAATGACGCTGCAAGAGCAGCACTACATCTACCTGCAGCAGGGTAATGCCATTAGAAACTATTGTATTAAGGATCTCATCAACCTGGTGTCACCTTGGATAAAGCTGATTGGCTGAGCAGCAGAAAAAAATCTTATGCAGCGCTTGGCTACTCGCATTTGTTTGGTGAAGGGTTTGGAACTTGAAACTGCCTGCAGTGTAGCCCCCACTGATTTGCACTCGGGTTGCCACAGTGGGGGAGAGAGAGCGAGAGAGACAGACGCCCACAGACAACCAACTGCAGTAACACACAGCAGCATGGCTGCTGGGTGGCACCCCTGGTAGATTGGAAAAGAGAGGTCCTTCTGAGCCAACTCAATCTCACTGAAGGTCCCCAATGTTAACAATGAAAGACAACGTGCTGGGCCAAATGCACCAGGATCCCAACAAGCGACTAAAATCACCAATGATGTGACGGGAATGAAGTCCACAGCATTCGCTACACTTCAAAACGACCGTTTTCTCCCATGTTTTTCTATTCCCACTGGGGACCTTAGCCAAATACAAAGTGATGTTCCGGTCCCTCTTGGGAATTCTGGAAAACTACATGAGACACTTTTACTTTCTTTCCTCATTAAGTAAGCATATGTTGGTACTGGTAGTATGCATGTCTTGGTTGGACCCTACATTAATAAAAAGGTTGTAAACAAGTGGGATACACTGAGTTTACAAAATATTATGAACACTGTCCTAATATTGAGTTGTACCGCCCACTTTTGCCCACAGATGTTGGCCCATGTTGACTGGATGTTCTCTGGGTGGTCGGCCATTCTTGATACACACAAGAAACTGTTGAACGTGAAAAACCCAGCAGTGTTGCCGTTCTTGACACAGTCAAACCCGGTGCGCCTGGCACCAACTACCATACCCCGTTCAAAGGCACTTAAATCTTTTGTCTTGTCCATTCACCCTCTGAATGGCACACACACAATCCATATTTCACTTGGCTTAAAAATCATTCTTTAACCTGTCTATGTATCTTGGTAGGATGAAGAATATATTTATTGTGCTGAAAGAAAGCAAGTTTGAAGTTTACTTCCTGCTTCCTTTTCCCCCACTGTTAACATAACCTTATCGATTGGAAACAAACCCGCATTCTCACAGCACAACAACCTATCAATTACACTTAGCCTAGACACCAGGTAACCACCTTCGATTGAACAAAGCCAATATGTCTCACACAAATGTGCAATCTTACAATTGGAATTCACTTGTCTGTGTATCACTGCTGATATTAAGATGGAGTTTGTCACGGATTTCCTTGGGCTGTGGAGAATAGTGGCATTATGACAAACACTGGCATGATTCAGCCTCTCTCATCACCATCCCTGTACAAGAGTCTTTGGGTCCATGAAATGCACTAATAAAAAAAATCTATGCATTATTCATATTATTTATTTATCATCATCATCATCATCATCATCACAGTAGTGGTTGTGAGAGCACTCACTGAGTGATGGCCTGGGACTCATCCGGGCTGAGGGAGTCGTAGATGGACACAAAGTCATCAGAGCAGTCGTCCTCTATGTGGAAGTGGGTGAAGCGGACTGAGATGGCGTTCTGTTCCGGGGCTCTGATCTGCCACTGGCAGCGGGACTGGGCCGGGTACTGATCTGGAAAGCCTGGAGACTGGAAGCTCTGAACTGAAGTGTTAGCCTCCAACCGGAAGAAACACTCGTAATCTGACGGGCAGGAAATGAAGAGCATAACAGATTACATTAGTAGATGTACAGACATACAGGTACAGTAGCCCAACAAGGCTGTGGGTTTTCCCTGGTCAGCTCACATGCTAAGGAAGTACTTTAGACTCGCTACTCCCAAAAGTGCAAACGCCAAGGCAGATAACATAGTGGAAAAAAGAGCTATGTTGAGCTGTATTGTATATGCATCAATCAAAATGTCATATCATGGTGTGGAAAAATGTACACATCTTATACCATATCTACTACACTGTTCATCATCCAGTGTCATCTGTTGATGCAATGTCAACTATCAACTCTTATCTGAAATTAAATGTAACATGCGCAAAATCGTTTGAGGATTACGCATCAACACAGAGGGTAAAAAAAGACGAGTGAAATAGGCCAACATCCATTTTTATTCAGTAGTCCACTCATGTACTATATAGCCAGGGCTCTCAATCTCTTCATGAATGGAGCAGCAGCAGTATTATGTATCAAGCGGGGCAGGCATTCTCACAGACTGGCAGCAGCAGGGTGAACATCTAGCGGGCTGGAAAATTACAGCAGCGTGTGATTGAAACGGGAGACAGTGGGTTTACTCACCGGCTCTGGGGTTCCTGGCCATCCTGGGGTCTGTGCCTGGAGAGTAGGGGGGTGGAATGAGAAGGGGGGCGAGGGAGAGAGAGAAAAGTGGTGGAGGGAGAAGAGAGAAAAGGAGAGATGGAGAAGGAGGAGAGAGAATTGAGGAGGAGAGGGAAAGGGGAAATGAGAGATAAGGAGGGAGGGTTAAGAGAGTGCTACCAAACTGAGAGGCTAATCGAGTTTGATGCACGGGCATTTAATATTTGGGTTGCACTTTTTCTGTTCCAATTCGCCGTACGCACTGCTGTTGAGAGAGTTGCCGATGGAATGTTTTTTTAACATGCACCCCCCCACCCCCCCACGGAGCCCAGGGATACATCTCTGTCTAACCGACTGACAGCCACATCAAATCATATAAACAGAAATCATTTTAAAGAGAGCAAAACCACTAAGTCATATAGGGTGACCTTTTTGCAATGCAATGTGAAGTAGACAGAAGCTAGAATAATGATAAATGGCTAGAGCCAGGCAGCTAGAGGGCAGCCTAGGGGCCAACTACTGTAACGTCATTAAAAGACCCAAACTACATAAAGTGTCCAATCACTGATACAATACAAACAGAGTGGCGTCCCTTATACCGCCACGTTATCTTATTAGGGCATGTCAGAGACATCTAGCTGGCATAGAACAGCCATTAATGGCAGAAATCAGATCAGATATGAATGCTTATGGAAGATGACAGAGAGGGGGCTTGCTTCAGACAATACATTTCTCTTCATTAAACATGACCCTTTAGTTGAGGGGAGGCCAACCCTGCATCTGGAGAGCTACTGGGTGTGCAGGCTTTTGATCCAACTCTGTTACCCCTCATTCAGCTGATCAAGGTCCTGGTAACCAACTCTGTTACCCCTCATTCAGCTGATCAAGGTCCTGGTGAGCAGCCAATTAGTAGAATGATAGATTGTGGATTTGGGTTGATGTGGAAGCTTGCAGGACTCAGGGTAACTCTCCAGGAGGAGGGTTGGTCACTGCTTGCTTAGTTTAAACCCTAAGCCACTAGAGACTACACCCCCTGCCCCAGAGACTACACCCCCTGCCCCAGAGACTACACCCCCTGGTTTGGTCTTGACTGGGTTGTACTAACTACTAACTCACGTGAGGCAGTGACTTGGCTGATGTGGAGGCTCTGGCCGGAGCGTTTGCCCTGCTCCCTGATGCCGTTCCACAGCACCTCCAGGACCCGCTCCTCAGAGAACTCTGGCAGCATCTCCAGGTCCGTTGCCGGGATGTCAAACTGGGTCCAGTAGTAGGCCAGCACCCCCTCACTGGAGAGAGAGAGGGACTTGAAGGAAGGAGTAGAAGACCAAACTATGCTGACTGAGGTCTTCATTGATCACTCACAGTCATGCACTTCAACATTTCTATAGTGCAGGTTTTACCAAACCTCTCCTCAGGTACAGCTGGCATTTTTGAGTTGCTGCAATGGACGTCCCATTGTCCAAATCACACTTATTCAATAAGCATTTTCAAAGATTCATATTATGTAGTAAACAAAGTGATCACATGACTAGCTTTATGGCCAACTGTACATTACCAACATGCAGAAACTCCACATCCCAGAATGCTCTCCTACCTGAAGGCGGTCACCACAGACGTGGTGTAGTACTTGGAGAGGAACTCAACTTGTTTGTAGTTGATCTTAAGCTGGTGAAAAAAGCCAAACATAAAAATGATCATTCACTAGGTTACCTGACAACCCATTTGCTGTTACCATGGCGAACACAGGGAGCCATGACCTCAGAGTTCAGCCGAATCCTCCATATAAGGTTTAATTGATCAAGGTTACCATGATGTTGGGAGTGCTCCAGGTATTGGCCAGTTCGATACCAAGAAAGGTTTGTCTGCGAGTCTGCAATAAGGCAGTGTGTATGCTTGCATTCAAACTGCCTGCATGCCATGAATAACTGGGTTTCCATTGGAGATTACATGGAGGACGAGTGCCTTCAGCTACAGTTATGTGAAAGAAATGTAGAAAGAAACTGGATATCGAATCCTAGCATGTGTTGTTACTAATCATGCTGTCTATTCATAGGTGTGTGTGTGTGTGTGTGTGTGTGTGTGTGTGTGTGTGTGTGTGTTAAACTCCAGTTCAGACTGTTAATAAGAACGCATGTAGCGGACATGCAATTATCAGGCTGGTAAATGTTAAATCCAAAAGGCACATTATAAAGACACTGTAGCTAAACTCACCTCAGCTCCCTGAAACAGACTGAAGAGAGTAGTGAACGATCTTCATCTGTATCAACTCTGATAAGACCACATTGAGAACCAAGAAATGGGCTGGAGACTTTAATGGACCACAATGGAGAAAGCCCATAAACAATTTCAGAGGAGAGCAAAATGAGTGATCCACTGAAGTTGAACCCAGAAGTGTAGAATGTGATTCCATTGCCGTTTGCAGAGCTCAGACGAGAGACACTGTCACCTAAGTGTGGATTTCCTTATTCAAAGCCGTTTCTAAGCACAAATACCATATTCTACAGCAGGTAACAGCAGACTACCAAGTCAACCACACAGCACCTCCAACATACAGAGAGGTGCATTGTTCCCTCAACAACAACAAAAAGAACTCTGTGTATTCTTTAGTGTTGCCAGTGGAGCCAATAGTGTGTTGGTTGCTGATTGAACTAACAAAGCCAGTTGTATATACTGTAGACCCAATCACCAACATATAATGACACTTTGCTCTACTGCATCTGCAATACATGACCAGAGGATGAACTGAATGTACCGAGCAGAGAGAATAATGGTGGGGGTGTGTTCTGTTGTCACATTAATGCTCATTGAACAGTCATCTAGAATTCCATTCAGATCACCTCGGTATTCACACATACCTTACATTGTCACTCATGCAGCCATACATACTAAAGCAATGCCACACTGACTGGGGGTTTAGCAATAGCAGTTTATCATTGCCATGTTCCCAAGTGGCGATACACACATCGCCATTACTCCAATGAAAGGAAATGTTGTTGGAGGAAATAACAGAGTAACTAAATGATGTTCTCTCTTCCAGTCCACCCACACAAATATGCCTTTAGCAATCTCCTTCCACCAGGAGAAAAACATGCTGTGGCAGATAGCTACAACAAACAAGAGAGAGAAACTGAATCTCAGTCAGTTCTGAACTCTGACACCTGACTTAATACCGTACCTGGCCTAAAGGGTATTGTGGGTGGAGGTTAACTTGGTAGAAGGGTATTGGTCCAGTCATCAATCTATCCATCAAAAGTTCAACTAATTTCAACTTTTGACGCAGGCAAGAAAATGATGGGAAATGACAGATGTCTGTCTGTCATCTCATCACTTTTGTCTGTCACCATAGGAAAACAATAAGCTCAATCGTTTTTGTTTTTTTTAACAGTACATCACCAGGACATGACATCTGAGCCTAAACCTGGGTCAAACTCACTATCTCTTCCAGGTCGTCTGCCAGCTTTTGGAACTCTGTGCTGGTGGGGTCCTCCAGATTCTGGTTGTAGGGCACATTGTCCAGCTTCATGTGCCCGCTATACACCCGCTGAGCTGGGACACGCTTCATACCTATGGTGGCCGCCGACTCCCTGCCTTTGACTGAGGAAAAGGGAGTGGGAGAAAGAGGAAGTCATTTAGAAACATTCTACATGCAACACCAATGACTTCCTCAAACTTCCAGAGATGGTTAATATGATTCTCTGCTGGAGCAAATAAAAAGAGAACAGGGATTTAGGAGAATTAGGAGTTTGTTTATCTTTTGATTATCTCTCTGTAAAAGCCTCTTTGATCAGGCTGTAGAGTGAGCGTGTGTGTGACTGTCAGGATGTTCTGTCTACTCTGCACCGCGCCACTTCACTCCCCTGAATTATTAACACCAACCAAATTAAGGCCTGTCAAACAGGTTATCAATGGCAAATGAAAACTTCCAAACTTCACACTTATTTCGGATATTTGTATCAAACGTCTAGGCCATCAAAGCAGCAGTCAGGCAGCGCCTGTGAATGTGAAATCTCCTGGGTGTGCCCTGTAGATGGCAGGTTTAGATTGGCCAATTGCAGTTGGCTAGGGCTGCCAACTCAAACCCAAGTCTTTCCGGGTAGATTATAAAAAAGCTGTTTGCCATTATTTACATTTCAGGTATCAATTTTATATTCAGACATTAGAAGAAACAAACCTCCCAGAATACTCCAGGCCAAACAGAGGGTTGAAATTAGCAACATTAGTACAGTTGGAGTTATTGAGCGACTTTGGGGCATCCTTTGCATTTTCACTTAGACTGAGTGATAGTACCTAGTCTATGATTATTACATGCATTAATCTCAGACTACATAGTAAAGTTGTACTCACTAACAAAGAGCCAGATGAGGATTCCTGCCACGGCTGCCAAGACAAGCAGAGCGATGAGGACTCCCAGTATCACTCCAGTCTTCTTCTTCGATGCCATCTTCTCTTTGTTATCCAGGAAGGTGACCTGCTCATGCCGCCCATTCTGCCCCGAGGTAGAAAGAGGCAGACAGAGATAAAAAGAGAGAGATAAGTTAATTTCTTACCTACATTTATATGATGAGATTACTAATACTCAAGACGTAGGAGTACAATAACATATCCAGTGTAGTGTGTGAGTCACTTAACTTGCAGGAGGACATGGAGATTGTTAGGAGATCATAGTGTTCAGTCTCTTCCTAAAATCATCCTTAAACTAAGTACAAGACAGTAGGTATAGCCACCTCCAGACTCCAGTCTTACCATTCGAGGTGAAAGTAATGACAGTGGACTTGTAAAAAGCAACAAAAGGAAAAGCCTGTGACATCAACGAAGGCACTAGAAACAAAGTGCCAATTCTACTGATCCTGGCATCAGAAAGTTCCCATCGTCAACATTCGAACAGTAACAAAAAACTAAACGAAAGCTAACATTCTGTGGCTCGGTAACTAAAATCAAGAAGCAACCGCATTATCCCGAAGAGGAACTGATCCAACTCACTGTTCAGGAAGAGTTATGTATCGTTAGTATAACCTATGCCATACTTCTCATTTCACATTGGAGGCTAAAACCTTATTTAAAAAGAGATGAGCGCAGAGAGAGAGGGGGAGATGTCCTTGAGGTGTTGCCATGGAAAGTTCAGTGTGTGTGTGTATCGGTGTAGTAGTCAGATGTGTAATGTGTGTAGGTCAGCAGGGGAAAGACAGACAATTACATTGTTTATGAAACTGACTACCATCTGGATCATCACGCTGTATTAGACTGACAGTGAATTGCAAAGACAGTGAACGCTGATTCACACCATAACAACGACGTGTCTGTTTTACATTACTTTTCATGTTTTTGTTTAGGGAGAATCACTGACAAGTTTTAACAGGCTCAGAACAAATACTGACGTCAAAACAGGCCCAACCAGTTTAGTGACCTGAGAGCACACACGTTGCACTGCAGAGAAGACTTCCATGGCGCTCTGTATATGCTTCACCTTCTCTAAAGGAACAGCCAACTGTGAGCAAGTACGTGGTGACATCAACAATACTCCCTAGCCACTGCCTCACCATGTCACTAAACGTCAACAAAACAAAGGAGCTGATTGTGGACATCAGGAAACAGCAGAGGGAGCACGTCCCTATCCACATCGAAGGGACAGCAGGGGAGAAGGTGAAAAGCTTTAAGTTTCTCGGCGTACACATCACTGACAATCTGAAATGGTCCACCCACACAGACAGTGTGGTGAAGGCGCAACAGCCCCTAAGACCCACAAAGTTTTACAGATGCACAATTGAGAGAATCTTATCGGGCTGCATCACCGCCTGGTACGGCAACTGCACCGCCCACAACCGCGAGGGCTCTCCAGAGGGTGGTGCGGTCTGCATAACGCATCACCGGGGGAAAACTACCTGCCCTCCAGGACACCTACAGCACCCGATGTCACAGGAAGGCCAAAAAGATCCTCAAGGACAACAACCACCCGAGCCACTGCCTGTTCACCCCGCTACCATCCAGAAGGTGAGGTCAGTACAGGTGCATCAAAGCTGGGACCGAGAGACTGAAAAACAGCTTCTAGCTCAAGGCCATCAGACTGTTAAATAGCCATCACTAGCTGGCTACCACCCGGTTACTCAACACTGTACTTTAGAGGCTGCTGCCCTATATACATAGACATGTAAACACTGGTCACTTTAATAATGTGTACATACTGCTTTACTCATTTCATATGTTCAGTGCCTTCTGAAAGTATTCAGACCCCTTGACTTTTTCCACATTTTGTTGCATTACAGCCTTATTTTAAAATGGATTTTAAAAATCCTCAGCAATCTACACACAATGGCTCATAATGACAAAGCAAGAACATTTTGCAAATCTATTAAAATAAAAAACAGAAATACCTTACATAAGTATTCAGACCCTTTGCTATGAGACTCAAAATTTAGTTCATGTACATCCTGTTTCCATTGATCATCCTCGAGATGTTTCTACAACTTGATTAGAGTCCACATGTGGTAAATTCTATTGATTGGACAAGATTTGGAAAGACACACACCTGTCTATATAACGTCCCACAGTTGACAGTGCATGTCAGAGCAAAAACTAAGCCATGAGATTGAAGGAATTGTCCGTAGATCCCCTAGACAGGATTGTGTCCAGGCACAGATCTGGGGAAGGGTATCCAAAACATTTCTGCAGCATTGAAGGTCCCTAAGAACACAGTGGCCTCCATCATTCTTAAATGGAAGAAGTTAGAAACCACCAAGCCAACAACCAACCACCTTCCTTGAGATGCCCGCCCGGCTAAACTGAGCAATTGGGGGAGAAGGGCTTTGGTCAGGGAGGTGACCAAGAACCCAATGGTCACTCTGACAGAGCTCCAGAGTGGAGATGGGAGAACCTTCCAGAAGGACAACCATCTCTGCAGCACTCCACCAAATCAGGCCTTTATGGTAGAGTGGTCAGAAGGAAGCAACTCCTCAGTAAAAGGCACATGACAGCCCGCTTGGTGTTTGCAAAAAGGCACCTAAAGACTCTCAACCATGAAAAACAAGATTCTCTGGTCTGATGAAACCAAGATTGAACTCTTTGGCCTGAATGCCAAGCGTCACGTCTGCAGGAAATCTGGCACCATCCCTTTGGTGAAGCAAGGTGGTGGCAGCATCATGCTGTGGGAATGTTTATCAGCAGCAGGGACTGAGAGACTAGTCAGGATCGAGGCAAATATGAAAATGAGCAAAGTACAGAGAGAGATACTTAATGAAAACCTGCTCCAGAACGCTCAAGACCTCAGACTGGGGTGAAGGTTCACCTTCCAACAGGACAATGACCCTAAGCACACAGCCAAGACAACGCAGGAGTGGCTTCGGGACAAGTCTCTGAATGTCCTTGAGTAGCCCAGAACCCGATCGAACATCTCTGGAGAGACCTGAAAATGTCTGTGCAGCAACACCCCCCATCCAACCTGACAGAGCTTGAGAGGATCTGCAGAGAAGAATGAGAGAAACTCCCCAAATACAGGTGTGCCAAGCTTGTAGCGTCATACCCAAGAAGACTCGAGGCTGTAATCTCTGCCAAAGGTGCTTCAAGAAAGTACTGAGTTAAGGGTCTGAATACTTATGTAAATGTGAGATTTCAGTTTTTTTATTTGTAATTAATTGTGTGTTGTGTGTTGATTGATGTGGGGAAAAAACTATTTAATACATTTTGAATGAGGCTGTATCCTAACCAAATGCGTAAAACGTCAAGGGGTCTGACTACTTTCCAAAGGCACTGTGTATACACACTTTATTCTATTCTACTGTATTTTAGTCAATGCCACACCGACATTGCTCGTCCTAATATTTATATATTTGTTAAAATTCCATTATTTTACTTTTAGATTTCTTTGCATTGTTGTGAATTGTTATACATTACTGCACTGTTGGAGTTAGGGACACAAGCATTAACATCTGTTAAATGTGTATGTGACCATTAAAATTTGAATTGATGTCATATTGACTTATGTGCGTATAGTGACTCTCCATATCAGCCCCCTCTCTCTCCCTACAGTACTTCAGTATGATGGGTAAGTTTAGGGCTACCTGGGGCATAGGCTAAGATCTATGTGCCCTGCCCTGGGTCCAGGGTGTGTCCAAGTCCTCTTGCGCACACAGACGACAGAGAGCGATTACAGAGCAGATAGTAATCACCGCACACAATTGCCTCTGCGCCTGTGGCCCAGCGTGGAGAAGGACCCGATCCACCATTAGGGACAGGAGAATCGCTTCGGTATTAAATCAATTTGTCAGAAGTGCCGCCCCTTAAGATGGGGGCTCAATTACACTGGTCTTGATGATAACTCATCGCAATTAAAGGCCATTCTTACCACGCTCCGGCTCTCACACATGCCTCCTAATTGGAATTTCTAACAGCAATCATGGTCTGGAATTAAGGGAATCATTAGGGATGGGGTCAGTGAGCGCTCGGGGGTCGCTCTCTCCATCAGTCACCCTGATCACAGCCTAATAAAACCATTACATGCTTTTTGTCATATCCCGTCTCCATCTCTCTGCCCTCAAACAAAAATACTACTCCCTCCAGTTAGATCCATTTGTGAACTGTGCTGGATGTCTTTCCAACTACAGGCCTCAGTAGTGTCCTATGATTACACAGGAAATGGTGTTGAACGCAGTGGAAACACAAACACAACTTTCACTGACAGTATAAACAGAACAGAAGAAAACAAATCAAAAACACTGCAAAAGCCTATCACAGTATTATGCCTGTAAAAAAGTGGCTTCAGAAAGTATTCACACCCCCTGACTTATTCCACATTGTTGTATTACAGCCTGAATTTAACATTGATTACATACATTTGTCTCACCCATCTACACACAAGACCTTATAATGACAAAATGTTTTTCAAAATTTTAGCAAATTTATGAAAACGAAAAACAAATTTACATAAGTATTCAAACCCCTGAGTCAATACATATTAGAATCCCCTTTGGCAGCAGTTACAGCTGTGAGTCTTTTTCAAAATTGCTTGTTGAACATTGCTAGACAACCATTTAAGTCTTGCCATAGATTTTGAAGCAGATTTAAGTTAAAACTAACTCGGCCACTCCCCCATAACATGACGCAGCCACCACTATGTTTGAAAATCTGGCGAGTGGTACTCAGTAATGTGTTGTATTGGATTTGCCCCAAACATAGCACTTTGTATTCAGTACAAAAAGTGAATTGCTATGCAAAAAAAATTGCATTCTTACTTTAGTGCTTTGTTGCAAACAGGATGCATGTTTAGGAATTATTTTATTTTGTACAGGCTTCATTCTTTTCACTGTCATTTAGGTTAGTATTGTAGAGTAACTGCAATGTTGATACATCCCCAGTTGTTTCCCATCACAGCAATTAAACTCTGTAACTGTTTTAAAGTCACCATTGGCCTCATGGTGAAATCCCTGAGCGGTTTCCTCCCTCTCCGGCAACTGAGTTAGGAAGGACGCCTGTATATTTGTAGGGAATGGGTGTTTATACACCATTCAAAGTGTAATTAATAACTTCACCATGGTCAAAGGGATATTGAATGTATGCTTCCCCCCGCCGTTTTTTTACACCTATCTAACAATAGGTGCCCTTCTTTGCGAGGCATTGGAAAGCCTTCCTGGTCTTTGTGGTTGAATTTCAAATTCACTGCTAGACTTTACAATTATCTGTATGTGTGAGGTACAGAAATTAGGTAGTCATTCAAAAATCATGTTAAACACTATTGCACAGAGCGAATCCATGCAATTTATGACTTGTTTAGCACACTTGAATTCAAATCAAATGTTATTGGTCACATACACACGGTTAGCAGATGTTATTGCGAGTGTAGCGAAATGCTTGTACTTCTAGTTCTGACAGCGCAGCAATATCTAACAAGTAATATCTAACAATTCCACAACAGATACCTAATACACACAAATCTAAGTAAAGGAATGGAATAAGAATATATAAATATATGGATGAGCAATGACAGAGCACCATAGGCTAAGATGCAATAGATAGTATAGAATACAGTATATACATATGAGATGAGTAATGCAAGATATGAAAACATTAAAGTGCCATTATTAAAGTGACTAGTGTTCTATTTATTAAAGTAACTAGTGATTTCAAGTCTGTATGTAGGCAGCAGCCGCTCTGTGCTAGTGATGGCTGTTTAACAGTCTGATGGCCTTGAGATAGAAGCTGTTTTTCAGGATCTCGGTCCCAGCTTTGATGCACCTGTACTGACCTCGCCTTCTGGATGGTAGCGGGGTAAACAGGCAGTGGCTCGGGTGGTTGTTGTCCTTGATGATCTTTTTGGCCTTCCTGTGATATCGGGTGCTGTAGGTGTCCTGGAGGGCAGGTAGTTTTCCCCCGGTGATGCGTTGTGCAGACCGCACCACACTCTGGAGAGCCCTGCGGTTGTGGGCGGTGCAGTTGCCGTACCAGGCAGTGATACAGCCCGACAGGATGCTCACAATTGTGCATCTAAAAAATGTTGTGAGGGTTTTAGGTGGCAAGCCAAATTCCTTCAGCCTCCTGAGGTTGTAGAGGCTGTTGCGCCTTCTTCACCACACTGTCTGTGTGGGTGGATCATTTCAGTTTGTCAGTGATGTGTACACCAAGGAACTTAACTTTCCACCTTCTCCACTGCTGTCCCGTTGATGTGGTTGGGGGCTGCTCCCTCTGCTGTTTCTTGAAGTCCACGATCATCTCCTTCGTTTTGTTGACATTGAGTGAGAGGTTATTTTCCTGACACCACAATCCGAGAGCCCTCACCTCCTCCCTGTAGGCTGTCTCGTTGTTGTTGGTAATCAAGTATACTACTGTTGTGTCATCTGCAAACTTGATGATTGAGTTGGAGGCGTGCATAGTCACGCAGTCATGGGTGAACAGGGAGTACAGGAGGGGGCTGAGCACACACCCTTGTGGGACCCAGTGTTGAGGATCAGCAAAGTGGAGATGTTTCCTACCTTCACCACCTGGGGACGGCCCGTCAAAGTCCAGGACCCAATTGCACAGGGCGGGGTTGAGACCCAGGGCCTCAAGCTTAATGATGAGCTTGGAGGGTACTATGGTGTTGAATGTTGAGCTGTAGTCAATGAACAGAATTCTTACATAGGTATTCCTCTTGCCCTGATGGGATAAGGCAGTGTGCAGTGTGATGGCGATTGCATCATCTGTGGATCTATTGGGGCGGTAAGCAAATTGAACTGGGTCTAGGGTGACAGGTAAGGTGGAAGTCATATTCCTAAACTTTAGGTTTGCATCAACAAAGGGGTTGAATACTTATTAACTCAGGACACTTCAGCGTTTCATTTCTTATTCATTAGTAAACATTTCTAAAAACATAAGTCTACTTATTGTGTATAGGCCAGTGACAAAAACATCTGAGCGTAATCCATTTTAAAATTGAGGCTGTAAAACAATTTTTCTTTTTGAAAAAGTCAAAAGGGTGTGAATACTTTCTGGAGGCACGCGGTATGTGACCACTACAAGCACGAGGGGACATCTGGAGAGCTAATGGTATGAACTAAACAATAAGGCATAGTAGGACTGCTAGGCATACAGTAGGGTAGCAGCATATTAGTCAAACCAGTTAGACTGATGGGTAATGAGGTGTTCTGTACTGAGAGGTGTGGTCCAGAGAAATAGCTAACACTGACAAGCTCCTTTTCACACACAACCATTTGATGTTTGTAATGTAAACATACATATGTGCATCCTCTGTGTTTTTCATATTGTACAGAACACATTACAAGATGTGGCTTTAGAGAGTGGGAATGAAAGTTAAATCAAATCAATGAGTAGTCTGATTCGGCCTACACAATATAACTGAGCAGGGCAACTGCGCTTTAAATAGACAGGCATTACATCTGTTTAAACATTAACCAGGACTCTCAATGTTTGTTATTTAAACCCTCAATCATTATCTATGTAGCACCTTTCCAATGTCAGCTCCACCAGAACTTTAGAAACCTGCTGGTTGAAATATCTCAGCCTAAAACTACATGACAAATACATTGTGAGAAAGTGAGGAGCGTGAGAGCGCGAGATCTGAACTGTCTTAAAATTCACAAATTAAGTGATCCATTTATGAAAGTGTAATGCATTTGTGAAAGCATATTTAATGTAAATTTCACATCAAACATGACTACACTAACCTTCTCAGGCTAGTAACATTAACTTAAATTGAAAATGTAGTGTTATAATTAAGTCATGATTTGTTTATGACAATGAGCATTCTAATAGTCCATGTTATGTTATGGAACTTTGACCATATAGTAACCCATAACATTAGATACAGATAAGTGGTAGAAAATGGTCATGACAAGTGTCACTACCATGGACATTTTAGAGGTTATTTTGTTCCAGTAAAATAGCGTCACCCCATAGTGCTGAGTTGGTGTCCAGGGAGAGAGAATTCACACTATGTGGAACTGACCTGATGACGTTACTAGGTGACTGGGTTCATTTAACCAACCTGCTCTCCTGGTCATGTGTGAGAGACTGCAGTAGGCAGGGTTAACGGGCCGTTCCAGCAGACTGTCGGAAACTCCCTTGTTGAATTCCTACCTGGGTGTCCCCGTACTGCTCACTTCCACTCTGAACCACACCTTTCACTCACTACCAGATAGAGAGCGAGGGAAAGAGGACATTGTGCACTCTGATCTGACCGAAACAGCCACATTCTTCCATAATCACACTCCACTGCTGACACTGATCCTGTCTGGGAAAGGACCGGTCACAGTGACCTCACCCTCAGCTCAATCTTGGGATCTCTGGAATTCTAAGATCAGAATATTGCTGTTGTGCCCTTACATCCATAAACAAGGTGGATCCCCAAATGTAACGCATCGCCACATGTACAAATAGATCTTCTGTGAACAATTATGCCAGTCGGTAGGGGAATATGCATTACTGGCCAGAACAGAGTTGGTGGTAGTTATAATAGTGGAATCACTCATGTTCTCTTGCTCCGTTTCTAGAAAACCTTTCTTGAAGTGCAATTTAAAACGGCCAATCTGCAGTTCAAACAATAACAAAGTGGGTACCCCGCCACTGTTTTTGTAAAAAGCTGAGGTATGAGGCTGGAGAAAAATAACCACTCTCAAATTCATAGAAAGAGCAATGAATGCAAGAACTGAGCATCCATTATATCAACATTATAGATTTAACCATGTTGCGACTATACGGTGTTTGTTTATGTTTACAAACAACAGCACTAAAACAAGCTTATATTTGGGGTTCTGATGGGTACGACAGTTGAACTAAGCTCATAAGGCATTTTTTATAATATATTCTTCCAGAATCAAATGGGTATACACTGAGTACACCTTCCACCACCACCCCCCCTGCAATTTAGCTAGCCAAAATGAACAACATCTTTATACAAACTCTGAGTGAAGGAATTTTTTCTCTATTATAAATATTCACTCACTGTTATAAGTCACCCATGCATACACCACAAGACATGCCAGAGGTCTCTTCACAGTCCTGAACAGACTATGGAAGGCACACAGTACTACATAGAGCCATGACTACACGGAACTCTGTTCCAAATCAAGTAACTAAAGCAAGCTGTAAAATCAGACTTAAACAGATCAAAATGCACCTTAAGGAACAACGGGGACTGTGAAGACACACCGGCATAAACACACGATAACATACGCACTATACACACGTATACACATGGATCTTGTGTTGTAGATATGTGGTAGTAGAGTAGTGGCCTGAGGGCACACACTTAATGTGTATCTGTTGTGAAATGTTATGTCATGTTTTTTAATTGTATAAAACTGCCTTCATTTGGATGGACCCCAGGAAAAGAAGCTGCTAGCATAATAAATACAAATACTCAAGAGGATTCACACAGGAAATCCTAAATTGGTAACTGAGGAAATGACAAAGCACAAATCAGGACTATGACATCATTCCCCGATACTAAGGTGGATAACGTACAGTGCCTTCAGAAAGAATTCATAACCCTTGACTTATTCCAAATTGTGTTGTGTTACAGCCTGAATTCAAAACGGATTACATTTATTCAAAAATGAATTCAACACCCCAGAATGACAACGTGAGTGTGGTGTCAGGAAAATAACCTCTCACTCAACGTCAACAAAACAATGGCGATGATAGTGGTCTTCAGGAAACAGCAAAGGGAGCACCCCCCCAACCACAGACGGGACAGCAGTGGAGAAAGTGGAAAGTTAAAGTTCCTTGGCGTACACATCACTGACAAACTGAAATGGTCAACCCACACAGACAGTGTGGTGAAGGCGGCGCAACAGCGCCTCTTCAACCTCAGGAGGCTGAAGGAATTTGGCTTGTCACCTAAAACACTCAAACTTTTACAGATGCACAATCAAGAGCATCCTGTCAGGCTGTACCACCGCCTGGTACGGCAACTGCTCCGACCAGAACCGTGAGGCTCTCCAGAGGGTGGTGAGGTCTACACAACGCATCACCGGGGGAAAACTACCTGCCCTCCAGGACACCTACAGCACCCGATGTCACAGGAAGGCCAAAAAGATCATCAAGGACAATAACCACCCAAGCCACTGCCTGTTCACCCCACTACCATCCAGAAGGCAAAGTCAGTACAGTACAGTACTGAAAAACAGCTTCCATCTCAAGGCCATCAGACTGTTAAACAGCCATCACCAATATAGAGTGGCTGCTGCCAACAGACTCAAATCTCTGGCCACTAATAAATGTAATAAAAAGGTATCACACGTCAGTCACTTAAATAACGGCACTTTAATAATGTCTACATATCCTGCATTACTCATCTCATATGTATATACTGTATTCTATACCATCTACTGCATCTTGCATATGCCGGCCATCGCTCATCCATATATTTACAGTAGAAGTCGGAAGTTAACATACACCTTAGCCAAATACATTTAAACTCGGTTTTTCACAATTCCTAACATTTAATCCTAGTAAAGATTCCCTGTCTTAGGTCAGTTAGTATCACCACTATTTTAAGAATGTGAAATGTCAGAATAATAGTAGAGAGAATTATTTATTTCAGCTTGTATTTCTTTTGTCATATTCCCAGTGGGTCAGAAGTTTATATATACTCAATTAGTATTTGGTAGTATTGCCTTTAAATTGTGTAACTTGGGTCAAATGTTCCAGGTAGCTTTCCACAAGCTTCCCACAATGAGTATACTGAGTCAGGTTTGTAGGCCTCCGTGCTCACACAAGCTTTTTCCAGTTCTGCCCACAAATTTTCTATAGGTTTGAGGTCAGGGCTTTGTGATGGCCACTCCAATACCTTGACTTTGTTGTCCTTAAACCAGTTTGCCACACCTTTGGAAGTATGCTTGGGGTCATTGTCATTTGGAATACCCATTTGCGACCAAGCTTTAACTTCCTCAAGATATCAGTCAGATGTTGCTTCAATAAAGCCACATCATTTTCCTCTCTCATGATGCCATCTAGTTTGTGAAGTGCACCAGTCCATCCTGCAGCAAAGCACCCCCACAACATGGATGCTGCCACCCGTGCTTCCCGGTTGGTATGGTGTTCTTCTGCTTGCAAGCCTCCCCCTTTTGTCCTCCAAACATAACGATGGTCATTATGGTCAAACAGTTCTATTTTTGTTTCATCAGACCAGAGGACATTTCTCCAAAAAGTACGATCTTTGTCCCCATCTACAGTTGCAAACCGTAGTCTGGCTTTTTTATGCCGGTTTTGGAGCAGTAGCTTCTTCCTTGCTGAGCGGCCTTTCAGGTTAAGTCAATATAGGACTCGTTTTACTTTGGATATAGATACCTTTGTACATGTTTCCTCCAGCATCTTCACAAGGTCCTTTGCTGTTGTTCTGGGATTGATTTGTGCATTTCGCACCAAAGTACGTTCATCTCTTGGAGACAGAACACGTCTCCTTCCTGAGCGGTATGACAGCTGCGTGGTCCCATGGTGTTTATACTTGCGTACTATTGTTTGTACTGATGAACGTGGTACCTTCAGGCGTTTGGAAATTGCTCCCAAGGATGAACCAGACTTGTGGAGGTCTACAAAAAAAAATTCTCTGAGGTCTTGGCTGATTTCTTTTGATTTCCCCATGATGTCAAGCAAAGAGGCACTGAGTTTGAAGGTAGGCCTTGAAATACATCCACAGGTACACTTCCAATTGACTCAAAGTATGTCAATTAGCTTATTAGAAGCTTCTAAAGCCATGACATAATTTCTGGAATGTTCCAAGCTGTTTAAAAGGCACAGTCAACTTAGTGTATGGAAACTTCTGACCCACTGGAATTGTGATAGTGAATTATAAGTGAAATAATCTGTCTAAACAATTGCACAAAGTGGATGTCCTAACCAACTTGCCAAAACTATAGTTTGTTAACAAGACATTTGTGGAGTGTTTGAAAAAGGAGTTACTGACTCCAACGTAAGTGTATGAAAACTTCCGACTTCAACTGTGTATGTACATATTCTTATTCACCCCTTTACGTGTGTGTATAAGGTAGTTGAGGTGAATGTTAGATATTACTGCACTGTCAGAACTAGATGCACAAGCATTTCGCTTCACTCACATTAACATCTGCAAACCATGTGTATGTGACCAATACATCTTGATTTGAAAACATGTTTTTGGAAACTTTTGCAAATGAATGTCAAATGAAATACAGAAATCTCTCATGTACATAAGTATTCACAACCCTGAGTTAATACATGTTTCAATCACCTTTGGCAGTGATTACAGCTGTGAGTCTTTCCCTGTAGCTCAGTTGGTAGAGCATGGTGTTTGCAACGCCAGGGTTGTGGGTTCGATTCCCACAGGGGGCCAGCACAGGAAAAAAAGAAAAAAATGTATGAAATGAAATGTATGCATTCACTACTGTAAGTCGCTCTGGATAAGAGCGTCTGCTAAATGACTAAAATGTAAAATGTAAATGTAAGTCTGTAATGCTGTGTTTATATGATACGAGAGACAGCAAACCGGATGTCATTGTTTTCAATGAGAGCACAACAGTGAATGCCGTTCGCTGCCACAGTAGACTGAACTTGCCGCCAGAGTTCAAAAATTTCTACTTTTGCTGTACCGTTGTTCTGCACTGTTTTTTACCCATCTACCGATAGGTGCCCTTCTTTGCGAGGCATTGGAAAACCTCCCTGGTCTTTGTGGTTGAATCTGTGTTTCAAATTCACTGCTTGACTGAGGGACCTTACACATATGTGTATGTGTGAAGTAGAGATGAGGTAGTCATTAAAAAGAAAATCATGATAACCACTATTATGGCCAAAGTGTGAGTCCATGCAACTTATTATGCGATTTGTTAAGCAAATTTAGGCTTGTCATAACAGGGTTTGAATAGTTATTGACTCAAGATTTTCATCTTTAATTAATTTGTAAAATGTCTAAAAACGTAATTCCACTTTGACATTATGGGGTATTGTGAGTGGGCCAGTGACAGAAAATCTCAACACTGCTCAGAAAAATAAAGGGAACACTAAAATAACATCCTAGATCTGAATGAAATAATCTTATTAAATACTTTTTTCTTTACATAGTTGAATGTGCTGACAACAAAATCAAACAAAAATAATCAATGGAAATCCAATTTATCAACCCATGGAGGTCTGGATTTGGAGTCACACTCAAAATTAAAGTGTAAAAACCACACTACAGGCTGATCCAACTTTGATGTAATGTCCTTAAAACAAGTCAAAATGAGGCTCAGTAGTGTGTGTGGCCTCCACGTGCCTGTATGACCTCCCTACAGCGCCTGGGCATGCTCCTGATGAGGTGGCGGATGGTCTCCTGAGGGATCTCCTCCCAGACCTGGACTAAAGCATCCGCCAACTCCTGGACAGTCTGTGGTGCAACGTGGCGTTGGTGGATGGAGCGAGACATGATGTCCCAGATGTGCTCAATGGGATTCTGGTCTGGGGAATGGGCCAGTCCATAGCATCAATGCCTTCCTCTTGCAGGAACTGCTGACACACTCCAGCCACATGAGGTCTAGCATTGTCTTGCATTAGGAGGAACCCAGGGCCAACTGCACCAGCATATGGTCTCACAAGGGGTCTGAGGATCTCATCTCGGTACCTAATGGCAGTCAGGCTACCTCTGGCGAGCACGGAGGGCTGTGCGGCCTCCCAAAGAAATGCCACCCCACACCATGACTGACCCACCGCCAAACCGGTCATGCTGGAGGATGTTGCAGGCAGCAGAACGTTCTCCACGGCGTCTCCAGACTCTGTCACATGTGCTCAGTGTGAACCTGCTTTCATCTGTGAAGAGCACAGGGAGCCAGTGGGGAATTTGCCAATCTTGGTGTTCTCTGGCAAATGCCAAACGTCCTGCACGGTGTTGGGCTGTAAGCACAACCCCCACCTGTGGACGTCAGGCCCTCATACCACCCTCATGGAGTCTGTTTCTGACTGTTTGAGCAAACACATGCACATTTGTGGCCTGCTGGAGGTCATTTTGCAGGGCTCTGGCAGGACTCCTACTTGCACAAAGGCGGAGGTAGCGGTCCTGCTGCTGGGTTGTTGCCCTCCTACGGCCTCCTCCACGTCTCCTGATGTACTGGCCTGTCTCCTGGTAGCGCCTCCATGCTCTGGACACTACGCTGACAGACACAGCAAGCCTTCTTGCCACAGCTCGCATTGATGTGCCATCCTGGATGAGCTGCACTACCTCAAAATCAAATTTATTTATATAGCCTTTCTTAAATCAGCTGATATCTCAAAGTGCAGTACAGAAACCTACCTGAGCCACTTGTGTGGGTTGTAGACTCCGTCTGATGCTACCACTAGAGTGAAAGCACCGCCAGCATTCAAAAGTGACCAAAACATCAGCCAGGAAGCATAGGAACTGAGAAGTGGTCTGTGGTCACCACCTACAGAACCACTCCTTTAATGGGGGTGTCTTGCTAATTGCCTATAATTTCCACCTGTTGTCTATTCCATTTGCACAACAGCATGTGAAATGTATTGTCAGTGTTGCTTCCTAAGTGGACAGTTTGATTTCACAGAAGTGTGATTGACTTGGAGTTACATTGTGTTGTTTAAGTGTTGCCTTTATTTCTTTGAGCAGTGTATATTTCAAATGACACCAAATGCAATCTCCATAGACAAAGATTGGCAGTAGAATGGCCTTACTGAAGAGCTCAGTGACTATCAACATGGCACTGTCACAGGATGCCACCTTTCTAACAAGCCAGTTGGTCAAATTCTGCCTGCTAGAGCTGCCCCGTTCAACTGTAAGCCCTGTTATTGTGAAGTGGAAATGTCTAGGAGCAGAACCGTCTCAGCCGCAAAGTGGTATGCCACAAGTTCACAGAAGTGGAAGATAATAGCTTGTAAAAATTGTCTGTCCTCGGTTGCAACACTCACTACCGAGTTCCAAACTGCCTCTTGAAGCAACATAAGCACAAGAACTGTTCGTCGGGAGCTTCATGAAAAGGGTTTCCATGGCCGAGCAGCCGCACACAAGCCTAAGATCCCCATGCGCAATGCCAAGCGTTGGCTGGAGTGTTGTAAAGCTCACCGCCATTGGACTTCGGAGCAGGGGAAACACGTTCTCTGGAATTCTTTTACATTTTATTTCCCCTTTATTTAACCAGGTAGGCATGTTAAGAACAATTTCTCATTTACAATTGCGACCTGGCCAAGATAAAGCAAAGCAGTTCGACACATACAACACAGAGTTACACATGGAGTAAAACAAACATAGTCAATAATCTAGTAGTAAAATAAGTCTATATACACAATGTGAGCAAATGAGGTGAGATAAGGGAGGTAAAGGTAAAAAAGGCCATGGTGGCAAAGACACCTAGGTATTTGTAATTGTCCACATATTCTAAGTCAGAACCGTCCAGAGTAGTGATGCTGGACGGGCAGGCAGGTGCGGGCAGCGATCGATTGAAGAGCATGCATTTAGTTTTGCTTGCATTTAAGAGCAGTTGGAGGCCACGGAAGGAGAGTTGTATGGCATTGAAGCTCGTCTGGAGGGTTGTTAACACAGTGTCCAAAGAAGGGCCAGAAGTATACAGAATGGTATCGTCTGCGTAGAGGTGGATCAGAGACTCACCAGCAGCAAGAGCAACATCATTGATGTATACAGAAAAGAGTTGGCCCAAGAATTGAACCCTGTGGCACCCCCATAGAGACTGCCAGAGGCCCGGACAACAGGCCCTCCGATTTGACACACTGAACTCTATCTGAGAAGTAGTTGGTGAACCAGGCGAGGCAATCATTTGAGAAACCAAGGCTACTGAGTCTGCCGATGAGGATGTGGTGATTGACAGAGTCGAAAGCCTTGGCCAGGTCAATGAATACGGCAGCACAGTATTGTTTCTTATCGATGGCGGTTACGATATCGTTTAGGACCTTGAGTGTGACTGAGGTGCACCCATGACCAGCTCTGAAACCAGATTGCATAGCGGAGAAGGAGCAGTGGGATTCGAAATGGTCGGTAATCTGTTTGTTGACTTGGCTTTCGAAGACCTTAGAAAGGCAGGGTAGGATAGATATAGGTCTTTAGCAGTTTGGGTCAAGAGTGTCCCCCCCTTTGAAGAGGGGGATGACCGCAGCTGCTTTCCAATCTTTGGGAATCTCAGACGACACAAAAGAGTGGTTGAACAGGCTAGTAATAGGGGTTGCAACAATTTCAGCAGATAATCTTAGAAAGAAAGGGTCCAGATTGTCTAGCCCAGCTGATTTGTAGGGGTCCAGATTTTGCAGCTCTTTCAGAACATCAGCTGACTGGATTTGGGAGAAGGAGAAATGGGGAAGGCTTGGGCAAGTAGCTGTGGGGGGTGCAGTGCTGTTGACCGCGGTAGGGGTAGCCTGGTGGAAAGCATGGCCAGCCGTAGAAAAATGCTAATTGAAATTCTCAATTATAGTGGATTTATCAGTGGTGACAGAGTTTCCTATCCTCAGTGCAGTGGGCAGCTGGGAGAAGGTGTTCTTATTCTCCATGGACTTTACAGTGTCCCAGAACTTTGAGTTTGTGTTGCAGGAAGCAAATTTCTGCTTGAAAAAGCTAGCCTTGGCTTTTCTAACTGCCTGTGTATATTGGTTTCTAACTTCCCTGAAAGGTTGCATATCACGGGGGCTGTTCGATGATAATGCAGAACGCCACAGGATGTTTTTGTGTTGGTTAAGGGCAGTCAGGTCTGGAGAGAACCAAGGGCTCTATCTGTTCCTGGTTCTAAATTTCTTGAATGGGCCATGCTTATTTAAGATGAAGACATTTAAAAAAATAAAAAATAACCAGGCATCCTCTACTGACGGGATGAGGTCAATATCCTTCCAGGATACCCGGGCCAGGTCGATTAGAAAGGCTTGCTCGCTGAAGTGTTTCAGGGAGCGTTTGACAGTGATGAGTGGAGGTCGTTTGACCGCTGACCCATTACGGATGCAGGCAATGATCGCTGAGATCTTGGCTGAAATCAGCCGAGGTGTATTT
The DNA here is from genome assembly GCF_965601325.2 of Salmo salar. Lineage (NCBI taxonomy): Eukaryota > Metazoa > Chordata > Actinopteri > Salmoniformes > Salmonidae > Salmo > Salmo salar. Next base: position 69,707,898 of record NC_138295.1, read on the forward strand.
AGAGGGCAAGTTGGTTAGGATGATATCTATGAGGGTGCCCGTGTTTACGGCTTTGGGCTGGTACCTGATAGGTTAATTGATCATTTGTGTGAGATTGAGGGCATCAAGCTTAGATTGTAGGATGGCTGGGGTGTTAAGCATGTTCCAGTTTAGGTCACCTAGCAGCACGAGCTCTGAAGATAGATGGGGGGCAATCAGTTCACATATGGTGTCCAGAGCACAGCTGGGGGCAGAGGGTGGTCTATAGCAGGTGGCAACGGTGAGACACTTGTTTTTAGAGAGGTGGATTTTTAAAAGTAGAAGTTCAAATTGTTTGGGTACAGACCTGGATAGTAGTACAGAACTCTGCAGGCCATCTCTGCAGTTGATTGCAACACCGCCCCCTTTGGCCATTCTATCTTGTCTGAAACGGTTGTAGTTAGGGATGAAGATTTCAGAGTTTTTGGTGGTCTTCCTAAGCCAGGATTCAGACACGGCTAGGACATCCGGGTTGGCAGAGTGTGCTAAAGCAGTGAATAAAACAAACTTAGGGATGAGGCTTCTAATGTTAACATGCATGAAACCAAGGCTATTACGGTTAAAGAAGTCATCAAAAGAGAGCGCCTGGGGAATAGGAGTGGAGCTAGGCACTGCAGGGCCTGGATTCACATCTACATCACCAGAGGAACAGAGGAGGAGTAGGATAAGGGTATGGCTAAAAGCTATGAGAATTGGTTGTCTATGACGGCCGGAATAGAGAGTAAAAGGAGCATGTTTCTGGGGGCGATAAAATAGCTTCAAGGTATAATGTACAGACAAAGGTATGGTAGGATGTGAATACAGTGGAGGTAAACCTAGGCATTGAGTGATGATGAGAGAGATATTGTCTCTAGAAACATCATTGAAACAAGGTGATGTCATAGCATGTGTGGGTGGCGGAACTGAAAGGTAGGATTAGGTATAATGAGAATAATGTCCGATAGACCTATTCAGACAGCAGCCGATAAGACAGCTAACGATTAGCGGGCCGCAGATGGGCGTTCAGGTTACGTCGCGATGGAGGGGCCAGTTGGATAACTCCCTCAGGCAGATAACGTCGGTAGTCCAGTTGTGAAGGCCAGGTGGGGCTCCGCATCGGCAGTAAAATGGGTCCTGATAGGTGATTGTAGCCCAGGAGTGGCTGATGGAACTCTTCAGCTGGCTAGCTCCGAAATAATTGAGGTTTGCTCTGGGACCGACATTAGCCAATAGTCACTTGGATAGCAGCTAGCTAGCTGCAAGATCCAGGTGTAAATGTCCAGAGCTTGCGAAATCCGGGGATATGGGGAGAAAAATAGGTTCGGTATGCTCTGATCTGCTTTGTGTTGTTCAAAACTGCCGATAGCTATTCGAGCTAAGGGATAGCTTATGACCGCCAACCGTGGTTAGCTGAATACTAACACTAGCTTCTGTTGTGGATTTCAGATTTGAGGTGAATAATACTTTAAAAAAAATGTAATTGGTGAGGCGAGTTGCAGGAGAGTGCTTTGAAGTTGAGTTTTTAGGAAAAAAATATATAAAAGATATGCGAAGAAAATAAAATATACACACACACGACAAGACGAGGACAAAAGACGTCTGACTGCTATGCCATCTTGGAGAGGACAGGAATGATGAATCACGCTTCACCATCTGGCAGTCCAACAAATTAATCTGGGTTTGGTGGATGCCAGAAAAACACTACCTGCCCCAATTTATAGTGCCAACTGTAAAGTTTGGTGGATGAGGAATAATGGTCTGGGGCTGTTTTTCATGGTTCGGGCTAGGCCCCTTGGTTCCAGTGAAGGGAAATCGTAACGCTACAGCACACAATGACATTCTTGATGATTCTGTGCTTCCAACTTTGTGGCAACAGTTTGGAGAAGGCCCTTTCCTGTTTCAGCATGACAATGCCACTGTGCACAAAGCAAGGTCCATACAAAAATGGTTTGTTGAGATCGGTGTGGAAGAACTTGACTGGCCTGCACAGAGCCCTGACCTCAACGAACACTTTTGGGATGAATTGGAACACCGACTGTGAGCCAGGCCTAATCGCCCAACATCCGTTCCCAACCTCACTAATGCTCATGGCTGAATGGAAGCAAGTCCCCGCAGCAATGTTCCAACATCTAGTGGAAAGTCTTCCCAGAAGAGTGGAGGCTATTAATGCCCATGATTTTGGAATGAGATGTTCGACAAGCAGGTGTCCACATACTTTTGGTCATGTAGTGTACGTGTTCATCAGGGAACTTCTCTTAACGACACTTGTGGAAGCAAAGGAGAATTTTCCCTTAGACACAACTAATGAAAAGCTACTGCATGTACTAACTTACTGTGTAACCTGGAAACATATCAATGACAACCAGGATATCTGTGTGGTCATCTCCGTGACCCAATTCTACAGACTATACTTAATCCAGCTCTTCTATGTGTAGCTAATATTTAACTAAAGACTTCTGGTGACAGAGTTTTTACTATCATTTCTGTATTTGTTACAGGAAACCTAGAGACAGTCAAAGAACTATGACAATGCATACTCTACAAACCAGGAAAACTATGACTACATTCCTGAGCATGAATGAACTGCACAAGTGCCCATCTCATCAGGACACTCAGGGAAAACGGACCATATTATTCAGTATACCAGCAAGTATTAAGAATTGTTGTTCTTTTCCCTTACAAATATGATATCCATTTCTGGTCCCTAAAAAGTTCATGTTCTTTCAGGATTCCAACCTCCTGTTTGCTTTACTTTTTTGACTGAGCTCAAAAAACTATGTAGCATTTCACAACCCTCACTTTTTAATCAACATGACTATATACGTGTATAAACATCAAAACCAACATTTAGAATAATATCAAAATGTATAGTGTGTGAAAGTGGTATACCATAGAGAAACCTACCTTCCCCCCCCTCTCTAAACTCCTCTGTGCAGCGACTAACTTTCTTCTCAGTTGTCTTCCTCTGTGGGTGAGCAGCAGCAAGGCTGGAGGGGGATCAAGTCAGGACAAGTCTGGGATCCATAGGGTATCAGAATACCTGGAAGTTGGGGCAGGGCAGCACAGTCTGGGCTGGGAGCGGGGACTCAATACTATGTACTGTTACCTGGGGGCTGGTGCCTGCCCTTAGTACAGCAGGGACATGTAATTAGTTTGTGATCACTGAACACTGCAGGTATATGAAATCAATATGGCCGCCCTGACCAGTGAGGGAGAGATCGGGTACACAGTGCTGACATATAGAGTGATGTGACTTATACCATGAATGATTGGTTGATACCTTTACACTTGTCATGTGTGTCTCTTATCAAAGTGTTTACGGTCTTTAAATTAACATAAGGGTGGAGAAATATCCAGACAGTCAAGATGGGAAGGGTCCCTGCTAACTAGGCTACAGGCGTTTCATTCATGCTATCTTGGGCTCATCTGGAAAACAGATGTAATTCTCAATGTGACTTCCATGGTTAAATAAAGGATATTTTAAAATAACAACCTATCCTGTGTTCCTTCCTCCAACACAATTTTTGCTTAAGTCATCAAAAGACAATCGCATTCAAAACAAATCAAATTTTTATTAAAACATTTATTTAACCTTTATTTAAAATGTAATTATGCCCATCCATCTTCAAATTATATGATAATGAATAATTACCCTACATAAAAGTTAACTATACAAGTTTAAAATGAACTGGGATATCATGAAGGCTAGTGAGAAAGCAACGTACTTCCTTGAAGTGTTTACTTGTAGTATGTTGTCACTGAAAGTCAATTGGAGTAGGTTTGCCTATATGGCTGAGTTTGACAGGTGGGCCTTACAGAAACAATATGGTGACTGGAATTAGACGTTATGCATTTGTCTGTGAAATAGAATTTCAAATGAAGTTTTTAACAACAATACAACTGTGAAATTGCTACCGTGACAGCAACGGCGCATGCGCGACTTGGTTTCATCGTTGTTCCTACATTTCTAATGTGTTTGGTTTACACATTTCCTAAAAAAAAAAATTTTTTTTTAAACTTACCTCGTATTCAAATCTTGCGGAATTCATTTACTTCAATTACTTCAGCGTTAAATCCAGTTGGTAGACAATTATATCAAACAAAACGATTTAGACACTTTAAATGCACGGGACTGTAGTCCTCCTGGGGTCCAAGAAGTTTCAAATCAACGCGTGAGGGAGATTAATTAAATGTTGATCAAAAGTTGCAACTGTCCCTTTGGTAAATTCCTTCAATGACTCAAATCCTGTGGTTAAAAGGTGTGAAACCTTTGTGGTTGTCGTGGCTGAGGTGTTTGTTTCAGTCAACAACTGTACTCCTTGAAACTGACCCTTTCCATCACACCCACGACATTTAGCCACGCCCACACCTGGTGCAGCCTTTGTAAATGGCCAGAACGCCAGGCGAGATCAGGAAGATACCATTTTACAGAACATTTAAATTAGAAGGAGTTTGTGTAAACAGATGCGGTTCTGTTATATCAGCTCTACATGTACGTAGGCTAAATACATATCTTCTCGATAGCAACGTTTTATAACAAATATCTATATCACATCTTCATAACGCTGAGAAAAATATTGTGTCAAGTAGAAATATCGCCAATACAGTATTGAAGTGATTGAATACACTAATATCCCTCACGTCGAGAACGAGACCATTATCTTACCTTGTGTGCCCCCTAGTGACCAAATACAGAATTTGGATTGGCATATTTGCATCGTTCGTATGATGAATGACTTGGTCCATTGCTGAATGCTTGGGCCAGGAAATAGTTTTTGGACTCGACCATACTTACAACGTAAAACACACTGAAATTCAATCAAACACGCACCACGGAAAAAACCACCAACGTTTCGTGCGTTTTTTAAGTCGGCCTGTGATCAATTACATCATTGTGAATTGGAAGGCCATTGTGTTTTCAGGGTGCGGTCTTCTTCTTCTTCTTCTTCTTCTTCTTCTTTGATGATGTTTAACGGCGGTTGCATTCCAATATATATTGCATTACCGCCACCTACTAAACTGGAGTATAATTCCCTTATACGTTGCTAAAAAATAATAAAATAAAAACAATACCCTACCTAAAAATAAAAGAAATACCATACTCCACTATTTATATCTATTTAGTCCTACTTCAGGCCAACAGCCTGAAAGGATGGGACACCCCCACTTAACACACCATGTAACTCTTCCGACGTCAAATCTCCCAATCCCAAATCGGACATTTCAAAGTTGCCTAGTTCCGACTAGCACATGAACGCAGCCACTTTCAGCACTGCTGTCACTGAATTCGTGACGCATATTATAAAAACGCTCAGGCGTTTTCATAGATAGACCAGTTTCTATCCACTGCCTGCACTTCCCATTCATATCCATTGGGTGTCTCCCTCTACCAAATCAAACCGCAGTTAATCTAAAAATGTTGGCGCTTTGAGGAAGTCCATGATACAATACAAGCTCGTAGATGGGCGTTGAGAAAAAAAAGCTTTTTTTCTGGCCAGGCTGCAGCCACATAATAGTCTGGGCTGCGATTGGAGAGAGCAAGTGCGCACGGACGCAGACGCAGGGGATATCGGAGGCAGGCACCGACCAGAACACAGCTCATCATAGTATCTGATTTAACTGTATTTGGCAATCACTTCAGATTATAAAGAGAAAACGTTCCAATTGAGAAACGGAAGAAGGAGTGAAAATGGGACATACAGTGTTACCCATTTTGATGGCCGTATTGTCCCATTGCATGTGGGGAAATGTCGAGGTAAGCCCCAATAGTATTATCTTTCATTTCTATGATAAACACATTGTTGCTTTATATTTGTTGTATAAACATGCGTTTTGCTCGAAGTGGTGTTGTAAATGTTCATATCGATATCACTCATGTCATGAATATCAATTCGTATCCTTTTTGCTGACGCGCACCGTTATCTTGGACAGATTTAATTAGCAAATGAATGCGCACACAGACTGTCAGATGATAAATGACACGTCAACAAGAAGGAACGCTCAGTAACCTACCTACGCAGACTAAATGCTATTGTCCAATTAGCAAATTTGTATTATTGAAATGCAGAAAATATCTGTAGACATTTGGTCATGCCAACCAAGTATTCAAGCCAGTACATTTATTTAGTATTAGGCTATTGTATGTCAGCCTCTCCCCCATGGCTTTAGTGAGCAGGAGAGAGAGACCATCTGGGATCTACCCTTGATAAAACAAAGAGATAAATGTACTGAACGTCTTCATAGCCTGGGGTGGGGTCATTGTTTTTTGTTGGTTTTTCTTCTGGTCTAATTGAAAAAATGAAGAATGCAACGCAACATCTAATTTGTTAGTACCATATCAGTAGGCCATAGACTGGTATATGCTATTATAGCCCTGCAAGTCTATCGAAAGAATGCACAATCAAGTGCTGTTTGAACATCACAGAGCCATGAATGTAATGGTGGCCTTATACCATCAGTATAGAAGGTAGAGGAGCCCCACTGGCTGCCTGCTTGCTTTGTCATGATGCCCATGCTAGGAATGCTGAATGAGAGAACACAGTAGGCCTTCCAGCTGCCTACAGAGAGAGAGTAGCATCACACCTGCTATTTTAATGAAAATGTACAGTCTTCTCCAGGCTATGTCTTGAATCTGGGACTTGCATCGGATGCATAAGATTTATCTGCAGTGAAGGCCTGTGCTTGAACCTTTATTGCGCCACTGTGAATCCAGGGGAAAGAGAGAGCAATTCTGTATTGATTGTGAAATGTGGTGCTTTTCGTCTTACATCCTTGTTTCTTTTTTTTAATGAGTGCAAATGATCTTTCTGTAAGCCTACACCTTAGCCTCCTGCTTTGATATGGGGTCATCTTTGATCTAAGTTTGATCCGACTACATGTTGTATAGCAGGATGTAGAATGAACTAAGGCTGAGGCCTGAGCCACTACTAAGCTCCATCTTGTCACTGCACTGAATGAAAAAATAAATAAAAATGCAAATGGGTGTTCTCAGGTCAGCTCAGCAGGCTCTATCTCATGCTTCATGTGTTGTAGATAAGAGTCTCTGTCAGACAGACTGTTCTGGGGCCAGATCAATGTAATGACCAGGCAGCCATCACTCACTCTGCCCTCCCACCATACTGCTATCACCGACAGCAGACTTTAATGAGCTCTACCACAGCATAGCACTGCACTCTCCAGACTATGACTCTTCCATTTCCCCCATGGATCACTAGAATAGACCCAATTATTTTAGTTTCCCAACTCAAAATCATGGCGTTTGAATTGTTAGTACCTTGCTGTGTTACTTGAATGGGGTAATATCTTTTTTCTTCTACCGTTTACCTTTTTATAATAACGGCTCGTGTATCTCAAAGTGCTAACACTTAGACATAACATTTAACCTTGTCCACAGAGGATCAAATCAATCCCTAGGCTAATTGGGAAACCATAGCACATGTGCAGAATTCTCACATCTGGCTATTCTATATAGAACACCTGTGAAGGTCTAGACTCCAGACTGACATGTGCCACCCACCACCGACCTGTGCCAATGCGTCAGAGGTGACTTCCAGGGACCACTAGACCCAGACGCCTCCCTCACCCAGCCCCCAGAGGCCTTCAGCCCCACAGCTAATGAGGGAGACCAGGCTCCCTATGGGGGCTCTGGAGGGGAGGTATAAAATGGCAGAGGGGCGGAAAGCAGGGGAGAGTGGGGTGTGAGCAGTGACTCATGGAGTCTCAGCTGGAGTTACAGTGCAGGTCAAGCTTACTTTCCACCTGGAAATAGAAGTGTGAGCTGTTCCCTCTCTTTGTTACTGTTGCATTGTAAGGGCGTAGGTAGACTAGAGGAGAAGCTCTATGTTCCTCTGTAAGAACTAGCTCACATGCATAATCTGTCACTCTATCTATCTACACATCGATCTTTCTATCTATTTATTGTATTTATTCATATACTGTCTACCAACTGTACATTATGCCCTCGGAAGGTATTAGAAATCCCAATCTCCAGTCAGTAGAAAGCATGTAATCATCATAGTGTGGTGTGTAAGGATTCATTCTGAAGATGTTAAGAGGATTAGCATGTGTATTTATTAACCATCGGCGCTGGTTGCTCACAGTGCATTTTATTAGCCATAAACCTGTTCCTTTCATTGTGGAATTATTCCACTGCTGTAAGAGCATTATTGGGATTAATGCTGTATGCTGAGGAACCATGCTTAGGTTTACACAAGGAGACCTGCAGATGTGTGAAGGTTTACAGTCCAGATTACACTTTGAAGAGGGCTGGCTTGCTGGTTTAACACCCTGGTATTAGCTGTGTTAAAGATGGTTCTTGAATTTTGTCACCATTTCCGTGGTAAAGGTTGAAATTGAGCAATTTTGCGTTGCTACGGCCTGATCTTTTCCACTTAATGCATTGTTGGTAGATGGCACTACTCTGTATTTTTATAGTCTAATAATGCCTTTGTAAAGGAGATGGAGGCAAACTGTTGTCTGTATCATGTAATGGCTTTAGGGTGAAGTACAAATGGTGTTTGTTTACAGAGAACTAAATGTAAGAGAACGAAGGCATTAAAGAGTTTCAAAGCACAAGGGCAAAGTCAACATTTACCTATCTGAAACACAACCATAATGCAATGTGTACTTCTGCTCTCTGTCCTTTTTTTCCATTTTGATTGCTATTTACATACTGTGTATGATGTTCTTAATGTGTATTGTGTTAAAAGCAGGGACCAGTGTGCATTGTAGAATACATTTCTTTACTGTTTGCTTCACATCAGTGTCCATGAAGCTAACACAGTAGCGTGACACTCCTAGCATGATACTTTGACAGTGTATCTATACTGTCCTATGTGTCTTAACCTCAGCCACCTTGGATGCAATGACATGTGCCACTTGCAGTGCTGAGATTGTTTAGTTGATTGACAACTTGGCACAGGTCTTGCCTGACGACTCAAACTGAATTCATCATTCGCTAAATACTTCAGTCTGAGACTGCAATCTCAAGTCGTTTGTGGTGACATCAAAATGAGGGGTGTTGTACAAAACAAAGCCATCAGTGATTGGATCATCTCTAACCAATCACAATGATGAATTTTCAAAACGTCGCTTTACCCACGTGTGTTTTGGCTCTGGCCCAACGCTGGATTGCTGATGCTATGTATTGGCCATTGAAAGGCTTTGAAGTCACCTGTCTACCATATTGGCACTCCCCAGTAGGAGCAGTCCTCCATAAGAATGAATGGAATTCTCCAGTATTTCAATACAATTTTTCAAGGACAAAATTACATGGATTTCAGTATTTATGTTGTTTTAGTGGGGACAGTAACATAATAAAAAAAAAAGGATTTTTAAAAAATACATTTTCATTTGAAATGTTTTATGTTTAGCTCACATAATCTAATTTAAAAGTATGCATTAGGGTGTCTGCATCAAGGTGTCTGTAGACATTAATAAATGCATTTCTATATCTTCAAAATATATTTATAATGGTGGGGGAGTGCCATGATGGAGGCACGGTGGTGTCAACACAGCACCCCCTATCAGTCATATAGTGTGTATATAAATCCTTGGGCCCAACCCATCGGTTTCTGGGACCAATCAGACTGTCTAGAATGACCAATCAGACGGTCTAGAACATGTTTGCATTCTAGAAATCGTAGGGGAGGTACTCAAATCCAGACTCATTGCAGAGAAGAAACTAGTGGGCGTGGCGTAGCGTTTGGCCGGAGCAAGGAGTTTTGGTAGTCAGGCAAGCAGAGGTCACCTTCCCTACAATAACACAGCATGTGTCATGACTCTGAAAGAAAATAAATGCTATAAAAAGATTATGTTGATGATCTTAAACATTGACAGATTCTGTTTATAACAGCACTTCAGCCTCATGCTACTTCCACCTGCCTGAAAATGGAAAGATGATGATGATAATGATGAAGATGAACCTTTCCTCAAAGACCTGTTTTATTTCTAGCTGAAGTGTCAGTCAAGTGATGTATTAATGATGAGGAATGAGCAGGTTTTGTTATCTGCCAGTGCATATATTTGAGTACAGCACAGGCCTCCCGAGTGGCGCAGTTGTTTAAGGCACTGAATCGCAGTTGCTAGCTGTGCTGCTAGAGATCCTGGTTTGAGTCCAGGCTCTGTCGCAGCCGTCCACGACCAGGAGACCCATGGGGCGGCGCACAATTGTCCCAGCGCCCTCCGGGTTAGGGGAGGGTTTTGCCGGCAGGGATGTTCTTGTCCCATCGCGCTCTAGCAACACAGTTGCCAGGTTTACAGTGTTTTCTCCGACACATTGGTGTGGCTGGCTTCCGGGTTAAGCGGGCATTGTATCAAGAAGCCGTGCGGCTTGGTTGGGTCGTGTTTCGGAGGACGCATGGCTCTCGACCTTCGCCTCTCCTGATTCCGTATGGGAGTTGCAGCGATGAGACAAGACTGTAACTACCAATTGGATACCACGAAATTGGGGAGAAAAAGGGGTAATTTTTTTTTTTTTTAAATAACAAAAGAGTACAGTACAGTAATCCGCAAGCTTTGGGGGAAATGCACAGCATGTTTATCAAGATAAATTACTGCAGAGAAGGCCACTGGAACCCAAGGAGGCCGGAGAAGCTACCGGCCATTGGTAGAGCCATGAAACGCAGCTTTCCGGGTCTCACATGCACTCCAATTTATGAGGGAGGAAGGGGGAGAAAGATAGTGGGGTATGTTTAGAAGAGGAGGAAGAAGATTAAACGGATACAGGGAGTTGCTAAATTGCTGCACATGTTCCCCCCTCAGCATTTTCAGGCCTTGTGTTGGAATACAGAAGCTCACCCCTCCACTTCCCCTGCCTGGGACTGCAGTGCTATAGATATGTAGAAACAGTTACAGGATACTAGCAGCTCTCTCTCTGTCTTTCTCCTTTAATTAATTTCCGTGCCAGGAGATAATCAGGTTTCCTTAATGGTTTCCCTTGTGCTTGCTCTGTCATGTGCCTGTGCCAGAGGACATGTACCATTTTATTGGATCCCATCTTTCCTCTCCTCTCTTTATTGTGCTCTTTCCAAGCGTTTTGAAGGGAAAAGCACATAACAAGGACCTGATCCAAAATCTTGCACAGTCATTGTGAAATTAAACCTGGGCACAATGAAAGGAAAGGCATGAGATAAAATAATTGCTGGAAATGTGCCTCAGCAATCAAGCCATTACCAGAGGTGACAGCTAAATGAAAATATGTTACGTGTGCCATTTAACAAGCGGCCTGGGTTATTCGTGCCATAACAGACATTCAAGGAAGTGCATGGTATCACGAAGTACAAATGGCCATCGGGAGTCTCATGCAAATCCAACAGCTAGGGAGATTGGGAGGGTGCAGCACAAATGGGAACTAAGATTCCCTAAAACTGTGTGCATGTTTAGGAGTTAGGGGAACGTGTGGAGAGAGAGGGAGTGTGAGGCATACAGTACATCCATAGCCACTTCGATCACATCTGGCTCCTGTGCCTGCCTGCATGTCAGAACTTCTGGCACGCTGGAGATATTACTCCAATCCAAGGACCCCCATCCCAAACGCGAGGCATGGTAAGCCTATTTGGCTAAATTTCTGCTGTAAAAAGTTGACGCGAAAGAGAGCTGTGGGTCTGTCTGGTCCCTGCTGAAGCCAGCAGGAGGTTTCAGTAGAGCCGCCCGCGAGACATCTGCGGCGTAGTGATAACATTTGTCCTCCGTGTTTGGGAGGAGAGAGAGAGACAGCGTGTCCTCCATTAGTCAGGGAGAGAGTGGGGGAGGCTAGAGAGAGTAGACAGAGAGGAGACAGATTACTGAGAGAGGGAAAGGAGACAGTTTACTAAGAGAGAGAGGCGATATAGGCTTGGTGGGTAGGAGGGGAGTAGAAGGCACATAGTTGGTGCTAAGAGAAACTCTAAACCCACAGGCTCTCTGGCCCTGGTGTCTTGAAAGGCAGAGATTAATCTTTGTCATGTACTGTATATGTATTCACAGCTGGCCCAGGGAAAGTGGGGGAAGGACACTGCCTGCAAGCCATAGCTCTGAGCCTAGTCATTACCCATTCACACACATGTGCTCACACACATGTGCGCACACACACACGCAGAGAGCCAGAGAAGAGGAGGGTGAGGCGGGGCTGGACTGCAACAGGACGTTTCCATAATGGCACTGGGACACATGGATAGGTTTGTGGAGGCTGGCCTGGCTGACAGGGAGTGGTGGGGAGGAGGCTGGCCTGGCTGACAGGGAGTGGTGGGGAGGAGGCTGGCCTGGCTGACAGGGAGTGGTGGGGAGGATTTCAGAGGGTCTGGTGAGGCTGATCAGCAGTGCATTAACATTCCACACACCGTTGGATGGGTGGAGTGGATTGACATAGAGGGAGATGTCTGGATCAGTGTCAGTGCCCTGCTCTCTGCCATCTCTAGCAGCAGAGGGATGCAGCATGGCACAGCGGTAGCGAGGGCAAACCCAGCAGCTGGTGGCAGGGAGTGAGGTGGTGTGGTGTGAAGCGGGTGAGCTAGCGACTCATTTCCTCCTTCCTATGCTCACATGAATACTAAAGGGATAGTGGGTACACAATGCACCTCAATGGCACACACACCTCCATACGCGCTGACAGACAAACAGCCCAGACACACGCAGGGTACTCCAACACACACACACATGCACACACACTCACTGCTTTAGAAAGATGGCACGCTGCGGCAGCTGCATCAATTATTGACGGCCTTGGAAAGGTTTGGGCTCTTGCTTGTTGGATTGAGCTCTGGAACTCTTGTCACGCACTCACTCCTCCCCAGAACCCAGCCCCATCCCTCCCTCTGTCCTCCCCTCCCAGCCTCAGAGTGGATCCTGACTGTACACCAGCTCTTCTCTAGGTTTTTTTCTACACTTACAATATGTTTGCTCTTGAAATATTCATCCTCCACGCCCACTCTCCGTTCTCTCTCTCTACCTCTCTCACACACTCTCTCTCCTGTCCTCTCTTTTTCTCTCTACCTCTCTCTCCTCTATGTTCTCTCTCTCAACACACAGACACTCTGTCTCCATCTTCCTTGTCGTCCATCCTCACCCAACCTCATCAGATCTCACTGCTGCTCGTCTGAGTGTACATTTTTCATACCTCCAACGAGACAATATCCTCCACATACAGTATGTTCTCACAGCCGATATCTCTAACTGCACTCAATTGCCATAGCACATATTTTTACAAAATAGTGAGTTGACAAATAGATATCCTCTTACTGTATTGCCATAAAGTATTGTATGTACCGAGGATACCATGGTTGTAAACATGGTGTAGTGATACCTAGCAACCTTGTCAAGAGGTTCAGACCTCTTGGGGTATTGGCTGAGGTGACAGACGTAGGTACCTGTGTTCGATATGGAAGGGAACAGCTAATGAAAAGCCTCAGGTATTTAATCTGTGACAATAGGACTCTGACAGAGACTGAGCCGGCTCAATATTTCATTCATCCACCAGCTCACCATGATAGAGGCCAAGCTCTCAACTGCACACACCAGCCAATATTCATGCTAGCTCCACTGACAAATTTGATATTTTTTGGTCTAGTGTCTGCAAAAAAAATAAGTTCAGAAACGACAAGAAGCTCAAATGGAGGTTTCCAGGCCTGGACATAGAGGGTTCATTTTACAGATCGTCTGAATGAGTAAACCATTATTCTCCCCCATCTGACAGTCTATAGGGATATGATGGCCTGAGGAAATGAGATAATACTAATGTTTAATCTACTGAGGGACTGGAGCACAGACAGACCAGCAGACTGCACCCTGCAACACATTATCTCACCAGAGTGGCACAGGGTGAAATAACACACAGAGACAGGACATGCAGTTACACACACAGACCGGGGCAGTACAAGACAGGACATGTCATTTTGGCATTGTTTCATAACACTATTCCCAGCCTGTTATCCGCAGTGCCTATTTTTCCATCTTGCGTCACGACAAGATGCCAGCCCTCAACCCATTTCTTTAACTGTGATTTAAAGAGGGGGAATAGCAGGAAAGCAATAACACAATGCAGTGTTCATATAAAGAGGCCCTGAGCTGTGTCTGGGAGTGACAGGCTCCAGACAGATGACAGATTGAGTGGAGAGATGGTGTCAAGCCTCTCACAGTGATCGTTGTAGCCCTACAGCATGTAACATGGTGATATGTAGCCTTGTCTAAATTGCATAGCCTACTTAGCCATAGCCTACTTAGCCTGTGGCCTTATCTGAATTGTATAGTGTACTAGATTTTGTAGGGTTGACCTTTATGTAAAAAAGTGAAGTGACTGATATTATTGTGCTATTATCGTGTGGTGAAGTGACTGATATTATTGTGCTATTATCGTGTGGTGAAGTGACTGATATATTATTGTGCTATTATCATGTGGTGAAGTGACTGATATATTATTGTGCTATTATCGTGTGGTGAAGTGACTGATATTATTGTGCTATTATCGTGTGGTGAAGTGACTGATATTATTGTGCTATTATCGTGTGGGTGAGTCACCTGCAGTCAGTTCATACATGGTGATAGGGGTGGCAGTGTGGATTCCATGATAATGACTGTGTCAAGGAAATGTACAGGTGTTGAGTCATACAAGACAAGGTGTGTGTGTGTGTGTGTGTGATATCACAGCAGCTGTCAGTAGAACAGATTCAGACTTGAAGATCGAACGCGAGGATGATTAAAAAATAAGGAAAGAGAGGCACAGTCTGTTCTGAAGCAAGATGTGTTGTCATTCCACAGTGCCCTGAGGCAGGGGGAACAGAAGGGATGTTGCCACAAGATAAGGGATTGGGTAATCTAATGGTTCATCAGGAGTGGCTCTGACCAGTGGCTCATGTCTGGGAAGAGCAGGGTGATTAGACCGGGGAGAAGAAATATCTGATTTGAGGCTCAGCAAATCAGACTGTTATGAGTTTGTTTGTTTATCAGTCGTGTTGGTAAAACAGGAGCTCTAAACAGATCTCTCCTCCACTCTGTTCGTGTCCTCTACTACTCATTAGTCTGGACCTGAGGCCTGAATCATTGATGTGATTCCTATTAACATGACTCTCAGGCATGCAGAACTCTGATAGGCTGTTTGGATGGGATTTGTCTGTTTAGAGATTGGTGATACATTTTAGTTAGTCAGTTACATTTAATTATTACAATTATTTTGATGTGTCAATTGTTTCTAGGAATTTGTAAAGGAGGCACTCTTAAGATGGAGGTTGCAGAGAGGAGGCAGACAAGTTGTAGCAGTGCAATGTCCAGGGGGAGGACTTTTATTTAATGTGCAGGAGAGTGGGTGGCAAACTCTACACTGTATATATGAATACAACAAAAAGGACGATGACTAAGACGGGTACCATAAACTGGGGATAACAATGTAAATCAAATAATACATTAAACTCAAATAACTCGGGCCTTAATCATGCCTGAACCAGCAGTATGCCAGCCTTACCCATGTCTGCCAGTTACAGAAATGACAAGGCTTAAATAGTACCTGGGATATCCTCCCACCTGGAACTTATCAATATTGACCAATCAAATATCACTGGCGTGAAATAAAGACAGGAAATTACCAAAAAGCATGTGCTGGCCTTTACATGGACATTTTATAAATGCACACTCTCCATTAACAGGTTAGCAAGAAACATAAAGCATACCATCGCCCGGGGTAAGCAGTCATAATATCATGCACGGACTGACACCAGCTCCGTGACAGTATTCTTGAAAACATTTTGTCCGATGTTGTCTTTCCCAACAAATGCATACTTCCACGTTGACGGGCAATTGAATGGATGTGTAAACTAAACAACAACCAGCTGGCAATGCTAAACATGCCGAACCAACTATTCCTCCAGCCATCAGTGACCTACTGAGGCCATATCACTAAGCAAACATGGAGACACAATTATCAGATACAGTGAGAACAAGCGAAGGAGAGAGACCAAGTGGCGTGTTTTAAAATTCTGCAGGGAGCCAGTTGCTACGGTAACAGGGAATGTAGCCAGATCCGATGGGAGGTGTTTCCACGGCAACGGGTCTCAGTGGCCAAGTGATGCTGCTGAGAGGGAGAGAGTGAGAGGAGAGAAGGGGGGGTGGAAAATGTATGCGTAAGTGTGTGATGTGAGCAACAATGTGAGCAAGCGAGTGATGGAGGGGATGTTAAATGAGATGAGGAGGAGAGGAAGCTGATGAAAAACGTGTGAGTGTGTCATTGAGGTGTGCCGTGATGCGTGTTTCATTAATTTGTCCATTTAGCGGCGCCTCCGCTCCTCATGGAAGTTTCTTACCCTCACTTCACAGAAAGAGAGGGTT
Source organism: Salmo salar (assembly GCF_965601325.2). Taxonomy (NCBI): domain Eukaryota; kingdom Metazoa; phylum Chordata; class Actinopteri; order Salmoniformes; family Salmonidae; genus Salmo; species Salmo salar. The sequence goes on from NC_138295.1 coordinate 69,724,185, forward strand.
AAAATAGAGACGGAAGGGGTGAGAGGGACTGTGTGAGAGCTAGGATACCCAGGGGCCTCATTTATAAACCGTGTGTACGTACAAAATATACCTCACAAAGTACGTGCAGCAGTTTTCACACAAAGGTTTGTATATAAATTTACATGAGAATGTGCTCATCTCCCCGCAATCTTTAGACCAGGTCTCTCCAACCCTGTTCCTGGAGAGCTACTGTCCTGTAGGTTTTCAGTCCAACCCTAATCTACTACACCTGAGTCTAATAATTAGCTGGTTGATAAACTGAGTCGGGTTAGTTATAACTGGGTTTGGAGTGAAAACCTACAGGGGGGTAGCTCTCCAGGAACAGGGTTGGAGGGCCCAGCTTTAGACCATGTGTATGCACATTGGCTAGTGGTTGAAATGTTGTACTGAAAGCTGACAAATATGTATTTTGTGCTAATCGGGGATATGATGAAAAGCTTATTCATAAAAAAACTAACTGAAAACATATTAACAAGAATTCAACCATTTGCCATTAGTGAAGTTAAAATCTGTTTTATTTTTAGAATCTGAAATAATTAGATATAGGAATCTTATAATTAGACATGAATCTTTTTCCTATTTATTTTATTTTTATAGCAATTGCAGAATATACTGTAATCCTCACCTTTTCTGGCTGTAATGGGTTCATATTCCTGAAGGAGCCATACAACAAATTACCACGCACATCTCTCATTTAATTGGGCCTAGTAAATAGATAGAATATATGTATTTAAACTTTGCAATATCGTAGGCAGTGCTGTTTATATTACCAGTATACAGTCGAATTTTAACAGCTGATCTTTTACGTTGGAGTAGTAGACGTTGGAGTATCAAGTTCCATGTTTTTATTGTCACGTTGTCACGCTCTGACCTAGGAGAGCTGTGTTTTCTCTGTTTAGTTAGGTCAGGGTGTGATAGGTGGGTGGGCATTCTATGTTTTTGTTTTCTATGTTTTGGCCGGGTATGGTTTCCAATCAGAGGCAGCTGTCTATCGTTGTCTCTGATTGGAAGCCATACTTAGGCAGCCTGTTTTTCCCTGTGTTTTCGTGGGATCTTGTTTTTGTGCAGCTGTGTTTGTGTAGCCGCAAAACGTCACGTTTGTTTCAATTTCACCTGTTTATTGTTTTGTTCGAGTTCACAAATAAAATATGTGGAACTACCGGCACACTGCGCCTTGGCTAATTTATGACAGGGAATTCGAAGACAGCACTCGTGACACACGTGCGCAAGTACAGTGAAATGCCTTTCTTGCTTGCTCGTTCCCAACAATGCAGTAATGAATATCAGTAGTACTATTTTTTTTTTTTAAGTCAAGTAGAACAAAACGCATGAGAAATAAAACTGTAAGTACAGTAATTTAGTTTTTTGAGTAGCCTACCCTACAATGTTTCAGAATTCGCGGGCATATTTAGGTTGGGGGAAAAGTTGATTTTTATATACACGACCGGTCCAAAGTTTTAGAACACCTACTCATTCAAGGTTTTTTCTTTATTTTTACTATTTTCTACATTGTAGAAAATTGAAATAACATATATGGAATCATGTAGTAACCAAAAAAGTGTTAAACAAATGAAATATATTTTAGATTTGTCACTGGTGTGGAGAGGAGTAGAGAGGAGTAGGCAGGAGGCAGTCACAGGTTTAGAACTACTGAATTTATTTAAGCACCATAGATCAAAGTGGGACGGAACCCAAACGCTGTTGTGCTCAAAATATATCTTCAGAAACAAAAGGCACAGGGCAAACCCAAAGTGCAAAATATAAAGTACTCAGGAAATAGGAGAGATTCCTCTCAGGAAAACAAGTAACATTTCCAATGACCGACAAATGGCAGAGGGAGTATAAATATACAGTGATAGAGTGGGGATTGGAACCGTGTGTGTGTGTGTGTGTGTGTGTGTGTGTGGTGATGACGACGACGACGAAACAAGTCCGGGGTTGATGAGTGAAGGGCGTTTGCCAGTAGTAGGATCGGTAGCAGCTAGAAGGCCAGCGACACCGAACACCTGAGCTGGACCAGAGAGGGAGCCAAAGCGAAGGCTGGTGTGACAAGAATCTTCAAAGTAGCCACCCTTTGCCTTGATGGCAGCTTTGCACACTCTTGGCATTCTCTCAACCAGCTTAATCTGGAATGCTTTTCCAACAGTCTTGAAGGAGTTCCCACATATACTGAGCACTTTTTGGCTGCTTTTCCTTTACTCTGCGGTCCAACTCATCCCAAACCATCTCAATTGTGTTGTGGTTGGGGGATTGTGGAGGCCAGGTCAGCTGATGCAGCACTCCATCACTCTCCTTGCTCAAACAGCCCTTACACAGCCTGAAGGTGTGTTTTGGGTCATTGTTCTGTTGAAAAACAAATGATAGTCCCACAAAGCGCAAACCGGATGGGATGGCGTATTGCTGCAGAATGCTGTGGTAGCCATGCTGGTTAAGTGTGCCTTGAATTCCAGCAAAGCACCAACACACCACCACCTCCATGCTTCATGGTGGGAACCACACATGCATAGGTCATCCGTTCACTTACTCTGCGTCTCACAAAGACACGGTGGTTGGAACCAAAAATCTCTCATTTGGAGTCATCAGACAAAAGGACAGATTTCCACCGGTCTAATGTCCATTGCTTGTGTTTCTTGGACCGAGCAAGTCTCTTCTTATTATTGGTGTCCTTTAGTAGTGGTTTCTTTGCAGCAATTCGACCATGAAGGCCTGACTCACACAGTCTACTCTGAACAGCTGATGTTGAGCTGTCTGTTACTTGAACTCTGTGAAGCATTTATTTGAGCAGCAATCTGAGGTGCAGTTAATTGCTGATTTCTGAGGCTGGTAACTCTAATGAACTTATCCTCTGCAGCAGATGTAACACTGGGTTATCCTTTCCTGTGGCGGTCCTCATACGAGGCAGTTTTATCATAACGCTTGATGCTTTTTGATACTGCACTTGAAGAAACTTTCAAAGTTCTTGACATTTTCTGGATTGACTGACCTTCATGTTTTAAAGTAATTTCTCTATGCTTATTTGAGCTGTTCTTGTCATAAAATGGACTTGGTGTTCTACCAAATAGGGCTACCTTCTGTATACCACCCCTACCTTGTCACAACACAACTGATTGGCTCAAACGCATTAAGAAAGAAAGACATTCCACAAATTAACTTTTTTAACAAGGCACACCTGTTAATTGAAATGCATTCCAGGTGACTACCTCATGAAGCTGTTTGAGAGAATGCCAAGAGTGTGCAAAGCTGTCAAGCCAAAGAGTGGCTACTTTGAAGAATCTCAAATATAAAATATATTTTCATTTGTTTAACACTTTTTTTGGTTATTACATGATTCCATATGTGTTATATCATAGTTGTGATGTCTTCACTGTTATTCTACAATGTAGAAAATAGTAAAAATGAAGAAACTGTGGAATGAGTAAGTGTCCAAACTTTTGGTACTGTATTTTTTATTTTTGTATTCAAACGTTCTGCTGACAGGTCCATGACAATTTGCCATTGTTTTCTCATTCAGAAACTGACACAATCCTTTTCCAGATACAGCATAAATTCTGCCAACACCATAAATAGACCAGTAGCTTATGTAAAATCGTTGACAGTATGATAGGCTACAGTATTGCTGTGCAATAGGAGCGCGATATCATTGAATAGGCAATCTCAGCGTCTATACCAAGGCAGGGTAAAGAAACCCAATAATCTATTGATAAACTAAATATTGAACAACAATTTGTCTTTTCTATGCCGTGGCCTAATGGCAATAGTTCCAAATTATACAGCAAATAAAGGGCGTTATTGTCACCATGAAAGGTGAATGGAGGCGTTTTCCAGGCGTTTTAATGCTCGTTCATGTGCACACAGTTTTACCAACAGTCTGATTTATAACAGGAAACATGCGTATGTATGGCGTGTACCAAGTTTATAAATCTCAATATTTTGTGTGAAATTTACACAACGGTTATAAATGAGTCCCCTAGTCACCTCAGTGGAGCACAGCAGAGACCCCAGCCCCTCCACAGCTCTCTCCACAGCTCTCTCCACAGCTCTCTCCCAGGCAGCCCCAGCTGCTCTGCCTCCTGTCCATTAAAAGCACATTAGCAGCTCCTTTATTATCATGAACAATGTGCCAAACGTGCTGGTGTGGCGGGGACGGGAGAGACATGGGGAGAGGGGGACATCATGTGCACTCACTCACTAGGTGTTGGGGCCAGACCCCACACCCCCCTTCACACTAATGTGTGAGCGTTCAAATGATACAACTCAATGTCAGAATGGACTGGGACAATAGGTCAAACCTGTGAGGTGTGTGGGCTTCACAGCGTGTAATTCCTGTGGGCTTCCTGTGGGCTTCATGTAATTCCTGTGGGCTTCATAAGCTCTCATTTTAACCGTCTCCGCCATCCCTCAGCCCCCCCACCCCCACACACACACAAACACTGTCTGAAATATCTCATTTCAAAGTCTTATTTCAATATCATGCATCTGCCATACAGGCACCCTGGAGAACTACAGGGGCATGCATTTGTGTGAGGGAGAGGGGGGGATAAAGATGGGGGGAGAGAGAGAGAGAAAAGGGGAGAAGTGAAGGAGAGCGGGATGAGTCCCACAGGTAAAAATGTGTAGTTGTAGTCTTCAGCTGAATCTCATATAGGATCAAATAATTTGGGTGCATGCACTGCTCATGTTACTACGCTTTCTCCTCCCCCGCTCTCACCCTCCCTCTCTGAGACACTCCTCCAATCTTAACTACCTGTGGTGTTGGAGTCAGTCTGTGTGTTTGTGGCAGGGCTGAGAGATCAAGCGGAGGAATATTCCAAAGCCACCGCCATCTATTAAATATGCACACGTACCACGGGACCCCTGTGCCAAATAGCTCTGCTGAGGAAAACCTGCATACAGAGTAGGATGTAGAGAACTACTCAGAAAGCCATTTACAGAGAAAGTATGCGGGTAGTTGAGTAGTGAAGGGGAGAAAATGACACACAGATCCATTTTAAGAGAGACAGAGCAGAACAGAAGACATCTCCTGGGAGAGGGGGGAAAGACTTCAATAAAGATGTCAGCATAGATGGAGAGATGCAGGGACCAACGCCTAGAGCAGGAAAGGAGAGCTGATAGATCGGAGATGCTGCCTGACAGGATACACACATGAATGAGTGCATCAAATGTTTATCCGGATGTTCTAAATCTATTATGACATTGTTTTAATACCTCTTCAAATCTGGCCCCTGTACAGTAGTCTACAATGGCTCTGCCACTCATGCACCTCCTTTTATTTTAAAGAAAGACCAAAAGAAATGAAAGAAAAAGCTTAGGATCGTCTTTACCCCCCCCCCCCCCCCCCCAAAAAAAAAATCCAATCTCACGCATATTCCCTAATCTCCAATAACCTGGGATGAAAAGTGGCTGGTTCCAAAGGAGGATTAACAATTTCACACTGGTAACATACCCAGTTCAAAGCACCGGCTGTCTGTCAGCCAGTTAAACGTAGGGCGGCTGATTCACCACGCTCAAATCGAGGAGGGAAGGAGATGCAGCTGCTGTCCTGTCTTGTACTGGCTGTCCTGTCCTGACTGCTGTCCTTTCCAGCTAGAAAGTTTGCCTGCTTAGCTGAAGCCTACACTGTATTGGTTCACTATGTGACTATCTGGGATTTATATTTTTTATGTTTCATTTCAATAGTGACAGAACATTTAGATTTGATTGTATTAGGCCTATGCTTTATTCATCCCTGTAGGGATATTACTTTGTCACCTTGGCCATGGCATAAAACACACATGCAATAAAATGACAGACAAACCACTGGGCACACACTGGTTAATCAACATTGTTTCCACGTCTTTTCAATGAAATTACGTTGAATTTACGTCTCTGGACAGCTGGAAGCATCTTACATGGTATCATAACAATGGTTTCATAATTTAATCGAGCAATTTAAACCATTGATATATTGAGTCAACATATACTCTCTGTTGCAGACCAGCTTTTTAGATGAGCTTTTACAAAGGATAATATTGTCTTTTGAGGCATGTTGACGCTGCTTTCCATACTGCCCTTCTTTATCTGAGGCAATCAGCCAGGTGCTGAGTGAAGTCTAGTGCTCAATCTCTGATTGGGTGGCAGTTGAGTTGACAGTTGGGTGTTGCAGTCATAGAGATCTGCAGTGGAGCTCCAACTAGAGCTAAGCTTTTGATTCCTTAAACCCCTGAGGGTACAGATGTAGGATCTTAATTTGACCAGTATTATTATATACAGTCGTGGCCAAAGGTTTTAAGAATGACACAAATATTAATTTTCACTAAGTCTGCTGCCTCAGTTTGTATGATAGCAATTTGCATATACTCCAGAATGTTATGACGAGTGATCAGATGAATTGCAATTAATTGAAAAGTCCCTCTTTGCCATGCAAATTAACTGAATCCCCCCCTAAAAAACATTTCCACTGCATTTCAGCCCTGCCACAAAAGGACCAGCTGACATGTCAGTGATTCTCTCGTTAACACAGGTGTGAGTGTTGACGAGGACAAGGCTGGAGATCACTCTGTCATGCTGAATGAGTTTAAATAACAGACTGGAAGCTTCAAAAGGAGATTGGTGCTTGGAATCATTGTTCTTCCTCTGTCAAACATGGTTACCTTCAAGGAAACACGTGCCGTCATCATTGCTTTGCACAAAAAGGGCTTCACAGGCAAGGATATTGCTGCCAGTAAGATTGCCCCTAAATCAACCATTTCTCGGATCATCAAGAACTTCAAGGAGAGTGGTTCAATTGTTGTGAAGAAGGCTTCAGGGCGCCCAAGAAAGTCCAGCAAGAGCCAGGACCGTCTCCTAAAGTTGATTCAGCTGCGGGATTGGGGCACCACCAGTAAAGAGCTTGCTCAGGAATGGCGGCAGGCAGGTGTGAGTGCATCTGCATGCACAGTGAGGCGAAGACTTTTGGAGGATCGCCTGGTGTCAAGAAGGGCAGCAAAGAAGCCACTTCTCTCCAGAAAAAACATCAGGGACAGACTGATATTCTGCAAAAGGTACAGGGATTGGACTGCTGAGGACTGGGGTAAAGTTCTGATTGTTTGGGGCATCTGGAAAAAAGCTTGTCCGGAGAAGACAAGGTGAGCGCTTGCCAACAGTAAAGCATCCTGAGACCATTCATGTGTGGGGTTGCTTCTCAGCCAAGGGAGTGGGCTCACTCACAATTTTCCCTAAGAACACAGCCATGAATAAAGAATGGTACCAACACATCCTTGTTGAGCAACTTCTCCCAACCATCTAGGAACAGTTTGGTGACGAACAATGCCTTTTCCAGTATGATGGAGCACCTTGCCATAAGGCAAAAGTGATAACTAAGTGGCTCGGGGAACAAAACATCGATATTTTGGGTCCATGGCCAGGTAACTCCCCAGACCTTAATCCCATTGAGAACTTCAAATCAAATGTATTTGTCACATACGCATGGTTAGCAGGTGTTAATGCAAGTGTAGTGAAATGCTTGTGCTTCTAGTTCCGACCATGCAGTAATATCTAACAAGTAATCTACCAATTCCACAACAACTACCTTGTACACACAAGTGCAAAGGAATGAATACGAATATGTACATAAAAATATATAAATGAGTGATGGCCGAACGGCATAGGCAAGATGTAGTAGATGGTATGGAGTACAGTTTAAACATATGAGATGAGTATTGTAGGGTATGAAAACATATAAAGCAGCATTGTTTAAGGTGGCTAGTGATACATTACATCAGGATGGCAAGATGCAGTAGATGGTATAGAGTACAGTATATACATATGAGTTGGGTAATGAAGGTTATGTAAACATGATCTAATATAAATAATATAAAGTGGCAAGTGATAAATTGATTACATCAATTACATCTTGTGGTCAATCCTCAAGAGGCGGGTGGACAAACAAAACCCCACAAATTCTGACAAACTCCAAGCATTGATTATACAAGAATGGGCTGCCATCAGTCAGGATGTGGCCCAGAAGTTAATTGACAGCATGCCAGGGTGGATTGCAGAGGTCTTGAAAAAGAAGGGTCAACACTGCAAATATTGACTCTCTGTATCAACTTCATGTAATTGTCAATAAAAGCCTTTGACACTTATGAAATGCTTGTAATTATACTTCAGTATTCCATACTAACATCTGACAAAAATATCTAAAGACACTGAAGCAGCAAACTTTGTGGAAATTAATATTTGGGTCATTCTCAACTTTTGGCCACGACCGTATAGTATGTTATACAATTCTCAGCAACAAAAGAGTTAAGATCCTACATCTGTAGTACTTTAGTTGGGAGGCCTTCATCACGTCTGGAAGAGTTACACAACACTTGGCATTAACATGATGACATTACCAGTGTGATGTTCACTGTCATGGACGACCAGTATGTTACATGGAAATTGCATTTCATGGTTTGTGTCGATGGACCAGGTTATCTAATGTTAATTTCAGTGGACTTGATGTTGAGCTTCTGATGGGTATTGCCTCACTGCTGGACTTGCATGTTCGGAAGTTTCCTTTTGAAGCACAGGAACAGTTTACAGCCTACTATTGCAAAGTTAGACAAGTTCAGTTTTCAAAGTCCAAGGTCCTCCGTGGTGTCAGTGGAGACGTTGGCACAGCAGGACATTCTGGGCAGACCTCCTTATGTTGTTTGAAGATCAGAACAGTTACTGTACGCACGTAGGTTCCCACTTCTAGTGTGACGAAGGTCCATGACTCAGAACGCATCTGTCAAGACGTGGGAGTCAGAGAGGGGGAGAGAGAAAGGAGGTGGGTTGGCCTCTTTTTAACCAAACACTACATTTTCTAAAGATAAATCCTGACTACAACAGAACCGTCAATATAACAAGTCCGGGAATGAGTGCCTCTCAATAAGAATCCTTCCAGAGCAGATGAATCATTTTAGTGTCAATGGGAGTTAGTGTTGATTGAATTGTAAGGGTTTCATTGACTGTTAGGGTGACTCTTGCTGTGTCTTCAGTCTCTGTTCTATTGTTTAGTAAATGGAAAGAAAGTATTAGGTAAACAAATGGATAACAACAAAAGCGGTGCACTAGTGCTTGTTAAGTCCATATTTGAAATGACTAAAGCCTTGCCTCTAATGGAAGAAAACAGCTAGATAAAACCCTTAGTGTATGAATGCATAAACAAACCACTGATAAAGGAGTGGAGAGACAGAATATGGACAGAAGATGGATACATTGAATGGAATGATTAAAATGTGCTCCTACACTATAGCATTGATACAAAGTGTGTGTGTGTGTGTGTGTGTGTGTGTGTGTGTGTGTGTGTTGAGTCACGGCTGTGAACCCATCTGTGTGAATGTGGGAGTTTTGTGGAGGAGATGCCTACAAGTCTGTTGGGTGATATGCCCCTGGACCTGGACTGGTCTGTGGGAGACAGGACTCTGCCAGCCAACCACAGCCTCATGACTTCAGGAGAAGTTTGGGACCTTTGCAGAGGAGAGATGCCTACTGTAAGTCACGACTTACTGTGCTGCTTATTCTGCAAGCCACAGCCTGATAGGTCAGAATGATAAGCAGGCGCTCAGAGAATGGAGCTGTAGGCTAGTAAGGTTTTTTCTACTAAGTATCTATGATTCTGTGTATGTAGAGACCAGTGCAAATATGACTGAAAAGTTATACACACTGTAGGTTTACTTCTAAGAGATAAATATGACGATCACCATCATGAACTGGTTTATATAACTGCTGACCAATCTCTCCATCTCTGGACTCTCTGATGTTTGTCAGCTGATAGCCTACGCCCCTTATTTTAAGCCACATCTGAAATTAAATGAAATGTTGCTCTGTGGGTTTTGGCTGGTTTCTGGCAGGTGCTGTGGCCCTATGTGACCTGTGGGGTGCCGGGGTGGCTATAGACCATCTGCTCCCAGTGGGCCCAGCTGGACGGAGCACTGCTGTAATCTGGTTGGATGAAGTCAGGGTCGCTGAGGGACAATGATGTCACAGCATAACCATAAACAAGACCCTCTACCAGGATGATCTATAGCCATGTTTTATTTGATTTGATTGTGTAAGGTATCCACTAATTTCTGGGTTGAAGGAAAGACAACAATCCTCCATTACAGGGAGATAATGTGTTTGACTTGATCTCCAGTTAGTTTTGTTTTGTTTTATATACACTATCAGTCAAAAGTTTTAGAACACCTACTCATTCAAGGAATTTTCTTTATTTGTACTATTTTCTTCATTGTAGAATAATAGTAAAGACATCAAAACTCTGAAATAACACATATGGAATCATGTAGTAACCAATTTCTTTTTTTTTTTAACAAATCAAAATATTTTTTATATTTGAGATTCTTCAAATAGCCACCTTTTGCCTTGATGACAGCTTTGCTCTTGGCATTCTCTCAACCAGCTTCACCTGGAATGCTTTTCCAACAGTCTTGAAGGAGTTCCCACATATGCTGAGCACTTGTTGGCTGCTTTTCCTTCACTCTGCGGTCCGACTCATCCCAAACCATCTCAATTGGTTGAGGTCGGGGGATTGTGGAGGCCAGATGCAGCAATCCATCACTCTCCTTGCTCAAATAGCCCTTACACAGCCTGGAGGTGTGTTGGGTCATTGTCCTGTTGAAAAACAAATGATAGTCGAAATAAGTCCAATTCTGTGGTAGCCCTGCTGGTTAAGTGTGCCTTGAATTCTAAATAAATCACAGACAGTGTCACCAGTAAAGCACCCCCACACCATCACACCACCTCCTCCATGCTTCACGGTTGGAAATGCACATGCGGAGATCATCTGTTCACCCACACCGCGTCTCACAAAGACACAGCGGTTAGAACCAAAAATCTCCAATTTAGACTCCAGACAAAAGGACAAATTTCCACCGGTCTAATGTCCATTGCTCGTGTTTCTTGGCCCAAGCAAGTCTCTTCTTATTATTGGTGTCCTTTAGTAGTGGTTTATTACCAGCAATTCGACTTTGACCATGAAGGCCTGATTCACGCAGTCTCCTCTGAACAGTTGATGTGGAGATGTGTCTGTTACTTGAACTCTGTGAAGCATTTATTTGGGTTGCAATTTCTGAGGCTGGTAGCTCTAATGAACTTATCCTCTGCAGCAGAGGTAACTCTGGGTCTTACTTTCCTGTGGCAGTCCTCATGAGAGCCAGTTTTATCATAGTGCTTGATGATTTTTGCGATTGCACTTGACAAAACTTTCAAAGTTCTTGAAATTTTCCGTATTGTCTGACCTTCGTGTCTTTAAGTAATGATGGACTGTCTTTTCTCTTTGCTTATTTGAGCTGTTCTTGCCATAATATGAACTCGGTCTTTTACCAAGTAGGGCTATCTTCTGTAGGTAGTCCTGCGGCGTGGTCCTTGGGCTCAGGTTCTCCGGAGGGGAGAGAAAGATGGGCGAATTAGATGGAGCATACTTAAGATCACACAGTACTAGAGTTCGACCCGTTCCGAAATAGACCTTAGGCTTTCCCAACCGGACCTGATATGCATACATTTATTAGTTTAATGTAGATTCCGGTTCCAAACGGACCCAAGGAAAACTAGAACCATACTGTATAGTCTTGGTCAGACCCAGACCTGATCTGAATGAGGGAAGCAGCAGAAAAGTCATTTTTTAAGCTATTTTATTAACCGGAGCTGATAAAGCGCGAGAGGGAGAAAGTGATGCCGCTCTAGCAGTCTCGGGAGGGGCTGTACTGTGACCAAGTGACACGGGGAAGAGGGAGGGAGAGACAGCTACCAACCAAGCCGACTCGCGCTATAGTAGACTTAAATAACCTAGCTATGGCAACTTTATCATCAATATGATTACGTAGTATCTTTCTTGAATGCATCAAACCGGGAGAAGCTCGTTAAGCTAACATTAGCTAGCTAGGCTAATTGAGGCTGCATGCACTTTCTCATCCTACAGTTACAAACAACATCTCATTTCAGAATATTAAGTAGCAGCCTACCTGTTGGTTATTGGTAGCAGCCTACCTGTTGGTTATTGGTAGCAGCCTACCTGTTGGTTATTGGTAGCAGCCTACCTGTTGGTTATTGGTAGCAGCCTACCTGTTGGTTATTGGTAGCAGCCTACCTGTTGGTTATTGGTAGCAGCCTACCTGTTGGTTATTGGTAGCAGCCTACCTGTTGGTTATTGGTAGCAGCCTACCTGTTGGTTATTGGTAGCAGCCTACCTGTTGGTTATTGGTAGCAGCCTACCTGTTGGTTGTAGCCTATCCTTCTCCTTTAACTTTTAATTTAGTAAATGTAATTCCATCTTCCATTGATTAAATATCTCCTAACTTTTGCCACAAACTGAGGCTCTATGACTGTAGCTTATTGCAGCTTTGATGACTTATGATTGGCCAACAACAACAAGCTACACGCTCCACGCTCCACTCTCTTGAAAAGCAAGAGTAGCAGCATAAATTATCTCACTACTGCAGCAGTCACATTCGGATCTGTACGGGCCCTTCCGGACAAGTCAGTTAAAATTACACATACATGAGACAATCATATTAGATCCAACCCAGATCCGTGACATTTAGAATTCTGGATCCACACCCTCCTGGATCGTGTCTCGTGTATTCAGGCACAAGTAGATCTGTGAAGACCTCTACACAGGACACCAGATAAGACAGGACTGGATTCTGTGACCGGGGGGGTTCGGGGGACACTGGCCCAGTCCGACAACACCCACGGATAGGGCCAGCCAGGCAGGATATAACCCCACCCACTTTGTCAAAGCACAGCCCCCACACCAGCAGAGGATATCAACAGATCAGGAACGTACTACCCTGAGACAAGGCTGAGTATAGCCCACGAAGATCATAGTAAACATTGTTCTATTGATTGAATTCATCTGAAGTGCGTTCTTGCAGTGCAATAATCTTTTGTCATCTTAGCCTGGAACCTGACAGCTTTTACTGAACTGTGACCTCTTAACCATATCCCTGGCATGATGTCTACTTTTTAGCCTGGAACCTGACAGCTTTTATTGAACTGTGACCTCTTAACCATATCCCTGGCATGATGTCTACTTTTTAGCCTGGAACCTGACAGCTTTTATTGAACTGTGACCTCTTAACCATATCCCTGGCATGATGTCTACTTTTTAGCCTGGAACCTGACAGCGTTTATTGAACTGCGGCCTCTTAACCATATCCCTGGCATGATGTCTACTTTTTAGCCTGGAACCTGACAGCGTTTATTGAACTGTGACCTCTTAACCATATCCCTGGCATGATGTCTACTTTTTAGCCTGGAACCTGACAGCTTTTATTGAACTGTGACCTCTTAACCATATCCCTGGCATGATGTCTACTTTTGTCCGCTATTGTGCATGTCAAATTGGATCTCTTTTGTGCATATCAAATTGGCCATTCATCAAAGGTAGCGTACATTGGGGGTTGAGACCAGCAGGTTAAGGGTCTACCAATCCGCCACTAAGCTGGTGTGTTAGGTACCTAACACAAACTGGAAACCACAACAATTTAGCAGTGGGGTTTGAATTAGTATGGAGCGATGATGGGGGTTGATGTTGATGGCACGCTATTCCCTATATAGTCAAATGTATTTTATATTTATTTATTTTATAGATATAGTTCACTATTTGTGATCAGGGCCCCCATTTGGGACACACACCTTAACTGTCTCCATGCTCCACCAGACCAGACTCTCTGCATCCCTGTGTGTCTGACGCTCCTCTCTCATTATCATGGGCCCAGCCTGCCTGGCAGATGAGGAAGAGACCCTGGCAAAGCCAATGAATAATTAAACACTGTGATTACAATGATGAATACTCCCAAATCTGTTTCACCATTTAGTCTGAGCCCAGCGATGGGATGGAACAACAGCAGAGTGTGGGGCTTTGTGCGGAGGCGGTGAGGTAGGAAGGTGTGGTGAAGGAAGGTGTGGTGTGAGGAGCGAAGGGAGTGTGGGTTGGGAAGGTGTGGTGGTGAGGGAGGGGGAGGTGTGGTGGTGAGGGAAGGGGAGGTGTGGTGGTGAGGGAAGGGGGGAGGGAAGGTGTGGTGTGGGGAGCGAAGGGAGTGTGGGTTGGGAAGGTGTGGTGGTGAGGGAGGGGGAGGTGTGGTGGTGAGGGAAGGTGAAGGGAGTGTGGGTTGGGAATGTGTGTGTGTGTGTGTGTGTGTGTGTGAGAGAGAGAGAGAAGACTTGAGGGGGGGGATAGTCTAGGAGGGAATGATAGTACAGACTTGAGGGGGGGGGATAGTCTAGGAGGGAATGATAGTACAGAGATCAAGGGGAATGTGGGAGGGATAGTCTAGGATGGAATGATAGTACAGAGATCAAGGGGAATGTGGGAGGGATAGTCTAGGATGGAATGATAGTACAGAGATCAAGGGGAATGTGGGAGGGATAGTCTAGGATGGAATGATAGTACAGAGATCAAGGGGAATGTGGGAGGGATAGTCTAGGATGGAATGATAGTACAGAGATCAAGGGGAATGTGGGAGGGATAGAGGGATAGTCTAGGATGGAATGATAGTACAGAGATCAAGGGGAATGTGGGAGGGATAGAGGGATAGTCTAGGATGGAATGATAGTACAGAGATGGAGGGGGGATTGAGAGGGAGGGAGAGGACGGAGATCAAAGGGAATGTGGGAGGGATAGTCTAGGAGGGAAGGATAGGACAGAGAGTGGAGGGGGGATTGAAAGCGAGGGAAGATGGATAGGAGGGAGGGAGGTAGAGGACAGAGATCAAAGAAAATGTGGTAGGGATGGAGGGATTGTCTAGGAGGGAAAAACAGGACGGAGTGGAGGGGGGATTGAGAGGGAGGGCGGGAGGGAGAGGACAGAGATCAAAGGGAATGTGGGTGGGATGGAGGGATAGTCTAGAAGGGAAAGATAGGACAGAGAGTGGAGGGGGGATTGAGAGGGAGGTTACAGAGAGCAGAGGTAAGGTGGGAGGGAAGGAAGAATGGGATAGGAGGGAGAGGACAGAGGGTAGAGGGAAGTTGGGAGGGAGGGGCAGCAGGGCCGGGCAGCCACCCACTCTCTGACCATCTGTGCTGCAGAGAACCACAGAGACAGGCACAGCAAGACTTCAGGCTGTGTGTGTGTTTGTAAGTGTGCGTTTCAGCGTGTGTGTACATGCGTTGTGGTGGTTAATTTCTGCATTACCAAATGAGGAGAGCGATAAACTTCACACACCAGTCAGAGTTATACTTAAACTACATCTTTAATAATAAGAGCTTTGCAATAGCATTTGACTTTCAATGATGCACCATTTCTAATGAACCATTGAAAGTGACAACACAAAAGTACAAAGATCTTTTATAGCCAAGATACACCCCTCTCAACCTACATGACGAACAACAGATATTAGGAACATTTCACAAAGGGACTTTATAATTGAGAAAGCAGTATACCGTAGCCAGATAGCATTCGCTATAAATGATCGTTCAGTTTGGTCCCTAAGACGAGGTTCTAATCTCATTCCTGGTACTTCATAGCACAGAACCATTACCTCATCCAATGGCATAACTCAATTGTCAACTTTAGATACTCCCATCTCAAGTAAAACCCCTTCTTGACCCCTCTCCTGGACAAGCTCACTGAGGGGAGTGAGCCTCTAGGTCATACACTATCCCAGGATAAGTGCAACATCAGAGAGGACATACAATGGTTTCAGACACTGCCATACACCTCCCCCCAATGCCAAAGGAGGGAGTGACTTGTGCACAGACATTGTGGAGACAAGTAATTGGTTCCCCGTTAATCACACCATCCCTTCACATGGTTTAGGAATAGGTAAAGACACATTCACATATGAAGACAATGTTCCATCTTGTCCTCTTCCCTTTCTGATATTCTGCATAGCACCAGAGACATGTAAAAGACAAGTCTGACCTCTCCCCTCTCTGGGCCCCAAGTGACTGAGCCCCAGCTAAGGGAAGAAGTGCAACTGCCAACACCAGAGTCCAAAGAAATACATTCTAATAACAAGTATATCACATAAGCATATTATGCAGATAAGGCATCTTAATTACTTATGTTACCCAACTAATTCTGATTCATCAACCACAGCGTGCATGCATTTCTGTGCATCCGTTCATGTGCATTAATGTGTTTTAATCCGTGTATGTGTGAGTACATTTGTGTACAGTATTTATCCCAGTGTATGTGCTTATCTGTGTGTGCAGTGTGTGTGCCTCGCCCTTGCATTGGATCCGTGTGTGTGTCTGTGTGTGTGTGTGTGCGCGCCTCGCCCTTGCGGTGTCACTCAGCTAGCCAGCCCTCAGGGAGAAGGCAGTGGGGATCTGGGTTATTTCAACTGCTAATTTACATCCCAAGGGATTAACCCCTCAGAGGTCCCATGTCTCCGGTTCACCACCCGACCCCACTGAACATCCATCAACATCAGTACACCAGTCTGAACATAGACTTAACATGGTCCTCTCAACACACAGCCCTTAGCTACAGATCTAAGATCAGCTGACCCTCCGCAAGTCCTAACCTTAACCACTAGATTTAAGGAAACCAAACTGACCTTAGATCAGCGTCATTAGGCTTGGACACCCCCCCCCCCCCCCCCCCACACACACACAGACAGGAAGTGATGAGCCAGATGAGTCGGTGTCAGACGTGCAGCTCAGCTAACATTTATGGCAGGGCCATCTGATGGATTAAAGGGGTTGACAGACGATGGAGTGGCACCTCCCCCTCCGCTGCCTGGCCTTGCCATGTAGGTCTGGGAGATTGCATCATGTCAGAGGATGAAGTCATCCTGCAACAAAAGGCAGGCAGGAGGGAACAGGTGCTGCATATTTAATTACACAAGGGGGTGGGCCATGGTGATGTCAGAGGAATATGTACATTTGATGGCGGCCCTGGCCTGGCACGAGCTAAACCCATGAGGAGCAAGAGAGAGGGAAGGAACCAGGAAAAGACAAAAAGGCAATCGATGTCTCTGGGCTTGTGTCAACAGGCAATTATTAATGATGAGGTGGGCTCTGGCTCTTTGGCTCTGTGCAGTGGTGGAGTCAGGGAGCTCTCCTCTCCTGTCCACTGTGTTTAGCTCCCTCAGCACTAAGGCGTGATTTGTGGGAGAGAGGGGGAAGGGGGAGAGAGAGAGGGGGAGGGCCTTGAAGGAGGTGGAGGGAGAGGGGTGGGGGATGGGGCACCACACACACCCCTCTCTCAAACACACACCTCAGCTCACACTGTACTGTACATCTCTGGGAGACATCCAGGCCTTTACTGTCCAATTAAGGTTGGCCCAGGGGGGAAAAGTACAGAACAGAGCAGCTCTCCAGCCTCAGCCTCTCTCTCTCTCTCTATGAAGGAGCTGGGTAATTGTTAACAGATTGGGTGTTATTGTGTTAAAGTGTTATTGTGAAGCAGTGTGGATCAGGACGTCTCAGCCAGCCGACCAGACAGGTCAGGCAGCCAGCCGGCCGGCCGGGGGTGTCTGTCTGAGAGGCTCACGCCACTGTGGTCACAGCAGAGAGGTCTTAGCGGTCTTAAGCCTAATTGACTAAGAAATAGAATGAAAAGCCCCCATCCTGGCAGGCAGAGGAACCCAGGCTGGCTTTTCTACTGAGCAGAGAATGAAGAGACTATTAGAGAGATAATTAAAAGGAGTCAAAAACTGATAAAACATACTTTTTATGTGAGACTAATTATCAGTTCCAATTTCATTAGGACTAATATTAAAAGTCTACTGAATATATAGAAAAATGAATTACACCTGGAAATGTGTTTGCTCTAGCAGTCTATTCCTGCTACTCTTTAGCAAAAGCATCTTCTCAGTTGACTGCCTTGGTTAGGTGGGGGCTACACTGATTTACCCTTTAAACAGGATTAGTGACTGGCTTCCCCTAGTGTGCCAAGGCAAACGCCAAGACCACACCAGCACCTTTCATTCAGGCTTTTGGTACTTCCCCCTAAAACTAATTTAGACCAATTAGCAGAGGGCATGCTGTCTTGTCTGACCAACCAATCACAGCCAGATAGAATCCATCTCCTGACAGGGACCTAAACAGTTAGGATTTTGATGTTCAAAATGTTCCAGATAGAGGTGAATTGTATAGAATAGATATGACATTATATTATGTGTAATAAACTGTCATGCCAGGTCTATGCAGTACATTTCTATCTGCAACCCACCAGATTGAACAGGCCCTGGGTGACTGTAGAACAAGCGTGCTAAACAATTGTCATAAGTAAATGACAGCGTGACGGCAGCTAGTTCCTGTTCACACGCATGTAACTGTACCGTTCCTTCTGTAAACAACAGTGTTAGTCAGCCAGTGTTAGTCAGCCAGTCTGATTCACTGACAACAGAGATACTAGGCTTCTTTAATGAGTCTGTGTGTGGGTGGGAGAGTTTGTCTCTCCTGGGTCTCTCTATTGAAATGGACTGATTTCATGCATTTATGAACGATTTCATGCATTAATGAACACACTGAGAGATGCTGTACCTTTTTATGAAGCGATGCGCCTTGTTGTCAATTCAGAATTTGAATTATGAGTTTCAAAATGACTATAATGCAAATATGCCAGGGCTTTTATTCACTGAACTGAATGCAACGGAACTCTGATTGGAACATTTAAACTTGGACTTTCTTGGCCTGCAGTGGTACTTTCATGCCATCAGACCTGTGACTTTTCCCAATTAGCGCCATACTGAGACACTGCGTGGTAGGGTGGCAGTCACACCACGGAGGAGTAGGAGAGAGTGGGAGGGTGTGATGGTTGTCATGGTGGTGGGATGGTGAAATGCAGAGCGATTATTCCCAAAGTGGGTCAAAGACAGCATGTCCATAACTGCTGGCAGGACATGGTAACTTTGAAGAGGAGAGAGATAGAGGAGGAGAAGATGGAACAATGTATAAACAAATCCAGGGCACATTGAGGGAACGCAGGCAGAGTGTTTGTGATTAGTACTTGTTATCACGGCAGGCCCATCTAATCTGGTGGTGAATCAGGGAGAGCTGGGATTGGCTGAGGTGTTGCGGAGCCTCCTCTCCACACTGGAGGTCAGGCCATCTGGCTCCAGATGGGCTCCTATTGAGCGGAGGGCGGAGAGAGCATGGCGATCCAGTTGCAGGCGTACATCATCGATTTTCTGCTGAAGTGCAGGAGTGGAGAGGGCAGGGTGTGTGTGTGGGGGGGGGGCTGGATGAAGGCTGGAGCACTGCAGAGCTGTCAGGTCATCTTCTCAAATATCCAGAAGTATTTTTTGTGGCGTTGACCTTCCCTGAGTCAGAGACATATCCATTTAACCACTACCTCAGCAGGCACAGTGGCTTGTCACTGTGGGCTGTGTGTAGCTTAAGCAAGCGCTTTTATTCACACACACACACACTTTCCTTAACACACATCAATAACATGCTCCCAGAAAGCTGCCAGTTCAGCAGAAATCAACATCTCTAAGCACCACTCTTAATAATATGCAAACAGTTTCTATGTCCACTTACTGTATATGGGGAGTTGAGTCTAAAGTCACGTACAGTACCAGCAGTCACTCATAGAGACTTTAATTAACAAAGTACAGAGCTAAGGTTATCACTGAATTCCAAATAAATTGGGTGTCTCTGCACCATTCTGGAGCTTCAAACCTCATTCCTCAAGGCCTCGCTCAGCCACGTTCATACAGCTTTAATTATAATCCAATGAACTCATTATCATGGTTTCCATTCATATCTAAAGTGGGGCTCTAATGCTTAGACTCCTCCGGTCCTATTATATTTATTGTATATTTATTAATGGGTTTTGTATATATTTATTGTATATTTATTAATGGGTTTTGTATATATTTATTTCCGATATTATACATTTCAATTAGAACTTCAAACATTTTAGCAGCTTTCGGCTGAGGCAGAGCTTCCCTTTGATCAGATGTCACTCGTCCTGCTTTCCTCTCTCTCCCTCTTCTCCTCTCCCCCTTACCCCTGGGCATCTTGATGCTAATAGGCATGAGTGTTGCTCTTCTTGCCTGTCAGTCCGTCTGTCTGTCTATGGAGATTAAAGCAGTTGGGCCAGTCATAAGACGGGTTGAATGGGTTCTGGGTTGCCAATTGCCAGTTTCAATGTGGATAGGGATATTGTTTGAACTTTCCGTCATATCAGTTTTCATAAGTGGCTCTTGGCTGTTAAGCCAGAAGAATGGCAAGACTGAGCTAAATGATTTGTTAGGTAGATGTTCAAGCATGTCTTTGAAATACTCCCCTACTTTTTCTGCACCCAAGAGGAGTCATATCTCTGTGCTATATATACTGTACATGTGAAGACAACACCTGATAACTACATCCCTCTATGTCCCTTTCTAAAATAATCCTACTGAGGCATTGACGTCATAATACTCAGCTTGTGTTAGAAAACGAGCATGTTTGGTCTCTACGTCTGGGGAGATTATCTCCTGCAGTGTGTACATCATTGTCTCCCCCCCTCTACTCTCCTCCTCTCCTACTCTCTCCCCTCCTCCCTCCCTCTCCTGTGTGTTAATGTACTTGAAGTGGCCCGGCGGTCAATGAGCTTGTATTAACACCTGACTGGGAGCAGCGGGGCCGGGGCCAGCTGGTGTTTGTTCCTCCACGGTGCCTCCCCTGGGCCCGACCCCCAGGCTGCAGGCAGAGGGAACGGATCCCATGATCAATAACAACATCCTAGCAGGCTGCTGAGAGAGGGTAGGAAAGAGAGAGGAGGAGAGGAGGTGGGAGTATGGAGATAGGGGGAGGAAGAGGCAGGCAGAGGGAAAGAGCTAAGGGAGAGAGACAGTAAGGGAGAGATAGAAAGAGGATAAAAGAGGGGCAGATGAGAGCAGGCTTTACAGTATATAGTTGTTGTACACTTCCTATTTATCCACCCTATCTTTATATTCTCAACTCTTAACATTGCTAACAAAACCATGGCGTAGTTTGTCAGTCGATAAGTCAGACTTTTCATCGGCTTTGGGTGTCACTCAACGCATGATCTGGTATAAATATTTTCTGATCCTTGTTTCTGCCAATATTCTCTATCACTGTAGCTACAGTGTGTGAGACCAAATGGTATATGCATTAGCTTGAAAGTCCATCTATCTCTATATACACACACACACACACACACAGACACACACACACACACACACACACAGACACACACACACACACACACACACACACACACACAATGCATACAATGATGTATACACACACACACACTCTCTCTCTCTCTCTGCAGCTAAGCCATTGTCTGTGTTGGGAGATAGATCAAAGAGACTATATATCAGCTGGTACATTTAGACTAATTTAAGGTCCTGTCCTTCATTCTCAAACTCGATAATATCCCACCACTTTGTTTGTATTGACTGCTCTTCATCTCTCTCTCTCTATCTATCTATGCAATTGAATTGAAGGGCTTTATTGGCATGGGAAACATATGTTAACATTGCCAAAGCAAGTGAAGTGGATAATAAACAAAAGTGAAATAAACAATAAAAATTAACAGTAAACATTACTCACACTCTCTCTCTCAGGACAACCATAACAAAGTATTTCTCTCCCTCCACCTTTCCACCTTCCTCCCTCTCTACTTCCATCTATTACTCTTTCTATTTCTCAACTTCTCTTTTTTCTTCCCTCTCTCTAGGCCTTGGCCATGGCTGAGGTGAATGGACCGGGGCCCCTGGTGTCCGAGCCGCAGATTGCCATGTTCTGTGGGCGTCAGCTGCTGCACATGAACCCTGAGACTGGCCAATGGGAGCCTGACCCTCAGGGCCGCCAGGGCTGCTTTACAGAGCCCAACCAGATCCTGTCCTACTGCCAAGAGGTAGGAGCCAACAACACTGCTATAGTTATGAGATCGACCTCATACTGCACTGTTACTGCACTGTAATGTTCAGCTTATCTCCAATGCTGCTGCAATAGCATAGTAGAGAGCAGATACTTTAGATAGGTTTATGGATATAAAGATAGTGGTAGATTCAGTGCCTTCAGAAAGTATTCATACCGCTTGACTTATTCCACATTTTGTTGTTACAGAATGAATTCAAAATGGATTCAAAAAAAATTCGACACACAATAATGACAAAGTGAAAACATGTTTTTGCAAACGATGACAAGCATACCCAGAGCAGCAGCCACCACTATGCTTGAAAATAGGGAGAGTGGTACTCAGTAATGTGTTGTGTTGGATTTGCCCCAAACATATTCAGGACAAAAATGTAATTGCTTTGCCACATTTTTTGCAGTTTTACTTTAGTGCCTTGTTGCAAACAGAATGCATGTTTTGGAATATTTTTCTTCTGTACAGACTTCTTTCTCTTCACTCTGTCAATGAGGTTAGTATTGTGGCATACGGTAACTACAATGTTGTTGATCCATCCTCAGTTGTATCCTGTCACAGCCATTAAACTCTAACTGTTTTAAAGTCACCATTGGCATCATGGTAAAATTCCTGAGCGGTTTCCCTCCTCTCAAGCAACTGAGTTAGCAATTTTTTAATTTTTTTTTATTGATTTGTAAACATTTAAAAACATCATTCCACTTTGACATTATGGGGTGTTGTGTGTAGGCCTGTGACAAAAAAAAAAAGTAAATGTTATCCATTTTAAATTCAGGCTGTAACAACAGCATTTGGAAAGTCAAGGGGTGTGAATACTTTCTGAATGCACTGTAAATGGGTGGACAGACTGGTATAGATAGATATATACCTCACACAACATTACAAATAGGAGTAGAAGTAACCAAACCTAATCTCCCAATCTGTCTCACTTGGTTTGTCTTGTCCTATCAAATCTATATATTTCTGTATATATAGTGGAGTGATGGTGGTCAGGAGGAAATATTTATTGATATTTCCTGAATATTAATACTACCATCCATCGATCTTCCTCCTGCCATGTTTATCCCCCTAATTCCTGAAAGTCTCCTGCATGCCAAACTTAAGGCATGTCAATGGCGTAACAGGCCTAGCCACAGCCTTGGTTTGATTAGAGACTCGCCGCTCCCCCTCTGAAACAAGGGCAAGGAGACAGTTTTTATAAAAGAACATCATGCGCCGCCTGGTGGCTAAATGAAGCACGGCAGGTAAAGCAAACAGCAGTCACACAGTTGAAATGGCTGTAATGTGATTACCCAGCTCATTATGCGTCTGTGATTGCTTTTCCACAAAAGCGTTCCTTTTTCCTCAACGTCTGTGAATCCGGCTCTCAGACAGCGTGCCAAATACATTTTCTCAATCCATTAAACCTCATTATAGGGTTGTGCTTATGTCATTGCCCTACATTTTAATTGAAAGTAGTCAGATGTGAAATTGGGATTATTGAAGTAATTGGAAGTGGGATTGTATAGGTCAACTTGTTTTCAGCCTGGAATTTTCCCTACAACTTAAGGAGAATATCAGTGTACGACGTGCATCGTCAGCAAATAGACCCTTAGGGCCGAAGTGTTTCAGACCGTTGCATGAGTCTCTCCTTTTTACCCTTCTCCCTATTGATTGTGCTATCCTTCTACCCTCTCCTCCTCTCTCCCTCTCCTCCTCTCTCCCTCTCCTCCTCTCTCCCACTGTCTGTACTGTACATCTCCTCTCCCCTCTCCCCTCAACCCTCCTTCTTCCCTCTCTCCCTCTCCTCCTTTCTCCCTCTCCTCCTCTCTCCCACTGTCTGTACTGTACATCTCCTCTCCTCTCTCCCCTCAACCCTCCTTCTTCCCTCTCTCCCTCTCCTCCTTTCTCCCTCTCCTCCTCTCTCCCACTGTCTGTACTGTACATCTCCTCTCCCCTCAACCCTCCTTCTTCCCTCTCTCCCTCTCCTCCTTTCTCCCTCTCCTCCTCTCTCCCACTGTCTGTACTGTACATCTCCTCTCCCCTCAACCCTCCTTCTTCCCTCTCTCCCTCTTCTCCTTTCTCCCTCTCCTCCTCTCTCCCACTGTCTGTACTGTACGTCTCCTCTCCCCTCAACCCTCCTTCTTCCCTCTCTCCCTCTTCTCCTTTCTCCCTCTCCTCCTCTCTCCCACTGTCTGTACTGTACGTCTCCTCTCCCCTCAACCCTCCTTTTTCCCTCTCAATTTGTCTGACCCTGTTGTCTCTCTCCTCTCTCTTGTCCTAACTCCTCCCTGATGTCCTGTCTGTCCATATCGTCCATCCATCGTTCCCTCCCTATATCTTTCTGCCTGTCTGTCCGTCCATCTGTCCAACCAGATGTACCCAGCCCTACAGATCTCCCATGTGGAGGAGTCCTCCAGCCCCGTCACCATCCCAGCCTGGTGTAAGAAGGGCTGGGGCCACTGCCAGACACGCCCCTTCATCGTCATGCCCTACCGCTGCCAGGGTAAGAACCACGTCTGCACCCTCAGCCTCATCATTATCATTCTAATCTTCAGCATATCCCTACACAAACATCACTCAAAATATTGCACAACTTCCCTATGATCGCCCACCCCATATCGGAGGATAACTTTATTATATTAATAAGTAACATCATGTCATCATTATGTTTAATACAAAGCATGTCATTTCAGTTATATGGTTAAGTAGCGTTCAAATTCAGCCTCGGGGAAGTAATAATAGAAACGGAAATAGTACATCTAATAGTTCATTTGAATGGATTCCATTGTCAAAGCTTTGTCAGGTGCACCAAAGAGCTTCACTCCATTAAAATGGTGGAAAGGTCTTTCAGTCTGTGTTGAATATTAACCCACTTGTTCCCACATATTTCCAAACATGCCACTATGCACATCTTATACCATTAGTAACCCTAACAAGTAATCCAAATTGCTTAACAAAAATTGTAGTAATTGAAAGGTATGTACAAATAATTGTGACTGATGCGAACATACAGTGCTCTGCCTATAATAAAATGAACAGACATTTGCCCCAATATCTACTGTATATACCTCAGCTCATTTACCCACACACCCCATCACTCTTACCCCCATGCCTTAACCCTAACACCCACATGCCAATACCCTAATATTGATACAATCAAGTACTGATACACCCATATCCTATCCCTGAATGATACACCCATATCCTAGCCCTGAATGACACACCCATATCCTAGCCCTGAATGACACACCCATATCCTAGCCCTGAATGACACACCCATATCCTAGCTCTGAATGACACACCCATATCCTAGCTCTGAATGACACACCCATATCCTAGCTCTGAATGACACACCCATATCCTAGCTCTGAATGACACACCCATATCCTAGCTCTGAATGACACACCCATATCCTAGCTCTGAATGACACACCCATATCCTAGCTCTAAATGACACACGCATATCCTAGCCCTAAATAACACACCCATATCCTAGCCCTGAATGCCCTATTTGTTACTCATAGACCCCAGATCCTTTGTCAGTACACCTCATCCCTGATACTTGCCTATCTCTGCCCTTTTACCCACTTTCCTTAGGCCTGTATTCCCCAAGTCACCAACAGTAACCAATATCCAGCTATTTGCTGCACACCCCAACCCTGTTATTAGCATATCTTAGTCCTGTGACCTCTGACCTGTATATGCTAATAATTTAAAGATAAACTCATAGTACAGTGGGATGTTGCCAGAAAGGATTTGAATGGGCAATAGACGTCCATCCAGACCCATTATCTGTATGAGCCTTGTTGATCCCTACATTCTTAGAAAAAAGGGTTCCGAAAGGGTTCTTTGTTCGGCTGTCCCCATAGGAAAACTCTTTTTGGTTCCAGGTAGAATCCTTTTGAGTTCCATGTAGAACGCTCTGTGGAAAAGGTTCTACATGGAACCCAAAATAGTTTGCCTGGAATCAAAATTGTTCTTTCAACCTGGAACCAAAAAGGGTCATTCAAAGGGTTCTGCTATGGGGACAGCTAAATAAACCTTTTAGGTTCTACATAGCACCTTTTTGTCTAAGAGTGTACACCCCTTTCCTCAGATAAACCAGGGAAATCCATGTGCATACTTATATAAAACAGGTCTACCCCAGTGCCCAAGCCTCAATATTAATACAAACCAGGTTTACACTGGTACTTCAGCCCCAATATTATTACAGATCAGGTGTACACCTGCACATCTAACCCAATATTGATTAAAACATTTATAAAAAACAGGTCTACTGCTACATGTCCGCCCCAATTGTCATAAAAAAATAGGTGTACTTCTGCATTTCAGCCCCAATATTCATATCAACCAGATCTACACCTGTATTTCAGCTCCAATTTACATATCTGTAAAGTATGCACCTGTTTGAACCCAATTAGTCAACTAAGCCAGGTCTAAATGTACCGAAGCCTGAATACTCATAAACTGTAAAACAGGTCTAACCCTGCACCTCATCTCCAATACTCCTACAAACTAGGTCTACATCTTTGACTGAGTCCCAATACTAATATAAACCAGATCTACCCCTGCATATCGCAGCCCAATTACCCATACGAACCAGGTTTACACGTGACTGTCCCAATACTCTGATAAACCAGGTCTACCCTTGTGACTATTCAGCAAAACTCACATAAACCAGGTCTACCATTGTGCAAGAGACACTACACAAACCTATTAACATTAAATATTTGTTAAGTTATGACACTAATTCAGTTTATGGGTCTATACATGGCCAATTCGCCCTAAAATAACAAAATATGACGTTTATAGTCAAGATCACTTATGTAAATATATGTAAAGACTAATGAATAATGGTAAGATCATCTTGATCAAGTATATCCATAACCCAACTCAACTTCAATCTACTGAAAAAATCTGCTATGATTAAATATACATATTATGTTAGAGCCATTGGTCGGTCACATGTTTCCACTTAAATATTTTCATATACCACGAGCATCATGAATTCAATGTATTGTGACAATTTTGAGAAGTCATATGAAACACATCTGCCACGCTGATCCTCAACAAAGGGGCCCCTCAGGGGTGTGTACTCAGTCCCCTCCTGTACTCCCTGTTCACTCATGACTCCACGGTCAGGCACAACTCCAACACCATCATTAAGTTTGCCAATGACACAACAGTGGCCTGATCACCGACAATGACAAGACAGCTTATAGGGAGGAGGTCAGAGACCTGGCTGTGTGGTGCCAGGACACAAACCTCTCCCTCAAAGTGATCAAGACAAAGGAGATGATTGTAGACTACAGGGAAAAGAGGACTGAGCACACCCCCATTCTCATCGACGGGGCTGTAGTGGAGCAGGTTGAGAGCTTCAAGTTCCTTGGTGTCCACATCACCAACAAACTAACATGGTCCAAGCACACCGAGACAGTCGTGAAGAGGGCACGAGAAAACCTATTCCCCCTCAGGAGACTGAAAAGATTTGGCATCGGTCCTCAGATCCTCAAAAGGTTCTACAGCTGCACCATCGAGAGCATCCTGACTGGTTGCATCACTGCCTGGTATGGCAACTGCTTGGCCTCCGACTGCAAGGCACTACAGAGGATAGTGCAAACAGCCCAGTACATCACTGGGGCCAAGCTTCTTGCCATCCAGGACCTCTATACCAGGCGGTGTCAGCGGAAGGCCCAAAAAATTGTCAGACTCCAGCCACCCTAGTCCTAGACTGTTTTCTCTGCTACCGCACGGCAAGCGGTACCGGAGTGCCAAGTCTAGGTCGAAGAGGCTTCTAAACAGCTTCTATCCCCAAGCCATAAGACTACTGAACACCTAATGAAATGGCTACCCAGACTATTTGCATTGCCGCCCCCTCTTTTACACCGCTTCTACTCTGTTGTTATTATCTATGCACAGTCACTTTAATAACTCTACCTTCATGTACATATTACCTAAACTAACCGGTGCCCCCGCACATTGACTCCAACTGTATATAGTCTCGCTATTGTTATTTTACTGCTGTTCTTGTTACTTTTATTTCTTATTCTTATCCATTTTTTTTTAAACTGCATTGTCGGTTGGGGGCTAGTAAGTAAGCATTTCACTGTATTCGGCGCATGTGACTAATAAAATTTGATTTGGTTTTCAATCATACTAGACACCTGAATAATGCATAATATATGGCTTATTTGTTAATAAATACAACTTTAACTTCTCTAGAGTCTGTAAAGTACAAAAGTAATTTTTTTCACTTTTGTGACCGATGGAATCAAATGACTTAAATTAAAATCTGAAATTAAGCATATTTCACATTGTTCTGTCCTTGACTGACTGGCTCCCTGCAGCTATTGAAAGTAGAACTGCAGGCAGCAGCACACCATGGTGTTCTGGATCAATCTCCACTCCCCACCTTGTCCTCAGCTCAGATAGTGCAGAGGCACTAATGTTAGCATTATCTTATTATACTGAACCTTTTCTAGTTCAATTCTCTTTCTTTCTCTCTCTTTCTTCTCTCTCTCTCTCTCTCTCTCTCTCTCTCTCCTCTCTCCTCTTTCTCTCTCCTCTTTCTTT
This sequence comes from Salmo salar, assembly GCF_965601325.2. Taxonomy (NCBI): domain Eukaryota; kingdom Metazoa; phylum Chordata; class Actinopteri; order Salmoniformes; family Salmonidae; genus Salmo; species Salmo salar. Next base: position 69,752,529 of record NC_138295.1, read on the forward strand.
CATTCTCCTCTCTTTCTTTCTCTCTCTCTCTTTCTTTCTCTCGCTCTCTCTCTCTCTCGCTCTCTCTCTCTCTCTCTCTCTCTCTCTCTCACTCGCTCTCTCTCTCACTCGCTCTCTCTCTCTCTCGCTCTCTCCTCTTTCTCTCTCTTTCTTTCTCTCTCTCTTTCTTTCTCTCTCTTTCTTTCTCTCTCTTTCTCTCTCTCTCTTTATCTCTCTCTCTTTATCTCTCTCTCTCTCTCTCCTCTCTCTCTCTCTGTCTGTCTGTCTGTGGCTCGGGTTTTTGATCATTACATTTTTTTTTACAACCAAGGCAAGTATTAAAATATTAAATATTCTCCCTGTTATTCCATTTCCCTCCTCTCTCTCTCTCTCTCTCTCTCTCTCTCTCTCTCTCTCTCGCTCTGCAGTGGGTGAGTATGTGAGTGATGCCCTGTTGGTTCCAGACCGATGCCGTTTCCTGCACCAGGAGCAGATGGATGCCTGTGAGAGCTACGTCTACTGGCACAACATAGCCAAGGAGGTGCGGGCGGAGCGACATTATATTAACTAAGATTATATTAGAGTTAATTAAATTATGCCTAAATGATATTACATGTTCATTTTTCAATTAATTTCTTAAGTTTTAATTGGGTTTTAACACAACTAGGACTCTTTTATAGAGAGCATAGACTGCTATGAGACATTAAACTTTGACTTGGACTAATTGAGTCAATAACTAAACAGCAGTGTAGACTGCAGTAGAAGACTGGGGCTGGAAGCTAACTGTACCCAGCTGGGTGTAGTGTAACACAGTACCATACTGCATCAGCAGAGAGAGTAGCTAGAGGACTTTATTATAGACCAGGGAGATGAGGCTGTTTATTAGAGGCCGGGGAGGTGAGGCGGTTTATTAGAGGCCGGGGAGGTGAGGCGGTTTATTAGAGGCCGGGGAGGTGAGGCGGTTTATTAGAGGCCGGGGAGGTGAGGCGGTTTATTAGAGGCCGGGGAGGTGAGGCAGTTTATTAGAGACGGGGGGGTGAGGCGGTTTATTAGAGGCCGGGGAGGTGAGGGGGTTTATTAGAGGCCGGGGAGGTGAGCCGGTTTATTAGTGGCCGGGGAGGTGATGTAGGTTGTAGTTTTTATAACTCACCTTCATCATGCTGAGGAAGAGGTTACCCCCTGTCGTGTTCCATTCACCTCCTGCTAGTTAGTTCCCTTTGATCACACTCACATTTCCTCTTTTTCTATACACCCCTGATCTCTCTCTCGTTCACCTTGGGTCTTTTCCAATCTTGATTCATGTTTAACATATTTTTCTCATCCTCTCTCTGTCTGTTTCAGGCCTGCACAGCAGACAGTCTAGAGCTGCATAGTTATGGGATGCTGTTGCCGTGCGGTGACCGTTTCCGTGGGGTGGAGTATGTGTGCTGCCCGGGGAGGGGCGGGTCCAGTGGCAGGGGGGAGACCGAGGGAGGGGACGTTCTCGCAGCAGGACCCCAGGCCCTTAACCCTCAGGCCAAAGTCAACACAGGGTGAGTCCCATTACCCCTGCTCTCTGTGGTTATGATAGTGATGATGATCGTAATGTTTGACCTTGTACCTCCATTCCCAGAGTCAAAGTGACAACACCCACCCCAAGCCCCTCTCCTGACACCGATGTGGACGCGGCAGACATGGAGGAGGAAGATGATGAAATGGTGGAAGAGGATGAGCAGGTGGTGGAAGAGGATGAGGAAGAGGAGGAGGAGGCAGTAGAGGAGGAGGAGGAAGAGGAGGAGGAGGAGCAGCAGGAGGTTGCAGAAGCAGCAGCAGTGAAAGACCCAGAGGAGTATGAGTACTCCATTGACTCTGGCCCCTACCAGGCTACTGACTACACAGACTCCTTCTACTATGAGAAAGGCCAGGGTCAGGCTGGTCGCAACCCCTCCACATCCCCACCCCAGACCAGGGGAGACAGCCGTGAGTAACCCTCTACCTTCTATCTCACAGTTACATCTTTGCCCTGTCCAGAAACAATCTTTAACCTCTACTTACCACCTCTCAACTAGATCTGAGAATATGTATTGGGCATAAGCTTTATAGGAATACCGCTTTGCCCTAGATGGAATTCTATCTATATTGTTTATATTCTTACCTACAGAAGTGGAGAAGTGGGGTATTAAGTAGTGTCTAGGGTTTTGTGTCTAGTCTGGACCTTTCTCTCTAAAGGCCAGTCTCAGTAAGGGAATAGACTGTAGTTGCTACCCTTAGAGTGGTTAACAGGGCAGTAAAAAGACTGGGTAAATGCTGACATCCCTCTCCCATCTCCCACTTACTCTTACTTATTGGGGAATGAACTGTAGTGCCCAGTTAGCATCTCCAATACTTTCTCTCTCACACTCTATCTCTCTTTAATAGACTAAGGATGATTACACACAATCACTCATGCATTCAAGGGCACGCACACACACACACACACTCACCATGCCTATCTGTCTGGCTGGATATAGGACTTAGATAGGAGTGGCTGGCTGATGTATTTACAGCACTACTCGTCTCCAACTCAATAATGCTGACCACTCACCCTACTATCTGGATCAATGGCTCTCTGGGTAATGGCAGTGATTAGGATATCTTTCTGTCTCCCTCATCCTTCCTCTGTCTTTCATTCTGCTGCACTGCCTGTACCTCCATCTCTCTCTCTTCTCTCCTTCTCTGTTTTCCATCCTTTTATTCTGCCTCTCGTTCCCCTCCTCTCCTTATCCCCCTCTCCTCCTTCTCCTCTGCAGTACCCACCCCTCGCCCCACAGATGGCGTGGATGTTTACTTCGAGATGCCAGGGGACGACAGCGAACACGCCAACTTCCTGCGTGCCAAGATGGACCTGGAGGAGCGGCGAATGAAACGCATCAATGAGGTAAGGTGGGTGGAGAGGCGGATTTGGACAGGCAATGAACCAATAAGATGAAGCCAGGCCTGCTGTGCTGTTTCCATATCTGTGATCTCCTACAGAACCCACTGTTGAGAGTCAGGGGCAAATTGCTCTGGGACCTGAAGTGAGGTTTTAATGCAATATTAATATATTGCGAGAATCTCAATTGAATACTCTTTATGTCCTCTTTCCTCAACACCTTCTCAAAACCCATTGGAGGAGAAGGTCAGAGGGGGGACCGCTGGCTTTCTCATCCAATGGGTTTTGAGAAGGTTGCAAGGGGAGAGGACATAAAGAGTATTCAATTGAGATTGTCCCACTGTTTACTTCAAGTAAACCAAGCCAAGTGGATACCCAAGAACAAACAGACTTTTTTATTTTTAGTAGCTGCAGTTTGAGGCAGATATGGAGCATTTTAAACATCAGAATGGTCCTCGGTGGATTCCTGTCTGAGGAAATTAGTACTTGGCTCTGAGTGTGTTTGTGAGTGACGTTAACACACCTTGCCTTTTCAGATCATGAAGGAATGGGCTGAGGCTGACAACCAGTCTAAGAACCTGCCCAAGTCTGACCGCCAGGCCCTTAATGAGGTAAGAAGATGGAATAGGAAGAGGAGGGGATGGAAGAAAGGAGAAGGGGATTAAAGAAGGAAGAAAATATGGGAGACGGACACTCATATACCTATTAACACAACAATGATCCCCCTTTCCTCTCCCCCCAGCATTTCCAGTCTGTGTTGCAGACTCTGGAGGAGCAGGTGGCAGGGGAGAGACAGAGGCTGGTGGAGACCCACCTGGCCCGCGTGGTGGCCACCCTCAACAACAACCGCAGACTGGCCTTGGAGAGCTACCTGACCGCTGTGCAGGCCGAGCCCCCTCAGGTCCGCAGACAGCAGGGGCAGCAGGGATATCTACATGTTGTTAGGCAGAGAGCATGACTGTACAGATCTGCAACGCTGCTGGGTTTTTCACACAACAATTTCCTGTGTGTATCAAGAATGGTCCACCACCCAAAGGACATCCAGACAACTTGACACAACTGTGGGAAGCATTGGAGTCAACATGGGGCAGCATCCCTGTGGAATGCTTTCGACACCTTGTAGAGTCCATGCCCTGACGAATTGAGGCTGTTCTGAGGGCAAAGGGAGGGGTGCAACTCAATATTAGGAAGGTGCTCCTTATGTTTGGTATACTCAGTGTATATTTGTTAGGCAGAGAGTATGAGTGGACTGTAGTGTATTGATCATTTCTACCACACCTTTTCCACCCCTCCATTCTCTGACTATAATATCATTCTCCTCTCAACAGCCGGAGCGGGTGCTGCAGGCTCTGAAGCGATACATGGCAGCAGAGCAGAAGGACCGAAGACACACTCTGAGACACTACCAGCACATTGAGGCCGTCGACCCCCAGAAGGCTGAGCAGATGAAGTTCCAGGTGTGAAATGAAAATATACTAGGATGAAAAGATACTGTACCTCTTCCTTAAGCAGTGATGCTGCTTCATGAAAAACGGACGCTCATAAAATAACTCTTAAAGGGGCAATCAGCAGTTGAAACAATAAAAAAAAGTGCATGTAGCAACTGCAGATTGCCCCTTTCACAAAATGATCAACACCTGATGTCATAATTATCCTTTACAGCAAAACTAATTTTCACTTGTAAATGTCAATGCATTAAACCAACACATGACTCTTTCAGACTCGGTGGGGGCTTTGTCTTGTAATGAACCTAACCAGCATTGATATCTTGGTTGCAGGTCTACACACATCTCCATGTGATTGAGGAGAGGATGAACCAGAGCTTGGCTTTACTCTACCAGGTCCCTACCTTGGCTGAGGAGCTGCACGATGATATCCGTACGCTACACTACTCTCTACTCTCCTGTTAGCCATGTAGACCAGGATGTGGGGTTACTGCCCCTGTCCTAATATTCATGTTTTAGTTCCTTCATAAGACATTTAGAAAGAGATAAGCTAGCATTTATCATGATGTCTTTTGTCTTTTGAAAGTTCCAAATTCACATGATCTAATTAGTAGGTTATTATTATCTTGACATTTCTCTAGGGAACTCTCATTCAGAAAATACAGGATTGGTGTATATAAGGTGTAAATAACGCAGTGTTACTGTAAATACATTATACTTTACTGTATATCAAGCTTTCCTGTTTTTAAAACCTACTTGTTTCTCCCTCCCTCCCTGTAGAGGAGCTGGTGAAGGCGGAGCGAGGAGACATCAGTGAGCTCATGACCACTTCCTTCTCTGAGACACGCACCACCGAGGAGCTGCTTCCTGCCGAGAGTGAGGAGGAGAAGGATGATGAGGAGGAGGAGGAGAGAGCCTTCCAGAACAGGCCCTACCCACCCCGCATCGGTACGGACACACACACATACACTCTCACACACACACACACACACAAACACACTCATGAATGCACGCATACACACAAAATGTCTCCTCTTCAAATAGTTCAGGAATTAATTAATTTATTTGAATACAAGCAGTAGGTTAACATTTTATTTATCTCTATTGTTTCTGTCCTGTAAAGACCCACAGCCCAACACTAGGAAAGGTGAGTTAAAGGGAAGGGACATGAAGTCTGATATTTGTCTGCCAAATGTCGTTTTCAAAGAAAGAAAAAGTTGAAGTTGATCTGTGTTTTCTGCCTCTGCGCTCAGCCTCTACAGACGAGTATGACTATGCCACATCTGAGAGAAGCCCCACATATGAATATGAGGAGAAAGTAAGAAAAATCTTTTTTTATTTTTTATTACAAACATACACATCACTTTACAGACATGGCATCCTACTTGCACTTGTGTTTACAGCACAGCCAAGAGTTACGCTGACACATTATGTCAATCATCTCATCTCTCCTTCTCTCCCTCCATCCCTACCCACTTTGTATCTCACCCCCTCATGTGTATAATGAAAAATAGCTTTTGTCGCACTGCAGCCTCCACGTGATAAACTGCTACATTTTTACTCACTTACTATAACATCCTCCCACAGCAGGAAGTCAACTCCCATAGAGATATAGTTAATGTGTTCTATTTAATTCTGTGGTACTTCCTCTGTAATGACCTATTAAATAACCCCCTCTCTCACTTTTGCTCTCACTCTCTAGATTAACACCTCTCTGGAGCTCAAGCAGGTGGTCTACAAGTCTCCTGAGATCCAGACTGATGAACTGGTGAGTCTGCTACCTAGATAAGTGTCTGGATGGGCTGGGCTGGGCGGACCCGTCCTCTCTTGTGGTATTGTAAGTCATTCCCATGATGATATCGACCTCTCATTTCCTCATCTTCCCCTCTTTGTGCCCTCTCTTCCCCTTTTCTGTTTCTGTCCTTAGCAACCAGACGCCCTGGAGACGTTCAACCGTGGGGCCATGGTGGGGTTGCTGGTGGTTGCTGTAGCCATCGCCATGGTGATGGTGATCAGTCTGTTGCTGGTGCGCAGGAAGCCGTATGGCACCATCAGCCACGGCATTGTGGAGGTAGGAGGCAGACAGAACAAACACCTGCTCACTTTGATGCTTCCAAAACTTGTAAACTGGAACAACTTGTCCCGATTTGGTGTTTTTAAATCACTGATGAAGGATTTTGAGGCTGATTCCCTGACCTGTCAATGTTTTTAATTTGCTGCTTTATGATTTTGTTATACTCTTGTGAATTCTATGGTTTTTACTAGATTACTTGTAGTTTTTCATGCTGTCTGTCTGTAATTGTGTAATGACTTGGTGCTGCCTATCTTGGACAGGACACTCTTGAAAAAGAGATTTCAAATCTCAATGAGCCCTTCCTGGTTAAATAACGGTTCAATCAAATAAATGGCAGTCCAGTAGATCTATTTATTAGTGTGTGGGTTTAAATATTGTTTTGACTTATCTGACCATCAAGGCTTCCTCCGATCTCAATGCCATAAACCTTCTTCCTTGATCATCATCCCTTCCAGTTCCATTACTCACACAATTTGTTGTTTAGTTGATGTTTGTTTGTACAGCTTTTAGCTGTATGCAAAATAAAACTAAACACAATCAATCAAATGTATTTTATAAAGCCATTTTTACATCAGCAGTTGTCACAGTGCTTTACAGATGCCTAGCCTAAAACCCCAGAGAGAAAGCAATGCAGATGTAGAAGCACAGAGGCTAGGAAAAACTCCCTAAAAAGCAGGAACCTAGGAAGAAACCTAGAGAGGAATCGGGCTCTGAGGGGTGGTCAGCCCTCTTCTGGCTGTACCGGGTGGAGATACATGTGGCCATTAAGGCCAGATAATTTTTTAAGAAGTTCATAAATGACAAGCAGGGTCAAATCATAACCATGGTGACTATAGATGGCGCAGCAGAGCAACACCTCAGGAGTAAATGTCAGTTGGCTTTTCGTAGGCAGGTATTCAAAGTGTAGGAGAGGCACTTTATGCTTATAGCACATTAGTGTCCCCTCCTTCCTGCTGATAGTACTTCCTTATACCGTAGCATTTACTTGTACTGTATCTGTATCAGTATGACCTTTGACCCTCCGTGTCTCACAGCAGGTTGACCCTATGCTGACCCCAGAGGAGCGCCAACTAAACAAGATGCAGAACCACGGCTACGAAAACCCCACCTACAAATTCTTTGAACAAATGAACTGAGGCGATGGATGTGGCCTCCCGGTCATGCCCAATCACACGAGGCGCTCCCTTTCCTTGTTCCCCTCCTAGGGAGCAGTCCCAGTCACACCGCCTATGATGTATTAAGATGTATCATTACGACCAACACTTTAATGTAACTTGACAAGCAAATAGGGGGTATATTTCCCAATCCTCTGACCAACCATGTCCCCACATCAGTTTTGGAATGTAAACCAGTAACAGAGATGTATTACCAACTGATCCATCCTGTTACTCTTCTGGTCTAGAATAAAGGGGTGGACATTAATGCCACAGTGTAACAATCATCTCATTTAGAGAGATTCACTCCTGTCTACTTGGATAGGAATGCCATTGGAATGGCTTGAGTTGACCCCCTTATTCTTAATGAAATGGATTGATATTTGTCAGAAACTGACTCAATGTTGAACAGTGCATTTTGCTTTGTTGTGTATGTCATCTGTTTATTCTTTGTTGGATTGTGTTACAGCTCTGGTTCATTATATTCCAGTTCAGATAAATGGTGTAAATTGTGAACAACGAATATAGTCTGATTATAGTATAACTGATTTAAATCTCCATACAAACTGGTTCTCGATCTAAAGCTACAATGACTCTGACATGATGACCACCAAGCCAACCCCACCTCCATGAGTCAATGTAGGACATCTTCTTTCAAAGCCAGGCACAGTTATAATGATTAAGCAGAGATGAGGAGGTTGGGTAGGGAATGTGAGATATTGAAGCTTGATTAACTTAGTTGTTACTTAGTTATTACTTAAACCCACATATATATTATCAATCCATAGTAAAATGGGTTGGTGGTCTTTTGATATTCAGCCCAACCTCATCTCCTTCAGTCTGTGGCATCTGACACAACCGGCACCCAGTGCCTATTCTATGTGATGTGAACTATTTAATTGAACTAATGTACCAAATGTACCATTAAGTTAAGTGAATGACTGCTACCTAAAAAATTGTAACAAAGTAATGAGAAGTCCATTATTTTAATGAAAGCATGCAGATTTGGTGTATGATGCTACCGTCTTTGTGTTGTTCCTGTTCTTTGCTTTTGATAAGATGGAAATGTGACAGATTCAAATGGACAGTGTAAATATCTTTAGAAAAAAAAAACATTCAAAATAGACATTTCTAGAATGATTTTGCATCAGTGTAATGGAATAAAAACAAAAAAAGAATACCTTGTGCTGTTCAGAGAGAGAACATTTTCCTAACATGGCTGATTGAAAACGGACTGTTGTAAAAACCAGCACAAGACGACACAGTTAACTTCTGACTGAATGTATTTTAGGTAGACGTTGAGACTCCATTTCCTCTTCGGTAGGGCATCACTCCCCGAGTAGAACCCCAAGGACTAACCTGTAATCAGTAGACAAGCTACATATCCAAAACCTTCCTCATGATCTCACTGTAGTTTAACATTGGATGTCTCTTTTCACTATTTGCAGGTCTGAATGAGAACAGTGGGATGTCATTTCATTATTGTGGTGAAATGGACTTTAGTATTAGGGAACATAGTGATGTTGGCAACATGGTGATATTGGGTAATAGTTGCATGTAAGGGAGGTACGCCGAGGACTGGACTATTGCTCAGATTGGGTGGGACCACAATATTTGCTCTAGCACACCTTAGTGAGTTATTTTCAGTTTATTGCTTCAAATTCAAGTTTAATCTTTATTAGGGACATAGCCGGTTTCAGGCAGGATGAACATACAATACAGAACATATAGACGCTGTGTAAACACCAGTTGAATGTTAGTCTACTAGGGAGATGTGTTGCATCTCACTGAAGTATCTGTCACCGTTATCATGATCAATATCATTCACTGTATATAGATAAGAAGGGATTGTCCACTTTTCAGTGGCTGATTGTTGACCTCTTGGATGGGTTTTATGTTGAATTTATTTTCCACTACATGATTTTGGTACCAGAGAGAGTTCTCTGTGTTGGATGGTCACATACACAGTAGGAGGTTTCTTCGTAATCTACGGTGTCAACTACAACTACTGTTGGCCTACTGTACTACAGAGGACCCTAACCAAAACCAACTCCCAGAATTCTGAAAATAGCACTTTGTAAAACACCACCATTCCGGAAACATCCTAGGAGGTTCATTGTTTATTTATAACTCATGGCTAGGTTGTTCTGCTGTTGTGTACTCCATGAAACCACTGGTGACATGAGGGAGTAAATTATTGATCACATCAGAGGAGAGATGTGGCTGACTCAGCCTCATCACCTCAAACCGTTCTGTTTCTTTATTCAAACACTGCTTTGAATATGGGAAGAGGAGTTCAAAGAATTGACCTCAGAAATTTGAATTTTCGATGTATTGCTTTTGGATTGTAGGAATCACGGGTTGTGGTTACTGAACCAAGATAATTATAGAGCTGAGATAGTCTTTGTATAATTTGTACAGCTCCATTTAGTGAATGAAAACATGGAATGTTCCCAGTTTAAGTCAGTTGAACATTGTATCGATACTACTGAAACCATAGAAGAGAATAAGCTTGCCTATGATTCCCCAAAGACTCAAGGTTTTCATACCAGCATTTAGCAGATGTAGAATGGTGTATACTGTAGTGACTGAACACACATCTGTATGTCCTCTCTTGATTAAGATACTTCTATGTTGGCCTCCCTCCCCTCCCCACCAATGAAAATGTAAACAATTATATGGAGAGTTTAATTGCTGCATTATTGCCTTTTACAATGCTGTGTTTTGGATATAATTATGTATTTTTTATTTAAGTAATTATCCATTGGATTGAGGGTAATGTTTTCTCACTGTATGAAAAATATAGTAGCTTGTTTAAGGCACCCTAAAGAGGTTAAATGTCTAACCTGCAGTTCAGATACAGTAGACCTACACTGTCTAAGTGTATTGTTGGGCCAGTAACCGAAAGGTTGTTGGATCGAATCCCCGAGCTGACAAGGTAAAAATCTGTCGTTCTGCCCATGAACAAGGCAGTTAACCCACTCTTCCCCTGTAGGCCGTCATTGTAAATAAGAATTTGTTCTTAACTGACTTGCCTAGTTAAATAAATGTTCAATTTAAAAATCAAGTCTATAACAAAATTGTCCATGGTGTGGCGCCAAACACAACTGTGAACAAATTATTGCTCTATGTCAGACAGATACTGACAGATACTGACTGTATATAATGTGAACTCCCACCATTTTGACTATATTCTGATTGGAATGAGGGAGCTGATCTTCAAATCCATTCAGAACTTGACCAAAGACATACTCTGCTCTAGAAGAGGTCAGACAGCTGACTCATTTGGCCAATTGTCCCTGAGCTATGTAGAGTGTAATTCATGTGCAAGAAATCTGAGCAATGGAGATCTGATTAAGCTAATTAAAACTGTAATAAAATTAAAAATGACCCACGAAACACTTTCTTGAATCACTGTTCTTCCGCTCTGACTACTGGATGGGATAGTTGTCTTGATTTTATTATATCAGCCAGTATGGGGTCACCTAGAGAGATGCATGTGTTCTGTCACAGCTATAACCAGAGAGGCTATAACCAGAGAGGTATTCTCTGGTTATAATAACACATTAATAAACACACCACCCACATGAAAGTGGAGTGTTCTAAAGTATGGCTTTTATTGTGGCCTGGTGTAGCCTCTTTTATTATCTAGATTGGTGAAGGTATCTATACTGTGTGCAACACTATAAACAGTTTGCTGCCATATTTGGGGTTTGAGGTCTTGATTGAAATCCACCTTCATATGTGTACAAAACATAACCAGCATTGATAGTTAAGGGAATAAAACCTCAAGTGTTCTGCAAATGTGTTTGTGCATTTTATGGATGTCAGAGCAGGGAGTTGTACACAACCACACATCAACCAAACACCTATTTAGATTCAATAGAACATGAAGCACAATGACATCACATCCTGTTGTTTCATCTCAATTTCCATTCCAGTTTTTAAACGTCACAGACTGAAACTATCTGCAATGTAAGGAAGTCAACATGGTTATGGTTTACGGTTTATTCTAGACCAAATGACAACCCTCAGCAGCAATACTGTCTTAAACACCATAGTCAATGGTTTTGCTTGTCTACTAAGTCAAATTCACTTGTTCCAATTGAAACTCATCTGAGTGGATTTATTTGCTGTTTTCATCATTCTAAAAATAAAATAGTGTCAGCAGGCTAAGCACATGTTATTTGGTTGTAACATTATTAGGCTTCTATTAGGCTAATTATGACTTATTTTTTAGATGACATTTGATACATAATTATTTATCTAGGCCAGTGGTCACAAACCAGTCAGTAGCGATCTACTGGTCGAGCTCTGAGGAATTCCTATTCGATATATCGAACATTTCTGTAAACAACCCAACTGTAGAAAAAGCCCATGGAGTTGGTGGAATAATCCTTTAATTCATTGCCACTTACTCCGCTGGGCCAGGGGCGCTTTAATTAGGTCAGGTGGAAATGTCCGACAGATCTCCACTCCATAAAAGGAGGAAATCACCATCGCCTGATCGCGCTGCTTTCTCTTCCTTCACTCTGTCTAATCCAGAAGTTCTGTGCGTCCATGAATCCACGTAAATCCACCGACTCCGTTACCTTTCATCTGAACTTTCATCTGAACTATCTGTTGCGATCGGGAGAGTGGGCCATCAGTTGTTTGAAGTTATTCAAACATTTTGTCTAATGTGAATGGTCAATGATTCCGGCCCTACGGATCATAATAGGCCAATTATGCAATTGGTATGGTTAATATGTAATGAAATTCCGTGTACACATGAAGACACTTGAAAGGGTGAAATAAGAAAGTCATTGTTTGTTGAACTGATCGGCTCTGATATCCAACTAATGGCGATTATAGATTGAATAACCGATCACTGTTTGTATTATTCTTTCATGATTTATGATAAATAGTTACGAGCCTAAATTACTCACCGATGATTCCTATTGACTTATTAATGAACTGGATTGTTGAATTCCCTAAATTATGTTAATAATTAATGATTGTTATGATTAGATCTTTGTGATGATGGATTTGATTGGATACACGTTATTCTGTTTCCTTTGTTATGCAGCACAGACTACTCAGTAAATATACCACTTTATGGTTAAAGGAATTCCTGCCTCAGTCTCATCCATTCCTCTGTCACCTGACCCGTGACCACCTGTTCACCCTCACTGTCAGTCATCCTACCTGTCCAGCTACCCACACAGATTCCACTAATCTTTCACCAACAATAAAGCCTTCCGTTCCAGTTTTTTTATTCGTTTTGCTCTGTTCCCGCTAGGTGCACTTGATTCAGCAGCCATAGCGCCGGGAAGGCGAGGTGGTCCTTTTTTTTTTTAACAATTTCATGTGTCTGAGGGAAGAACTCCGCCTTCCCGGCAGTCATAGAGGGGCGGCAGATAGCCTCGTGGTTGGAGCGTTGGACTAGTAAACGAAAGGTTGCAAGATTAAATCTCTGAGCTGACAAGGTAGAAATCTGTTGTTCTGCCCCTGAACAAGGCAGTTAACCCACTGTTCCCCGGTAGGCTATCATCGTAAATAAGAATTTGTTCTAAAACAGACTTGCCGAGTTAAATAAATGTTCAATATAAAAAAGTCTATAACTAAATTGTCCATGTTGTGGCGCCAAGCACAACTGTGAACCAATTATTGCTCTATGCCTGACAGATACTGTCTGTATATAATGTGAACTCCCACCATTTTGACTATACTCTGATTGGAATGAGGGAGCTGATCTTCAAATCCATTCAGAACTTGACCAAAGACATACTCTGCTCTAGAAGAGGTCAGACAACTGACTCATTTGGCCAATTGTCCCTGAGCTATGTAGAGTGTAATTCATGTGCAAGAAATCTGAGCAATGGAGATCTGATTAAGCTAATTAAAACTGTAATAAAATAAAAAATGACCCACGAAACACTTTCTTGAATCACTGTTCTTCCGCTCTGACTACTGGATGGGATAGTTGTCTTGATTTTATCATATCAGCCAGCGTGGGGTCACCTAGAGAGATGCATGTGTTCTGTCACAATAACACATTAATAAACACACCACCCACATGAAAGTGGAGTGTTCTAAAGTATGGCTTTTATTGTGGCCTGGTGTAGCCTATTTTATTATCTACATTGGTGAAGGTATCTATACTGTGTGCAACACTATAAACAGTTTGCTGCCATATTTGGGGTTTGAGGTCTTGATTGAAATCCACCTTCATATTTGTACAAAACATAACAGCATTGATAGTTAAGGGAATAAAACCTCAAGTGTTCTGCAAATGTGTTTGTGCATTTTATGGATGTCAGAGCAGGGAGTTGAACACAACCACACATCAACCAAACATCTATTTAGTTTCAATAGAACATGAAGCACAATGACATCACATCCTGTTCTTTCACCTAAATTTCCATTCCAGTTTTTAAACGTCACAGACTGAAACTATGTGCAATGTCAGGAAGTCAACATGGTTATGGTTTTATGGTTTATTCTGGACCAAATAACAACCCTCAGCAGCAATACTGTCTTAAACACCATAGTCAATGGTTTTGCTTGTCTACTAAGTCAAATTCACTTGTTCCAATTGAAACTCATCTGAGTGGAATTATTTTCTAAAAATAAAATAAAGTGTCAGCAGGCTCAGCACATGTTATTTGGTTGGAACGTTATTAGGCTTCATTAGGCTAATTATGACTTATTTTTTAGATGACATTTTATAAATCATTATTTATCTAGGCCAGTGGTCACAAACCAGTCGGACCCTGGGCATCTTTCTTTTGGTGTTTTTCAGAGTCCGTAGAAAGGCCTCTTTAGTGTCCTAAGTTTTCATAACTGTGACCTTAATTGCCTACTGTCTGTAAGCTGTTAGTGTCTTAACGACCATTCCACAGGTGCATGTTCATTAATTGTTCATGGTTCATTGAATAATCATTTACAATGAAGATCTGTGAAGTTATTTGGATTTTTTCTAATTATCTTTGAAAGACAGGGTCCTGAAAAAGGGATGTTTCTTTTTTTGCTGAGTTTACATCTGCATTGCTTGCTGATTGGGGTTTTAGGCTGGGTTTCTGTACAGCCAGGGGCGGAAATCCCGGGGGGGACGGGGGGGACACGACCCCCCCATCCTGGGAAAAATATGATTTGTCCCCCCCAATATATCACTGAAACATAACTATGTAATTTAAATAATATTAATAATACGCAATGAAAGCAATTGTGCTGATTATAGACACTTAATAGCGCGTTTTTAAGTTTCAAAAGAATGCGACCCCCCCACCCTTTGCCTCACAATGGTTTGATCCACTGCCAGTTCCTTAGTTGGCAAGGTAACAGAGGGGTCGTGTCTACTGTAAGTTAGTGCTTCAAAGTCCCTGTGATAAGGTTAGCGACTTCTACCATTGTCTTAAATATATTTAATGGTCTCGTTGCAAAAGCTAAATTGTCGCAAGGGAACTTTTATTTATTTATTTTATTTCTCCTTTATTTAACCCGGGTAGCGAAGATTATAGCAAACACCACTGAAACTGAATTGGTGCTCGCTAGCTTTGCAAATTCAGCTATTGTTGGAAGCCAGCCAATATGAAACAAACTATTAAAATTACAAAAGGTTGCAGCATATGTTGTGTAAATGGTGAACTCATACAGCTGTCAACTCTTGTCATTTTAATCCGTTTCACATTTGCTAGCTACCTTTTAGATCGAAGCCCAAATAGAATGATAGAAGATGATAGAAGCCCATCTCCTACTGTAAATAACCTACACACTGTGTGTGTGTGTAGCCAGCCAGCCAGTCAGGTAGAAAAATGGCAGAAAAATAAAAGACGGACATCAGAGTATTTTTCAGTACACCAAAACGCAAAGTAAGAACCCTAGTAGCCTAATATCTCAGACTAGTTGATAAAATGTTCATAAGAAAGAAATGAAATTCTAATGGAAATGTTTCACAATGATGTCATTAGGCAGAGCAGGCAACAGATGGCACACAGACAGCAGAGTTGGGGACAGCTATGCAGGGACAGACTGGCAGAGACAGGGAGTCTCAGGTAAGTTTGTTGAGTCTTTGTTTGGCAACATTATGAAAGGTTCTCCATTTTTTTGACTTGTAAAATAGGAACATAATTGGAAAATGCCATGGATACCCCCACTCTCAACTTAAACTGGTGACTGAACTAAGATTTGTTAAAGGCAATGGTATTGCTGTTGTGATTAGTTGTGTAGTTTTGGGTACCGGTAGTTAGGAGTACGGGCAAACACCTTATTTCTTTGGTTCCTCAATATACATTTACCATATTACAATGTAGGCTATGTGTTACAGCACTACTTTTAGTGTCCCCCTCAGGAATTGCTCTTGAGAAAATGTCATGTAATTGTCCCCTCCAAAGTTGATATCAGATTTTCGCCCCTGTGTACAGCACTGGCTGATGTAAAAAGGGCTTTATAAATACATTTGATTGATATTGTTGTAAAGGTAACCTCTGTGCCTGTGCACATGTATGCATGTTCAACTTGTCTACCCTAATGTTGATGTTATGCTGGCACGGTTCAACTGTTGTTAAAACTGTACAAACGGAGTATCATTTTGTTCGTTTTTTGTCTTACAGACAACCGGGACATCTTTCTGGAGTGGATTCTAGATACAGAAACATAATTCCTTTGCCTGCTTGTGTCATTGTAGGTGAATTGTATAGGGATAGGATTTGACATTGTGCTCGATTTCAAGCAGATGAATTTCAGGAGCTGAATGGTAGTTTGATCATACAGTAGCACTCCTCCCACAGCTTTACAAGTATTCCCTAAATTTACTTTATGTTTCTTTGGAATGGCAAGCATACCCAGCATACCTCCAGCAGAAGGATTGGCCTGCTAGAGTTGTAATACGTTTGTAGCCTGCGTTGTGTCTGCCTTTTATACAACATTTGCTAACATAAGTACACATAAAACCCATGGCATACAAGGATGTAAGTTTCCTCTTTTACCTTTATAAACTCAACTTTCGTTTCTTAATATCTGTATTCATTATACTATTGTTATTATTTCCGCTACAAGACCATGGTGATTGCCTACGGAGCTGTGAAGGGAACGGCACCTCCATACCTTCAGGCTCTGATCAGGCCCTACACCCAAACAAGGGCACTGCGTTCATCCACCTCTGGCCTGCTGGCCCCCCTACCTCTGAGGAATCACAGTTCCCGCTCAGCCCAGTCAAAACTGTTCGCTGCTCTGGCACCCCAATGGTGGAACAAGCTCCCTCACGACGCCAGGACAGCGGAGTCAATCACCACCTTCCGGAGACACCTGAAACCCCACCTCTTTAAGGAATACCTAGGATAGGATAAAGTAATCCTTCTAACCCCCCCCCCCCCCCCCCCCCTTAAAAGATTTAGATGCACTATTGTAAAGTGGTTGTTCCACTGGATATCATAAGGTGAATGCACCAATTTGTAAGTCGCTCTGGATAAGAGCGTCTGCTAAATGACTTACATGTAAATGTAAATGTATTATTATTATTTCCGTAGCCTAGGTTACACTAATCGTCACGCTAGTCACTGACCTGTATTACCTGTCCGTGAAGGCTATATCTGTACAGTGATTTGAATGCCAGTCTGCTGCACTCCAGTACTGTACCAGCACCACGGTAGGAACTGATGTTTTGCACCTCAGATTTAACCAGGATTAAAGTGAATAGTAAACTTGATTATGATAGTTTATTAATCAATAGCACAGTAGGCCTACAGTAGCTATATAATGAACATTGTAAAGTTGAAAAGATAAAGTAAAAACAAGAATAACATTTCACTTTCGATTTTGATCCACAATTCCACATTATATTTGACAGTTTTTTCGAGGCAGAAATGTGAAGCGTCAGCCTTACAGTAGCATAGCCTAGGCCAGGATAGTAGCCTATATATATAGGTTTTGTGGCATACTGTAGTAAGCCTAATATAACCAGCTAATAATACAAATAAAAAAAGATCCCATGTCCTTCTGTAATATTGATAATTTCATGTTAAAGCTACAGTCTGGGATTCGAAAAACAGCAGAGGCTGTTAAAGCTTTCATTTGAATATAGTCTGGGATTTTAAGTGAACAGTCAATTTAAGTATGATAAATTGTGTATTAATCAATAGCATAGTAGCCTACGGTAGCTATATAATGAACAATGTAAAGTTGAAAATAAAATAAAAACGAAAGAAACATTTTGCTTTCGATTTTGATTACCTTGAAGCCACAATATTGTATGTGACCGGTTTTGCAAGGCGACACGTGAACTACAAAAACTGTGCAGCCTGTAGTAGACTAGGCTAACGTTGCATTGGAAGCCTATTTCATTAGCTCGTCTTATCACTATTCATATCATATACACTCAGTGGCCAGTTTATTTGAAACGGTCGGCCTCGGAGACTTTTCACGCACGACATTGTCTAGGGTAAAATTGGGCAACTTGCGTCCCGCGTCTCCTTTTAAAGGAACTCGAATCAATTAGGAACTCAGACGGGGTCTACATTTACTGTTATGGGTTAGAATAGTAGAATACACAGGGTGCAATTTCGAAATGTGGTTGTGTTTCAGAAAGGTTTCTCTTGTTTATGTCAGACACAGATAGTCAGTCAATTATCCCATGTCAGCTAACATTTTTTAGATTGCCAAATTAGTTTATCGGACAGCTATCTAAACTTGTAATCATGGTCGAATTATCGGCCGAGATGTCCCCCATAGTTTTTTTTGTTTGTCAGTCTCACTAAGATATCATATTAAAACGGCCAACATTTCTCT
This sequence comes from Salmo salar, assembly GCF_965601325.2. Lineage (NCBI taxonomy): Eukaryota > Metazoa > Chordata > Actinopteri > Salmoniformes > Salmonidae > Salmo > Salmo salar. The sequence continues at coordinate 69,770,838 of NC_138295.1, forward strand.
ACACCCTATGGCAAAATGTGTAGAATAGCAGGAAATTCGCTGTAAAACAGCTATGGATGTGGGTATGAGACCTGAGAGCAACGGCAGCCCCTCGTGATCAGTTTAGATCTTTTGTGGCCCCCACAAGAATCAAAGTTGCCCATCCATGTGTTATGGTTTACAGAGAATGGTGAGACAAACAAAAAACATCCAGTGAGCGAAAACAGCTCGTTGATGAGAGGTCGAAGGAGAATGGCAAGAATCGTGCAAGCTAACATGAAGGCCAAAAACAGGCAGATAACGCTGCAGTACACCAGTGGTGTGCAGAACCGCGTATCGGAATGCACAACTCATCGGTCCTTGTCAGCAGGCGACCACACTGGGTTCCACTCCTATCCGCTGAAAACAAGAAGAAGCGGCTCCAACGGGCACGCGATCACCAGCACTGGACACTTACACTAGCCAAAGCCATGTTATATCAATTTGATACATTCTCATAAAGGTGGCATTTGATCTGGTGCTGGACGAGAGATGCATACAGCAGTAACACGGCCAATTCGTTCTTTAATTCCTTTGCATTTGTTTTCGCATGTAAAACACATAAATAGCTGTTGCTACAAGAAAGATTAGAAGATTACTAGAGAACAGTAGATATTTGATCCAGGGGTAAAATGGCTCCTCTTAAAGTTCTGCAAGAAGAAGACAGTCATGTTAGCAATACAACATGTTGTGTAGAGAGAATGCTATCAAACCTATTATAACATGTTGTTCATCATATTGCCAAGTCCTAGACTCAACTGCACTAGGTGCTTTCCCGGACACAGATTAAGCCTTGTCTGGATGAAAAAACACGTAAAATGGAGATTCTCTATTGAGTAATTGTTTTTGTCCAGGACTAGGCTAAATTGACTAGACTTGTTTTAAAAGTGCTTTTTAAAAACAAAAATAAATAAATTAAGGCCTAATCCAGGATTTGGTGGTGATTGTATAAATTATCCTAGTTCTTTAGTAACTTGATTTAGGACATAATGTAAAATAAAATAATAAAGAAATTATATAACGGTTTACATTACAGCAAAACAAATTGAGCTATTACATCTTTATTTAATACATTTCGGTGAAACGGACACATAATGTACTAAACTAGTATTTAGCATGAATAAAACCTTATAGTGACTTACCACTTGGAGCCACAGTTGTCTTGTCCTGGGTGACTTCTGGTGAAAGGGAAAATAAGAGGGATATCATTTTCTGAAGAATCCTTACTACATATAGATATACAACATCATAAGATATACAGTAATACATACCCTTTACTTCCATCTCTTCGAAAATCTGAACAGAACCCATCCCAAAATATCTTTTATATTGTCCATCAAAGTAGCACTCTGCTGTACAGTTTGGCATATCTCTGTCATGTAAGGTCAGGTTTCTTAATGTCATGGAAGTGGTGCTTTCAATTGACTCAATGTTTACACGTTGCTTATACAACTCTGTCTTCAGGACATCTATTGTTCGGTTTTTGTTGTTGATATCCATGATTACCCAATGCATTTCACAGTTCTCTATCACCTCCTGATCGGAGGTTATGTTGCAATGCAAAATGGCTGTGTCTCCCAATGTGTAGCGAGTTTCAGACGTCCACTGGTTTACCTTCACACTAGTGTGTGCAGGACCTTGTGGAGAAGAGACAAAGAGTGTGTGGGTAATGAGATACTGTAAGAATAGAATCATCTGTCTAATTGAGGTCTTGTCAGTGCATGCCATCTAAGTGGTCATGTATCAGGTAAAGCTCTGATGCTTCCTCTGAATCTTTCCTCTACATTTTACTGCATATTATCAAACAGTTAAACATAGATATAAAAAAAAAACACGGGAATATTTTCTTACCTGCCAGTAACAGCAATAGAAAAGCGCGGAACATTGGTGATCTAATTGTGTCGTTTCTTTGTTGAATATGGTTCCAACACATGTGAAAATGATTGACTTGTTTCCTGTACCTAAGAAGAAAAGAGCAGTTATAGCCACAGAAACCACATTGACACAGGCATTCAATGTACTGTAACATTGACAGAATTTTCAAGAAACGGGTCAAAGTGTTTCATGGCTGTTCTATACATGTGGCTGCTACTGGTTATAATTTGGTGTCGGAATGCAACATTGTAAGTCAATACAAGTAAAATTCCTACAGCCTATATAGGTAAATGACATTACTCTTTTATTTATACATTCATTACATTTTGGCATAGTGAATTATATAAATATCAGGTTATCTGAGGTTGAATTCAAACAACAAAATTAACCATGTATATGAATTAAGAAAAACAAATATATACATCAATTAATATATCAATTATATTATATTAATTAATGCATACAGTGCATTATTAAATGTGCAGAAAATACTTATACTCACTATGTACATAATATCTCAACATCTGCTTTTCAGTGTCCACAAGATGGCATCAATAGGCCAACTTTGTGCGTAAGAGAAAGAAAAACGTGTATACAATCAATTCCAAACTTATTTTGTTGCATCCCTTCTATTACGTTATGTGTTTGGTAAGATATCCCCTACTTTTTTGAATGGTCCTGTTTAACAGAAATACAGTACCAACATTAAGAAGCAACAGGATTGTTAGGTTCTATGGTTGTGATAAGGGAGGACTATGTATGGCCTTTTGATTCAGCAGAAAGGTTAGCAGGTCTCCCACAAACGTTCACTAATTTTACATCTCTTCTGTCATGCTAGGCCAGGGGTCAACTTTCTCTGTTGAGTGGGGTAGCCACAGGAAACATTGCATTGCTTTGAAATATTATATTTACAGTATTGTAATATACTATGGTTCAAATTAGGTAAATGTTACTCAATAGCAGGGATGGGCAACTGGAGGCCCCCTTTTGAGGCCCGGGGATCAATTTCCACAATAAAATTCAACATTTTGTATTTAGGAACTCAGTCCGGGTCTGAACTTAATGTTGAGAGTTCGAATAATAGAATACAAAAGGTGATATTTCAAAATGCGGTGGTTTATAGGCTGTTTTTCTCTTTTATGTCAGTCACTGACAGTCACTTTATTAGCCCATGTCAACTATTTTTAGACTGGTAAATTAGTCTAGCGGTCAGCTATCTAAACTTGTGGTAATCATGTTCGAATTACTGACCGAGGGGCCCCCATTGATCATCAGATATTATATTAAAATCTGCAAACATTTTCTCTCCACTCCATGGCAAAATGTGTAGAATTGCAGGAAATAAAACTTGATTTTCTCTTCGCTGTCAAGAAGAGGGCTACTAAAATGTTTTGCTCACAACTTTTGGCTAAGGGCCCCTAAATGCTACGATCGGCTCTGACTTCATGTGTGGGGATGGATGTGGGTACACAGGCCTCTGAGCCACTATGATAGGTTCCGATGTTTGTGGCTGTACATGTGGCCCGTTGAAGTCAACAATTTAACATTGAGAGCATACTGAATACATGTCATACAGCTAAATATGGGACATCATAGAACACCTTAACTGATGACCCATAATTGCATGTTCAATACTTTTGCATAGAGTATCTACCCTTATTATACACCAGGTCTCCTCAATGTGTGTCTCATTTTTATTTATTTATTACAGTGCTGTAGATAGCATAGAGCCTCAACTTGTGATTTTCTTTTAATAAGCAACTTTTTGCACTGCACCCCCACCTTTTTGTAATCACTGTCATGCATGTATTAAATAACAAAAATATAGTTTCTATCTCAGTCTCCTACTGGTTTTTCCAGTTTCCTTTGTATTCCACTACATACATAACTAAGCAGATGTTGTTTTTTACATGTTACTTATTTCTCACATTTTTCTCTGTTTTAGACAATAGTTGCAATAGTCCTGAGAATGACTGCACATGTAAGGATTGTGATATTGCTCACCTTTTTATATGTTCCTGTAAAAACTCCATCAGTCAATGAAGGTAATTATACTGCATCTCCATTTAAGTTGTTTTTAAAATGATCAAACTGCCTCTTTAGCTTATCAAGTGTAAGGAAACCATTAAATAACATGTTTACTGCTCCACCTGCTCCACCTACTTACAGATCCAGGATTCACCATTACTTGTACAAATCGCAAAGGTGAAGTCATATACCGTAAAAAGGACTGGACTACAGCTTTTTCAGCAGGCAATGCTAAATGTACAAAGCGAGCAAAAGGTCAGTTTTGACCTAGGTCTCCTGACTATGACACCATTCAGGTTCACTCTGCAGTACATTTCACGTTCTGACATTTAAGAATTCACACGTGCAATATATTTGTATTTTCTTTTCTCTACAGGCAAAGAATTTCAGTGCCTAGAGGTAGACAGCGCCATCAACAACACTTCATTATGTTCCTCAAATACAGAGTGTTGATTCAATGATATGTTTGAAGAGGAAGAATATGTGAAATGCATTATTCAGAAAAATTGTAGGTTTTACTTATTACAGCATGCAGCTAGGAATGTTGTATAATTTCACATTTCCAATATTTGCATTTCAGTGGCAATCCGAACTCTTTGAGACATTTAAAAACCAAAATATCAATTTCCCCTCATACGGTGGCATCTGGAGAGGGTGGAAAAAATCAACAAATTCACAAAATACAAAACCATTCGGAACAAATCAAATTTCACATCTTGATCATAGCCATACCAGTATTAGGGCTATTCATTGTATGATTGGTAAGTTAATTTACTCATTTTGACCACTCACCGTTAGGTTAAGATAATTAAATCAGTACATTAACTCTAATCTTGAAACATTCTGGTAGAATGATTATACTTGTCCTATCTTAACTTATTCCAGGTGTGCTGCTATACCAGAAGATGGAAAGATTGACATCCTCAAACATCTAAGGAGTATTCACTAGTAACTTAATAGAATCAAATGGAAGCAAGCCCCCCTAATGATTGCATCCAACTATAACAAACCATGGCAGGCAGCAAAAACCATATTGTCTGTGACGACAAGCCTTTCAGTTGTCTGTGACGACTGAAAGAAGGAAAAAAATCCCACTTAACATGCAGAAGATAACACAACAATAAGAGACAACCTTTTAATAAATTCAGAATTTGGATGACTGTGATTTTTTTAAAAAGTATTACTTTTTAAAGCAGTGTTTTGTATTTTGTAGAATCTGTAAGGTCAATAAGACTTTTATTTTGTTGTTAAAAGACAAGCTTTATCATTTTGTTATAAGACACTTTATCATTTTGTTCAGTTGCTTAGCTACCAGGTTTAGGGTAATTTCGAATGGAAGTCTTAGGAAGTGACTTTAGGAAGTAATTTGAATAAAAATATTTAAAAGAAAAAAAATGTTTCACATGAATAGCATCTCCTTTTCAGTTTATTGAGAAGTCTTTGAAAATAGATGTCCTTTTTTCAATTGTCGAATTGACTGGCTTCAATTTTTATTGACCCCAGCCCTGTTACAGGGTATGACAATGACTGACTATGACTTTCCCTTCCTCCTTCAAAATCCCCATTTGAGGAGCTAAAGCCTTGTTCACACGCTAGACCTTAATGCTCAAATCCGTTTTGGAATACTGACTGTCCCAAACAGCAAGTGACCAAATCATATTGTGTGTGTTCAGACAGCAGTCATCTGCTGACACGGCTATGCTAGTTGTCATAGTAACGATGGGTGTGTGCAGGGGTGTACATTTAGATGTTTCCCAGTTGCTTTGAATGTTCAAAATGAAATTGTAAGAACACTTTAAACAAGCTAATTAGCTACCACATATTCTTGTCAAACTGTCAACAGAGTAGCTAGCAAGCAACAAGCTATGCCAAATAAATTAGATGTGTCCATTCAGTCACAAGTCGCATGCCCAGGAATCAAATGTGTATTTCATTTTAAACCACCACGAAGGTGGCTTGAAATATCCGATTCTATTTGCTTTTTGGCTCTTCAGACTGAAGGAAAAATAACAGATTTAAATCGGATATGATTTTTTGCGTAGATTTGAGTCACTTCAAACTGCCAATGTGAACAAGGCATAACTGAACCTAACATAAGCTACTTGTGCATTTATTTACCCAGTAAATTAAACAAAAAATGCACTGTCACGCCTACTCTCGTTCTGGCGCTCAACGTTGCCTGTTTACTAACCACCAGTCCTGGCAACCCATCATTACGCACACCTGCCAACCAACATTATTCACACCTGCGCCCCATCATTATGCACACCTGGACTTCATCACTACCTTGATTACAAAAGCTCTCCCTCGCCCTCCATTTGGCAAATCTGACCATAACTCTATCCTCCTGTTTCCTGCTTTCAGGCAAAAATTAAAGCAGGATGCACCAGTGACTCGGTCTATAAAAAAGTAGTCAGATGAAGCAGATGCTAAACTACAGGAATACCTGGGATAGGATAAAGTAATCCTTCTAACCCCCCCCCCCCCCCCCACAAAAAAAAGATATAGATGTACTATTGTAAAGTGGTTGTTCCACTGGATATCATAAGGTGAATGCACCAATTTGCAAGTTGCTCTGGATAAGCGCGTCTGCTAAATGACATAAATGTAATGTTTTGCTAGCACAGACTAGAATATGTTCCGGGATTCTTCCGATGGCATTGAGGAGTGCACCACATAAGTCTCTGGCTTTATCAATAAGTGCATCGAGGACATCGTCCCCACAGTGACCGTACGTACATACCCCAACCAGAAGCCATGGATTACAGGCAACATTCGCACTGAGCTAAAGGGTAGAGCTGCCGCTTTCAAGGAGCGGGACTCTAACACGGAAGCTTATAAGAAATCCTGCTATGCCCTCCGACGAACCATCAAACAGACAAAGTGTAAATACAGGACTATGATCGAATCGTACTACACTGACTCCGACGCTCATCGGATCTGGCAGGGCTTGCAAACTATTACAGACTACAAAGGGAAGCACAGCAGAGAGCTGCCCAGAGACACGAGCCTACCAGACAAGCTAAATATCTTCTATGCTCGCTTCGAGGCAAGTAACACTGAAACATGCATGAGAGCATCAGCTGTTCCGGATGACTGTGTGATCACGCTCTCCCCAGCTGATGTGAGTAAGACCTTTAAACAGGTCAACATTCACAAGGCTGCTGGGCCAGACGGATTACCAGGACGTGTACTAAGAGCATGCGCAGGCACAACGCCAACACAATCATTAAGTTTCCTGATGACACAACAGTGGTAGGCCTGATCACCGACAACGATGAGACAGCTTATAGGGAGGAGGTCAGAGACCTGACCGTGTGGTGCAAAGACAACAACATCTCCCTCAACGTGATCAAGACAAAGGAGATGATTGTGGACTACAATTGTGGACCCCCCCATTCTCATCGACGGGGCTGTAGTGGAGCAGGTTGAGAGCTTCGAGTTCCTTGATGTCCACATCACCAACAAACTAACATGGTCCAAGCGCACCAAGGCAGTCGTGAAGAGGGCACGACAAAACCTATTCCCCCTCAGGAGACTGAAAAGATTTGGCATGGGTCCTCAGATCCTCAAAAGGTTCTACAGCTGCACCATTGAGAACATCCTGACTGGTTGCATCACTGCCTGGTATGGAAAGTGCTCGGCCTCCGACCGCAAGGCACTACAGAGGGTAGTGCGTATGGCCCAGTACATTATTGGGGCCAAGCTTCCTGCCATCCAGGACCTCTATACCAGGCTGTGTCAGAGGAAGGCCCTAAAAATTGTCAAAGACTCCAGCCACCCTAGTCATAGACTGTTCTCTCTGCTACCGCATGGCAAGCGGTATCGGAACACCAAGTCTAGGTCCAAGAGGCTTCTAAACAGCTTCTACCCTCAAGCCATAAGACTCCTGAATATCTAATCAAATGGCTACCCAGACTATTTGCATTGCCCCCCCCCTTACACCGCTTCTACTCTCTGTTGTTATGATCTATGCATAGTCACTTTAATAACACAACCTACATGCACATATTACCTCAATTACCTTGAGTAACCGGTTCCCCCGCACATTGACTCTGTACCGGTACCCCCGTATATAGCCTCTCTATTGTTATTTTTTTACTGCTGCTCTTTAATTACTTGTTACTTTTATTTCTATTCTTCTTCATTTTTTTTTTAACTGCATTGTTGGTTAGGGGCTCGTAAGTAACCATTTCACTGTAAGTTCTACAACACCTGTTGTATTTGGCGCATGTGAGTAATACAATTTGATTTGATTTGAAGTTACAGCCTGAAGCCAATTTTATTTTGTTATTTTTTTTTATTTCACCTTCATTTAACCAGGTAGGCCAGTTGAGAACAAGTTCTCATTTACAACTGCGACCTGGCCAAGATAAAGCAAAGCAGTGTGACAGAAACAACAACACAGAGTTACACATGGAATAAACAAGCGTAGTCAATAACACAATAGAAAAAAAGAAAGTCTATATACAGTGTGTGCAAATGGCATGAGGAGGTAGGCAATAAATAGACCATAGTAGCAAAGTAATTACAATTTAGCAGATTAACACTGGAGTGATAGATGAGCAGATGATGGTGAGCAGATGATGATGAGCAGATGATGAGCAGATGATGATGAGCAGATGATGATGAGCAGATGATGAGCAGATGATGATGAGCAGATGATGGTGAGCAGATGATGATGAGCAGATGATGATGAGCAGATGATGAGCAGATGATGATGAGCAGATGATGGTGTGTAAGTAGTGATACTATGCTCTAACACCTTTAGTAAACTGTAAACTGTGATTTGAAATGTTTTCGGAACAATAGCTTTCTTTATGCACTGCATTTTTATTGTGTTTTTAGGCCTATTTATATTTGATCACTCTTTAATGTAAAGAATGTAGCCCTACTGATATATTTGTTTTATTGTCATGTATTATTATCTGAACACAATCAAGTAAGGTAAAGGTAAAACGTGACCAGCATCTGGTAAATGCATTCCAGACTGGAGTGGGCAAAAGTCCATATTTGATTAACTTTCATTTATTAACTGTGTGAACTTTTGACTACAGTTGGCGTATATTTCATTCATCGTGTAGCCTAATCATAATCATTGCTATTGATAGAGTATAGATTAAAGTTAATAAAGTGTAGACAATTTCTAAAAATAGGCAGTGGCCTACTCCAAAACATTCTGGGATGAAAACAAGAAGATTTTTCAGTCTGTTCAACTGTAGGCTACCGATAACTGCAGCTGCACACCTATGCTAGGCTGCCTAGAGCTTTTCAAACCTGCCATTACAACAAAGTTCATGGATTACAAAAGTCTCTGATGGTTTTAGCTCTAAAGGTGAACAGCTGCAATGGAACATTTGAGGTGTAAGAACAGGATGTGATGACTTTGTGCTTCATGTTCTCTTTAATCTAAATAAAGGTTTGGTTGATGTGTGGTTGTGTTCAACCCCCCCCCCCTTTCTGACATCCATAAAACGGCATAAACATCTGGAGAACATTTGAGGTTTTATACCCTTAACTATGCTGGTTATGTTTCTTACAAATATGAAGGTGGGTTTAAATCTCAAGACCTCAAACCCCATATATGGCAGCAAACTGTTTGTGTTGCACGCAGTATAGATTCTATAACCACCTCTATAGTTAACTGTGACAGAACATATTAATCTCTTGGTGACTCCATGCAGGCTGATATTACATATACAGGACAACTATCCCATCCTGTGCTCAGAGGTGAAAAACAAGAACAGTGATTCAAGAAAACAGTGTGTTGTGTCGCTAGTGTGTTGTGGTTCATTTGTCATTTTATTACAGTTGTAATTAGCTTGATCAGATCTCCATTGCTCAGACTTCTTGCACATGAATTATAGAGAAGTTCCCCAAATACAGGTGTGCCAAGCTTCTAGTGTCATACCCAAGAATACTCTAGGCTTTAATCGCTGCCAAAGGTGCTTCAGCAAAGTACTGAGTAAAGGGTCTGAACACTTATGTAAATGTACGTTTTTTTTCAAATAAATTTGGCGGTCGTCATGTCAGAGTTATTGTAGCTTTAGAAAGAGTTTGTGTGGAGTTTTAGATCAGTTGTACAATAATCCGACTATATTGTTCATTCACATTTTACACTATTTATCTGAACTGGAATATAATGAATCAGAGCTGTAACACAATCCAACAAAGAATAAACAAATGACAACAAAGCAAAATGCACTGTTCAACATTGAGTCAGTTTCTGACAAATATCAATCCATTTCATTAAGAATAAGGGGGTCAACTCAAGCCATTCCAATGGCATTCCTATCCAAGTAGACAGGAGTGAATCTCTCCAAATGAGATGATTGTTACACTGTGGCATTAATGTCCACCCCTTTATTCTAGACCAGAAGAGTAACAGGATGGATCAGTTGGTAATACATCTCTGTTACTGGTTTACATTCCAAAACTGATGTGGGGACATGGTTGGTCAGAGGATTGGGGTATATACCCCCTATTTGCTTGTCAAGTTACATTAAAGTGTTGGTCGTGATGATACATCTTAATACGTCATAGGCGGTGTGACTGGGACTGCACCCTAGGAGGGGAACAAGGAAAGGGAGCACCTCGTGTGATTGGGCATGATCGGGAGGACACACTCATCGCCATTTGCTCAAATAATTTTTCGTGGGGTTTTCATAGCTGTGGTTCTGCATCCTGTTGAGTTGGCACTCCTCTGGGGTCAGTATGGGGAGACACGGAAGGTTAAAGCTCATACTGATACAGTACAAGTAAGTGCTACAGTATAAGGAAGTACTATAAGCAGAAAAAGTATATTCTACCTGTCGCTGCAGGAAGAGACACTTAGAAACTTTGAATACCTGCCTATGAAAAGCCAACTGACATTTACTCCTGAGGTGTTATACGGCTGCGCCCTCTCATGGTTATGATTTGACCCTGCTGGTCATCTATGAACATCTTGAAAAACGATCTGGCCTTAATGGTCACATGTATCCCCACCCGGTACAGCCAGAAGACGGCTGGCCACCAAGCATTGAGATCAGAGGAAGACTTGATGGTCTGAGGATCAGGTAAGTAAAAACATTTAAACCCACACACTAATGGACAATAAAGAGCTCTACTGGGAGCATCTTAAAGTGAGCAGGTGTTTGTTCTGTCTGATTCCCTGCCTCCACAATGCCGTACGGCTTCCTGGCAATGGCAATCACCAGCAACCCCACTATGGTCCCGCGGTTGAATGTCTCCAGGGCATCGGGATGCTAAGGACATTAACAGAAAAGGGGAAGAGAAGGCACAAAGAGGGGAAGATGGAAAAAAACATTTGGTTGATACACAATATAGACAAACGTATGTGGACACCCCTTCAAATTAGTGGATTCGGCTATTTCAGCCACACTCGTTGCTGACAGGTGTATAAAATCTAGCACACAGCAAAGCAATCTCCATAGACAATTTGTAAGTCGCTCTGGATAAGAGTGTCTGCTAAATGACATTATGGAAAAATCAAAATAAATCAGCCTAGACCTCAGAAAAACTATTGTAGACCTCGACAAGTCTGGTTCATCCTTGGGAGCAATTTACAAACGCCTGAAGGTACCACGTTCACCTGTACAAACAATAGTACTGTCATGAAGTTGGCCTTTGGGTAAGGTTTATGACCCCCCCATAAATACCTTTCTCCCTTTCCTCTCTTGACTCTACGGAAGGACTCTTGAAAAGCCTTTGTTAAACATAGAGAGTCGGGGAACATCAAAAGGTGGGAGGAAAGGAACCATATTTTGGTAATCCAACCAGTTGAAAATATGCATTGGTACTTAATGAATATGATGTCAGTTCGGTTGTCATCTGAGACATTCATATTAATGATAGGATGACATAAACTGTATCGTGGAAAGTCTACACATTATAGTTATCAGATTCACGTGTAATTGTTGTGCAATTTAAATGTTTAAATATGAAACTATTTGTGAAAAGATTAAATGGAATTTTAGCTTCCAAATGAGAGAATTGGATTTTCATAAGGTTAGAGCTCTGCTCAATCAGTGGCATGTGAAGAGACATTGGTTGTAAACTATGAAACATGCTCTCTCTCCTACCACTATATAAGTCCTTAACGAAAATGTAACCTCCTGTTCTGAGGACGTGAGGACGATGGTCCCACGTTAAAAGGACTAACATGTCAACTACAGAACTACGCCAACCTCAGCGTGAGCTTTGGTTGTGAATGGTATGAACTTTGAACTCTTATTCACTCCAGAAGTGATACCTCCTAGCCGTTGAGTTAGCAGCGGCCGCTGTAAACGTGGGCAAGGAAAGGACGGACAACGGATCCAGTCTAACACACAATGACGATACTTCAACGTATCCAGTTTACCACCAAAGATATTCTTCCGAGGACAGGAAGATCTCTGTTGGGCAACACGGCCAGCATCTACAACCAACCTACCGAAGCGCAGCTCAGAGTAAATATTTAATGCATTCTCCTTTTTGAAATGGCCGGTAATTTAGAATGCATAAGATACTGTATTTACGATAGCATAGCTTCTCCCTTTGTTACTCAGTCTTCCCGCTCTTTCACTCAAACCCAACCCCCTTCCTTTGTGTAACCAGCCGCCATGTCGGCTCCGTCCACCAGGGACGTTTTCTGTATGACATAATTTGCATTCTGTGTATATGTAATTCTGTGTGATTATTTAGGTATTTAGTAAATAAATAATTAAACCAAAGTTTGTATTGCTGATTCAACTTGTTAGCCAGGGTTCGTGAAGATAACCAAGAATTTACAACTTTCAGATGAGACTGAAATAAGGTGACGATTAATATTGACTGCTGTTGATGTAAAATATGACTAGGTCTTTCAGAGTTTATTCGGAGGATAACAGCTCTATGAACATTCTTTCGTGGTGCCCCGACATTCTAGTTAATTATCTACCTGGTTAGCTTAATCAGGTAATATTGATTATAGAGAAATTATTTTTATAGAATAGTATGTCATATCACTTAATCCGGCATAGCCAAAGACACGACAGTACGCAAGTATAAATACCATGGGACCACGCAGCCGTCATACCACTCAGGAAGGAGACACGTTCTGTCTCCTAGAGATGAACGTACTTTGGTGCGAAAAGTGCAAATCAATCCCAGAACAACAGCAAAGGACCTTGTGAAGATGCTGGAGGAAACGGGTACAAAAGTATCTATATCCACAATAAAACGAGTCCTATAGCGACATAACCTGAAAGGCCGCTCAGCAAGGATGAAGCCACTGCTCCAAAACCGCCATAAAAAAGCCTGACATGGCTGACAACAAAATCACACAAAAAATAATCAATGGATATCCAATTTATCAACCCAATGAGGTCTGGATTTGGAGTCACACTCAAAATTAAAGTGGAAAACCACACTACAGGCTGATCCAACTTTGATGTAATGTCCTTAAAACAAGTCAAAATGAGGCTCAGTAGTGTGTGTGGCCTCCACGTGCCTGTATGACCTCCCTACAATGCCTGGGCATGCTCCTGATGAGGTGGCGGATGGTCTCCTGAGGGATCTCCTCCCAGACCTGGACTAAAGCATCCGCCAACTCCTGGACAGTCTGTGGTGCAACGTGGCGTTGGTGGATGGAGCGAGACATGATGTCCCAGATGTGCTCAATTGGATTCAGGTCTGGGGAACGGGCGGGCCAGTCCATAGAATCAATGCCTTCCTCTTGCAGGAACTGCTGACACACTCCAGCCACATGAGGTCTAGCATTGTCTTGCATTAGGAGGAACCCAGGGCCAACCGCACCAGCATATGGTCTCACAAGGGGTCTGAGGATCTCATCTCGGTACCTAATGGCAGTCAGGCTACCTCTGGCGAGCACATGGAGGGCTGTGCGGCCCCCCAAAGAAATGCTACCCACACCATGACTGACCCACCGCCAAACCGGTCATGCTGGAGGATGTTGCAGGCAGCAGAACGTTCTCCACGGCGTCTCCAGACTCTGTCACGTCTGTCACGTGCTCAGTGTGAACCTGCTTTCATCTGTGAAGAGCACAGGGCGCCAGTGGCGAATTCGCCAATCTTGGTGTTCTCTGGCAAATGCCAAACATCCTGCACGGTGTTGGGCTGTAAGCACAACCCCCACCTGTGGACGTCGGGCCCTCATACCACCCTCATGGAGTCTGTTTCTGACCGTTTGAGCAGACACATGCACATTTGTGGCCTGCTGGAGGTCATTTTGCAGGGCTCTGGCAGTGCTCCTCCTGCTCCTCCTTGCACAAAGGCGGAGGTAGCGGTCCTGCTGCTGGGTTGTTGCCCTCCTACGGCCTCCTCCACGTCTCCTGATGTACTGGCCCGTCTCCTGGTAGCGCCTCCATGCTCTGGACACTACGCTGACAGACACAGCAAACCTTCTTGCCACAGCTCGCATTGATGTGCCATCCTTGATGAGCTGCACTACCTGAGCCACTTGTGTGGGTTGTAGACTCCGTCTCATGCTACCACTAGAGTGAAAGCACCGCCAGCATTCAAAAGTGACCAAAACATCAGCCAGGAAGCATAGGAACTGAGAAGTGGTCTGTGGTCACCACCTGCAGAACCACTCCTTTATTGGGGGTGTCTTGCTAATTGCCTATAATTTCCACCTGTTGTCTATTCCATTTGCACAACAGCATGTGAAATTTATTGTCAATCAGTGTTGCTTCCTAAGTGGACAGTTTGATTTCACAGAAGTGTGATTGACTTGGAGTTACATTCTGTTGTTTAAGTGTTCCCTTTATTTTGTTGAGCAGTGTATTATGACATTTCACATTCTTAAAATGAGGTGGTGATCCTAACTGACCTAAGATATGGAATTGTTACTAGGATTAAGTGTCAGGAATTGTGAAAAACTGAGTTCAAATGTGTTTGGCTAAGGTGTATGTAAACTTTCAACTTCAACTGTATATGGTTACGTGATGGTTAAATCCAAATGAAGTACCTTGACAGCCAGAAAAATATTTTTGAGAGTATATTCATATTTTTTGTTTCTTTCAGAATATGACATCAGTTTTCCTCTATATAACCATTATATTTTGTGCCCTTCTTCAGCGTACCTCTAATAGTAAGGCACCTAACCTATTTTGATGACTATTTGAATTATCTTGTCCTTGGGAAATGTTAACCTGCAGTAATTTATTAAACTGAATTATCTCAAGTGGTGCATCGCAGTGATAGAGGCATCACTACAGACCTGGGTTCGATCCCAGGCTGTATCACAACCGGCCGTGATCGGGAGTCCCATAAGGCGGTGCACACATGTACTAACATCACCGAATGTGAATGGACTGGTTTATTTAAAGAAGTTGTATTTGATTGTCCGCTTGATGGTGGTAAATTCAGTGATTAGCATTTTTAAACTTAAAATGTTTTACTGTATCTGTCAACATTCTAAAAGGATTTACTGTATCTGTCAATGTGAATGAATCCCAATTAAATGTTCACTCTTTTTTATGTAATTTAGACAAGTGAAAACATTGTTCACATACAATTTGATTCATTTTTCACAAAACTAGCCTACCACAATCCTACCAGTCGAGCTAAATGACTTCTTTGCGTGCTTCAAGGCAAGCAACACTGAAGCATGCATGAGAACACCAGCAGTACTGGATGACTGTGTGATCACACTCTCCGCAGCCGTGATGAGTAAGACCTTTAAACAGGTCAACATTCACAAGGCCGCAGGGCCAGAGGGATTACCAGGACGTGTACTAAGAGCATGCACTGACGAACTGGCAAGTGTCTTCACTGACATTTTCAACCTGTCCCTGACTGAGTCTGCAATAACAACATGTTTCAAGCAGATCACCATTATCCCTGTGCCCATGAAAATCAAAGTAACCTGCCTAAATGACTACCTGACTGAGTCTGCAATAACAACATGTTTCAAGTAGATCACCATTATCCCTGTGCCCATGAAAATCAAAGTAACCTGCCTAAATGACTACCTGACTGAGTCTGCAATAACAACATGTTTCAAGCAGATCACCATTATCCCTGTGCCCATGAAAATCAAAGTAACCTGACTAAATGACTACCGACCCATAGCACTCACGTCTGTAGCCATGACACGCTTTGAAAGGCGTGTCATGGCTCACATCAACACCGTTATCCTAGAAACCCTAGACCCACTCCAATTCGCATACCGCCCCAACAGATCCTCAGATGACGCAATCTCTATTGCACTCCACACTGCCCTTTCCCACCTGGACAAAAGGAACACTTACATGAGAATGCTATTCATTGACTACAGCTCAGCGTTCAACACCTTAGTGCCCTCAAAGCTCATCACTAAGCTCAGGACCCTGGGACTAAACACCTCCCTACCTACATGTACATATCACCTCAATTACCTCGACTAACCTGTACCTCTGCACATTGACTCGGTACCTGTACCCCCTGTATAAAAATATATATATTGTTATTTTATTATTACTCTTTAATTGTTTTACTTACATTTTTTTGGTAAATATTTTATCAACTCTTTTTTTCTTAAAACTAAATTGTTGGTTAAGGGCTTGTAAGGAAGCATTTCATGGTAAGGTTTAAACAAGTTGTACTCGGCGCATGTGACAAATCAAATTTGATTTGATTTGCTCACAATGACAATTTCGTAGTTCCCCAGAACAAGAGAAAACGTTGAGTTGGAAGATGTGGTTGTATTAAAACCAGATGTACAGAGATACATTGCAAAATTTAAGGGTCTACTGGTAAGAGGTTTATCTGCAGTATGTATCTGTATAGGTTCATTTGAGGATCCGTCGTGTATTGTTCCTTGGGAGTTCCATGTCATAGTTATACAGTTTTTCAGAGCCAAAACCCACTGTACCGTTGTGGATATGGTAAATAATTGCTTTTGTTGTTGGCATTGGTGTTGGCATAAATGTTGGCATTCAGATTGAACGATGTCAGGTAAGTTATCTACAGTAAAATACAGTGCATTCGGAGAATATTCAGACCCCTTGAATTTTTTGTGAGTAGATTGATTTATTTAATAAATGTTAGAATAAGTATGTCGTAACAAAATGTGGAAAAAGGGAAGGGGTCTGAATACTTTCTGAATGCGCTGTAAGTGTGCTTTGTTAGAGATATTTTTATTCATAATGATTTATTCATAGTAGGAGTACGAATAAGTGTTGATAAACTGTAACTCATTGCTGTAATTTTCCAATAATTGCTATGATTTTGGAGCACCAACAAAAAGAAATGTGCAATCCAACCATTGCTTTATTCTCAGAAGAAAGAGGATTCAATTCAGAAACATTATGAAGCAGATGTAGAGCCAAGTGAAGCAGATATAGAGCCAAGTGAAGCAGATATAGAACCAAGTGAAGCAGATATAGAACCAGGTGAAGCGGATACAGTGGTTTAAAAAAACGAATGAGGAGGTATTATTGTTAACCTATGGGTGCTAACCTATGGGTGTTAACCTATCATTGCCATCCTGTATGATGCAATGATAAAACACCTGAAGGAATGCATACATTAACATACCTTAGCAGACAGTTTGAAAATGCTTTAGAGTAGTTACTACAAATGTTATTATAAGGAGTAATTAATATGACAGCCACAAAATGACATACAATCAAGGGCTTCTCCCTCTTCTCTTATTAGTTTAATAATCTGATTATATGTGGAGCATGACTCAGGTGGAACGTGGGAGGTTTTCTAACACCCAATCGACCCACCATGACTCAACCTTACTGTTCACTGCTGGGGTTCAAACTGGATTTAACTGTTTTAAGGTTTGCGACACTACTAACTACACTGGAGAGATTAATCATCAACTGATATGAGGATTTTTACTTCCTCCTAACCCCAATTACAATTATTTTTTCAAGATACCAAACAAATAACAACATTTTGTTAAGACATGATAAGCTACTAATTTTAGAAGAAAGCAAAGGACTCTTTATTGTCCATGTCACTGGAATGGTAGAATTACTGTCCATACTGTCCTGTCCGTATAGTGTAGTTACTGTTTTGCCTTACCGTCCCCTACCTATGACATATTGTTTACTACTGTTAAATACTAATTATGGTTGTGCACTTACTCATTTGCTTGAGTGCCCTGCTTTTTAAGGCTAACAATGTATTTTTTCTGTATTTGTTTTTACTTTGTAAGGATTTTATAATTGTGGGGATTTCTTCCACTGTGCTTTTTAGATTTACAGTACGTACGGTGTATTTTGTGCTTGCTTAATTATTCCACTCATTGCTTGATCGTCAGCTAAATTATTGAATTGTTCATTGTAATTTTAGATGTTGCATTTTAGATGTTCAAGCAACTTTAAATAATGTGAAGATTTCCTTTCTCAATGACCATGAGTGTACCTGACCCTCTGACCCATCACATTGTATTATGGAATGTAATCGGAAAATGTGAAATAAGAAAAATAACATTTGTAATTATTGGAAATATGTGAAAACTGTCGAAAAAAACAAGCTACAGTCTAATATGCATATGGAATTATATTGGTGCAGGCACATGAATTTAACTTGTACCTAGCAACGCCCTTAAACTGTGACTATGTTCATGATGTAACAGGACCTCATGTGCCATAATGCTCAAGGAGATTAAAAACACTAAACCAAGTAAATAAGGCTGGGTTTCAATCACTACAGATTTTCTGCTACTTCTCCCTGGTTGTTTATGCTGTATCAGAGGTGCCGGAGGTTCCTGATTATTATGGCTGATAAACTTGTCTGCTTCCTGTCACAAACGGTGCACTCAAATAATGACATGTTATTGGCATTGTCATTGGATATTGATATAGTATGAAGCCACTCCCATCCTAGCCTTCCTTTGTATTTCCAATGATATTGTTTGTTATTTTGTGGACTTTGGTGCATTATCCACAATGATTGAATTCTGCCTAAATGAGCTCTGTTGATATACTTACAGTAACTCCACCTTTTTGTCACTAGAGGGCAGTGTCTTGCTTTAGAGAGAGACAAGACAGAGGGAGAGGCGGGATCAACATCCCACACTTCATCTCCCAGCTTCTTATATTGGCTTTTAAAAATATATATTTTATTGTATTGTGTTTACTTGATTTGAGTGAATGTGCATCTTGTAAAATGTCTTCAGTTCCAATACGTCTAAATATTCAACTAATTAAGTATCATTAAATGGCATGAACATTATATTTGCACAAGTCTTTATAGTTGAAAGTTGAATGGTTCTGTGTAATACAGTGTGAAAGGGGAACTGATAAGGAATACCCTGTATGAAGGACCAGATTTGGTGTACATATACTGGGTTCCCCCTCTTTAACATTGGGGAAGACCCCACCCACACTCTACTCCATACACTGTTCTCTATCCCTACACAGCACGGTACAGGTTGAATCACACCCTTTCATATAGTATATATTAAGATACTACTGTATAGTGCATAGCAGGGAGCTACTGGCTTAATAGTTAAGGGCACTATTCAATCCATAGCGCTGAAGACCTGCGCTACATTGCAATCAATATACATTTAAAAGCTATATTTTGCGTTCGTGGAGACAGCATTCAAGGTAAACGCTGCATATGTTGGCTCAGTCGGAAATGACCTGATCTTCAGTGCCACGGATTGAGTCGACCCCTAAGAACCTTGAACTGAACAGAAACACTAACTTAACTACTCAGGACTATAATGTTTTATATTCCCTTTGTTTTGAACTTTTCTACCATGAATTATGTTCACTGTGTCTGGTGTATGTACAGGTTATGCAAGTATAAAGATTTATATTAATGTGTAACTTTGTCGCTGTAATAATCTGAAATAAATCAATTTCCTAACAGCTTCGGTTGGTATGACAATAAAGTGTTGAATCTTGAATGTTCCCTTCCTTCCTTGGAGATGTTGCAATACATGATAAGCATCTGTAGGCTATGTATAGAAGGGGGAAGTAATTGGAGCTGTTACTATGCTACCTGTGTAATGTATAAGTTGTCATTGAATGGTTCATGTTGGGTAGGGGGAAGGCCCTCTGACTCAAACCAGTGCACATTCAAGTTGGAAAAATTGCTTTTCTTAGGAAATAGAAACTTACACAAGAGTTTATACAGAAAAATAGTAATGTACATGTGCACACAACCAACCAACCAACAACCAACATTTAAGGCTTCATTCATTTGAATCCAGATTTTTTTGAGTGAATCAGTCTATGTCATACTGTATGATCTTCCAGGGGAGATATGGCTTTAAATAGATAGTTCGAGATTTTGGCAATGAAGCCCTTTATCTACAGTGCCCTCCGTATTTATTGGGACAGTTCTTTTGGCTCTATACTCCCAAAAGTATGGATTTGAAATCAAACTATGAGGTTAAAGTATAAATTCTCAGCATGTATTTAAGTGTATTTGTGTACATATTGATTGTACCATTTACAAATGACAATACTTTTTACACATAGTCCCCCTATTTCACAGCACCAAAAGTATTGGGACAATTGGCTTGACAGGTGTTTCTGGTTAGTCAGGTGTGTTCCGTCACATGATTTGTGCAGGCATAAGAAAGCTGTCAATGTGTAGTCTTGATTCTAGGCTTTGCAGTTGCCTTTGAAGTCTGCTATTGGTGTCAGTCAACATGAAGACCAAAGAGGTGTCAAAGAAAGTCAGGGAAGCCATTATGAGGCTGAACAATACAGGGGGAAAAAATCTATCAGAAACATAACCATAACTTCAGGCTTACCAAAAACAACAGTTTGGAACATCATTAAAAAGGAAGAAGGCACTGGTGGGCTCAGCAATCACAAATGGCCTGGTGGGCCAAGGAAGACCTCTAAAGTCAATGACCTGGAAAAGGGTCTCATAGACAGATGAGACAAAGATTAACATGTACCAGAGTGATGGCAAGAGGAAAGTGTGGGGGAAAAAAGGAACTTCCCAAGATCCAAAGCATACCACCTCATCTGTGAAATATGGCGGAGGGGATGTTATGGCTTGGGCATGTATGGTTGCCACTGGAACTGGCTCACTTGTCTTCATTGATGATGTAACTGCTGACGGCAGCAGCAGAATGAATTCTGAAGTGTGCAGAAACAACTTGTCTGCTAAAGCAGTGGTTCCCAAACTGTGGGTTGGGACCCACTGGTGGGTCGCGGGAGCACATTGAAAACCTTTTTCTGTGTAAACTTAAATGACTAAAACCAAAATAGAAAGTGCGTAAAAAAGATAATGAACCTATACATTTTTCAATAATAACCTCGAATCTTTAAGAATTTACAATCAACAAAATAAAAGCTAGACACCAGCCATGGCAAAATGCATAGAATTGCAGGAAATTGGCTTGAAAATGGCTAAATGTTCTTCCAGCTCCATGTCAGATGTGTAGAATTTCAGGAGATTAGCTTTGAAACTGCATAATGTTCTGTCTACTGCCAAGATAATATATGTGCCTTATTCTTTGGTCTGTGTATGTTTTTCTTTACCGCTCAACCCTTACGGTGGGTTGTGACTCAAAAGACACCTCAATTGCTGCAGTACAGGCCTGGCAGAGCATCACCAGAGAAGATACCCAGCGTCTGGTGGGTCGAAGTGTTGCAGCCTTCAGGCAGTTAATTACAAAAATAAGGGGTTAAATACATTCAAATAAATATGATATAGAACAGACACTTCAGAACAAACTACCTTTAGATTTTTTTGTGGGTGGTCTATCTGTTGTTCCATGTGGTGAATCTGTTATTCAGTGCGTTTGTATGGGCTAATAGCACTAAGGGCCAAAATAAGTTTTCATTAAATCATTTTTGTATACATTTTTGGGATACTTCCTTGGGGTCTTACAATTCTAAATCAAATAGCAAAATTATCCTTGGTATGACCTTAAAACAATTCCACATAGCTTAGTATTTTATTATGGACAAGAGTTTGTTGACCAGGGCTATGCAAGGTATGGTCCATTTACAAATTATCCTGTGCAAATGGATCAATCAATGACATTGGCACAACACACAATGCTTTATCTGTCTGTACCACCTTTCCCTGCCCAATGATCAATACAGAACTACAGTTACAAAATATATATTTTTTCAAACATCTACAGTGCATTTGGAAAGTATTCAGACCCTTTGACTTTTTCCACATTTTGGTACGTTACAGCCTTATTCTAAAATCAATGAAATTGTTCGTTTTTTCTTCATCAATCTACACACAATACCCCATAATGACAAAGCAAAAACAGGTATATTTTTTATTTGAAAATAAAAACAGAAATATTACATTTGCATAAGTATTCAGACCCTTTACTCAGAATTTTGTTGAAGCACCTTTGGCAGTGATTACAGCCTCAAGGCTTCTTGGGTATGACCCTACAAGCTTGGCACACCTGTTTTTGGGTAGTTTCTCCCATTCTTCTCTGCAGATCCTCTCAAGCTCTGTCAGGTTGGATGGGGAGCATTGCTGCACAGCTATTTCTGGTTTCTCCAGAGATGTTCGATCGGGTTCAAGTCCGGGCTCTGGCTGGGCCACTCAAGGACATTCAGAGACTTGTCCTGAAGCCACTCCTGCGTTGTCTTGGCTGTGTGCTTAGGATCGTTGTCCTGTTGGAAGATAAACCTTCGACCCAGTCTGAGGTCCTGAGCGCTCTGGAGCAGGTTTTCATCAAGGATCTCTCTGTACTTTGCTCTGTTCATCTTTCCACTCTACCATAAAGGCCTGATTGGGGGAGTGCTGCAGAGATGGTTGTCCTTCTGGAAGGTTCTCCCATCTCCACAAAGGAACTCTGGAGCTTTGTCAGGGTGACCATCGGGTTCTTGGTTACCTCCCTGACCAAGGCCTTTCTCCCCCGATTGCTCAGTTTTGGCCGAGCGGTGAGCTCTAGGAAGAATTTTGGTGGTTCCAAACTTCTTCATTTTAAGAATGATGGAGGCCACTGTGTTCATGGGGACCTTCAATGCTGCATAATTATTTTGGTACCCTTCCCCAGATCTGTGCCTCAACACAATCCTGTCTCAGAGCTCAACAGACAATTTATTTGACCTCATGGCTTGGTTTTTGCTCTGACGTGCACTGTCAACTGTGGGATCTTATATAGACAGGTGTGTACCTTTCGAAATCATTTCTAATCAATTGAATTTACCACAGGTGGACTCCAATCAAGTTGGAGAAACATCTCAAGGATGATCAATGGAAACAGGATGCACCTGAGCTCAATTTCGAGTCTCGTTGCAAAGGGTCTGAATACCTAAGTTTTATTTATTTATTTAATGTTTTATATTTTTTGAATAAATTTGCACCCAAAAAATGTGCTCTGTCATTATGGAGTATTATGTGTAGATTTATGAGGGGAATAAATTATGCAATATATTTTGAATAAGGCTGTAACGTAACAAAATGTGGAAAAAGTGAAGGGGTCTGAATACTTTCCGAATGCACTGTAATTGCAGTAGTAGCATTAGCATGTAATAGACACAAGACCAAATACCTTCAGCAGTCTCTGACACAGTTCCCAGGCTATGATCCACCTGCTAGTCAATGTGTACAGGCTCTCGTTGTCATCTCCACCATCACCCACAAATTAGAGAGAATTTCACAGACCTGTCCCCTTTATTTCTCACTGCAGCTTCATCTCTACCACACCACAACTTTTATGCGTCTCTGCTCTACTGACTGTAAGACCCGTATACACAGATTACTCTGCGGCCGTACAGTGACGGTTTGCCATTCATGCATTTTGTGTAAGTCACAGTCATCTTGGTAGTGGTTCCTCTGAAGTACTCAGACTCAGGCGTTTACGTGTTGTAGTGTACTGTAACAACGCAGCATTGTAGCATCACATTCAGACCTTATCACTTCTGTTAACATCTCACCTGCTGCTCCTGCTTTTCATTCATGGACTCTGATTCATTCAGAGACAATATAAAACTGTTTCTAACAGAAACAAAGATGTGTGTCAAGAGACTCAGATCAAAGCAGGGAGAATTAACAGTGAGTTTGTCTCATCTCAATGATGACTGAAATATAGGTGTTGTCATCCAGGTCACCTGGGACTAGGAGAACTGGAATAAACATCTGTAGCAAAGTGACAGATGTGCTGAATGGACAACCATGTCAGCAACCATACAGACATTCCACTTACATTGGTTTCGTTGATAAAGACTAGACACACACACACACACACACACACACACACACACACACACACACACACACACACACACACACACACACACACACACACACACACACACACACACACACACACACACACACACTCCAGTGACACATACCAGTGAGTCAGCATAGACGCGGGGCAGGGTGAGTGTAGTGAACATTAAACTGGCAGTAGAGGACTAGCAGGTGTTAGGGGGTGGGATGTGGTGGAGAGGTACTCTTGCTATTACTGTATAAGAGACAGTAAAGAACAGCCTCATACACCATCTCTCGCTGTCTCTGCCCGGTATCTGAAAGGATGACATTTCTGTGTTTGGTTAGAGGGACCACTCATAATCACTTACAGCCACATAGAGTAGAGTAGACCAGACAGTCCGGTGGTTTGAGTTTAAGTCATTTCAACACGAAACAGTGAAGTAGTCTCAGAGCATGATACAGAAGCTCTAACGCTAACTCTCTCTCTCAACTAAATTAATTGCCAAAAAAAGTGAAATAGATAATAAACAAAAGTGAAATAAACAATATAAAATGAACAGTAAACATTACACTCACAAAAGTTCCAAAGGAATAGAGACATTTCAGATGTCATATTATGGCTACATACAGTGTTGCAACGATGTGCAAATAGTTAAAGTAGAAAAGGGAAAATAAATAAACATAAATATGGGTTGTATTTACGATGGTGTTTGTTCTTCACTGGTTGCCCTTTTCTTGTGGCAACAGGTCACAAATCTTGCTGCTGTGATTGCACTGTGGTATTTTACCCAATAGATATGTGAGTTTATCAAAATTTGATTTATTTTCGAATTCTTTGTGGGTCTGTGTAATCTGAGGGAAATATGTGTCTCTAATATGGTCATAAATTTGGCAGGAGGTGCAGCTTAGTGTCCACCTCATTTTGTGGACAGTGTGCACATAGCCTGTCTTCTCTTGAGAGCCAGGTCTGCCTATGGCGACCTTTCTCAATAGCAAGGCTATGCTCACTGAGTCTGTACATAGTTAAAGCTTTCCTTAAGTTTGGGTCAGTCACAGCGTTCAGATATTCTGCCACTGTGTGCTCTCTGTTCAGGGCCAAATAGCATTCTAGTTTGCTCTGTTTTTTTGTTAATTATTTTCAATGTGTCAAGTCATTATCTTTCTCTCTATCTCTCTCTCTCTCTTTCTCTCACTCACTCACTCTCTTTCTCACTCTCGCACAATGTGAATAGTTTTCTTCTGAAAGGTTTTTATTTCCTGTGAGAAAGATGTGTAGGTGTGTTTCTTGACAACACTTTGTATTATCTGTGATCTAAATAATGTGATGAAGAGACCACCTTGTGGTTAACCCCAACAACAGGAGTGCTTGATGATGACTAACTAAGGGAGATGGCAAGTTGGCCGTCAACACCTCTATCATTTCAAATGGAATGCCTACTGCACTTGATCATGGTATTTGTGTTACTTCTGTTTCAAACAGGCAACATGCACATCCAGAGTCAAAGTGTTATTAACATTATAAGGATGAAAGACTTTTCAGAAAGTTACATTTTGGATCAATCAAATCACATGATCAGTTATCTTCTCTGCTGAAAAAAATGAAATGTCTAAATGCAGCGTATCTTTGTACGGACCTATAAAGGGGAAGATTAGGCAGGGAACCCCACATAAGGGTTTGACACTAAAGTTGACATGGTTTCCCCTCGCGTGTGTCATCGTTGCTCTTTCTGTCTCAGAAAGCCGTTGGGCAGATATGCAAAAACAGGCGTTAGGGGTGAAGGAGTAGCGGTGAAAGGGAAAACACTCGACCATTCAGATGGTTGAGTGTCCCTCTTACCTACCCATTCTCTTAGTAAAATTGAAAAAACATCAGGTATAGTGCAGAACGAATTATTGGTCAAGACTCTCCATAGTACAGTACAGTATGTCTTCTCAACACAGTGGAGGTTCATTTAAAGGGCCAATGCAGACGTTTTTATGTCAATATCAAATCATTTCTGGGTAACCATTAAGAACCTTACTGTAATAGTTTTCAATTAAAATGGTCAAAAGAATATAAAAGATTTCTCAAACAAGAATTTAGCTAGGACTGTCTGGGAGTGGTCTGAGTGCGGAGGGGGAAAAAACTGTTATTGGCAGAGAAGTTTGGAACTCTCATTGTGATTGATCTATTAACCCTTGTCTTAACATTCTATATACTCCCCTTGTCCTAAGGGTAAAAAAGGATCCGCCTTCACTAAACCCCTAAAATAACGCCGCTTCATTTAATTTTAAAACCCAAATCTATTTTGCATGAAGAAACAACCTGTCATTCATCACAAACTTCGTGAATTTCGGGGTTTTCCCTCTTCACAATGCAGAAAGACTGCATTTAATCAGTGGACACCACTCATTGTTTTATTACAGCACACCTGTCATAATTGTTTTCTTTACTAAAGTAGAGGTTTATTATTATTATTATTGCTAAAGGTACTGTCAAGGTGTCAATATCAAATCAAATCAAATGTTATTGGTCACATACAAATGGTTAGCAGATGTTAATGCGAGTGTAGCGAAATGCTTGTGCTTCTAGTTCTGACCATGCAGTAATATCTAACAAGTAATCTAACAATTTCACAACAACTACCTTATACACACAAGTGTAAAGGAATGATTAAGAATATGTACACATAAATATATGGATGGGCGATGGCCGAACGGCATAGGCAAGATGCAGTAGATGGTATAGAGTACAGTATATACATATGAGATGAGTAATGTAGGGTATGTATACATTATATAAAGTGGCATTGTTTAAGTGATAGGTGATACATTTATTACATCCAATTATTAATTATTAAAGTGGCTAGAGATTGAGTCTGTATGTTGGCACCAGCCACTCAATGTTAGTGATGGCTGTTTAACAGTCTGATGGCCTTGAGATAGAAGCTGTTTTTCAGTCTCTCGGTCCCAGCTTTGATGCACCTGTACTGACCTCACCTTCTGGATGGTAGTGGGGTGAACAGGCAGTGGCTCGGGTGGTTGTTGTCCTTGATGATCTTTTTGGCCTTCCTGTGACATCGGTGGTGTAGGTGTCCTGGAGGGAAGGTAGTTTGCCCCCGGTGATGCGTTGTGCAGACCTCACTACCCTCTGGAGAGCCTTGTGGTTGTGGGCGGATCAGTTGCCATACCAGGCGGTGATACAGCCCGACAGGATCCTCTCAATTGTGCATCTGTAAAAGTTTGAGTGTTTTTGGTGACAAGCCAAATTTCTTCAGCCTCCACTGTTGCGCCTTCTTCACCACGCTGTCTGTTTGGGTGGACCATTTCAGTTTGTCCGTGATGTGTACGCGGAGGAACTTAAAACTTTCCACCTTCTCCACTACTGACCCGTCGATGTGGATAGGGGGGTGCTCCCTCTGCTGTTTCCTGAAGTCCACGATCATCTCCTTTATTTTGTTGACATTGAGTGTGAGGTTATTTTCCTGACACCACACTCCGAGGGCCCTCACCTCCTCCCTGTAGGCCGTCTAATCGTTGTTGTTGGTAATCAAGCCTATTGCTGTAGTGTCATCTGCAAAATTGATGATTGAGTTGGAGGCATGCATGGCCACGCAGTCATGGGTGAACAGGGAGTACAGGAGAGGGCTGAGAACGCACCCTTGCTAGGCCCCAGTGTTGAGGATCAGCAGGGTGGAGATGTTGTTTCCTACCCTCACCACCTGGGGGTGGCCCATCAGAAAGTCCAGGACCCAGTTGCACAGGGTGGGGTTGAGACCCAGGGTCTCGAGCTTAATGACGAGTTTGGAGGGTACTATGGTGTTAAATGCTGAGCTGTAATTGATGAATAGCATTCTTACATAGGTATTCCTCTTGTCTAGATGGGTAGGGGCAGTGTGCAGTTTGATTGTGATTGCGTCATCAGCGGACCTATTGGGGCGGTAAGCAAATTGGAGTGGGTCTAGGGTGTCAGGTAGGGTGGAGGTGATATGATCCTTGACTAGTCTCTCAAAGCACTTCATGATGACGGAAGTGAGTGCTACGGGGTGATAGTCATTTAGCTCAGTCACCTTAGCTTTCTTGGGAACAGGAACAATGGTGCCCTCTTGAAGCATGTGGGAACAGCAGACTGGGATAGGGATTGATTGAATATGTCCGTAAACACACCAGCCAGCTGATCTGCGCATGCTATGAGGAACCGGTAGGGATGCCGTCAGGACAAGCAGCCTTGTGAGGGTTAACACGTTTAAATGTTTTACTCACGTTGGCTGCGGTGAAGGAGAGCCTGCAGGTTTTGGTAGCGGGCCGTGTTAGTGGCACTGTATTGTCCTAAAAGCGAGCAAAGTTGTTTAGTTTGTCTGGGAGCAAGACATCGGTGTCCGCGACGGGGCTAGTTTTCTTTTTGTAGTCCGTGATTGACTGTAGACCCTGCCTTTTACATTTTTTAGCAAGAGATAGCACTTGTATAGCCTAAGAAATTAGCAGAAATGTGCAGAAAGTAGTTTTGAATGCATTTTATTGAAGGGAAACAACAATAGTCTTGAACTTTTTTGTCAACAAAAAGAAACATTCTTGTTTCTCTTTGGGAGGTAAGAAACTAGAGTGGTGGTGGGGGTGAAGGCAAACTTTGATGAGAAGGCCTCTCTCCCCCTTGATGCGAGGAGTGCAGGGGGGAGCTCAGGCTTGTTCTTTCTAACTGTGCCAACCATGTTAATCTTCCTCTTCAGGAGCTGCTGGCTGAGTTCATAAGAGGTGAAGAAATTGTCACGTGATATTGTGCCCCCTCAGTCCATTTGTCACATCAAGCACAACCCGCATCCCCTGGTTCTTCTCCGGGCCTCCACTGGTCGGCTTCCCTGTGTAGACTTGCATCTTCCAAGCATCACAGGCCACCCATATCTTGATGCCATACTTTGCTGGCTTGCTGGGCATATACTGCCAGAAAGGTCAGCGACCTTTTGACAAAAGAGATTATGATCAGTAATTAGTATCAGTATCACAGGAAACAATCACATACATCAATGATATTACAGCAATACATAATAAAATTAACAGTGAAAATCACTCACATCACAGATATGAAAATAAAAACTTATGTCTGAATGGAACCAGTTGCTCATCCACTGTTACTTCAGGCCCAGGGTTGTAGAGCCATGGCAGACGCTCCATCCACTTCTCCCAGACCTCTCTTATGGCCGGCAGTTTGTCTCTCACACGTCCTGCAGGTCTTGACTCATGGTTATCAAATCGTAGCACTCTTGAGAAAGTGTGAAAGACTTTCAGTGGCATGGAAAATTGCCCTTCCACTCTCTGCCCAGAGACTACATATAGCCTCGCCTCAGGACCTATACACACCGCTAAGATTAGCAGCCCTATGTAGGCACGCAAGTCAATCTCGTCCATCCTTTTCCAGTTGTCTCCATATTTACGGAAACCCTCCAAATTTGTCATCTCCAGGATGATTTTTTCGATGGCTGGTGTGATGAACATGTAGAATGTTGAGGCGATGTCCTGGGCATGGGCAACTGCATGTCTTGTGGGCCCTGTGGTCATCCTTATGACATTTTGTGCTGCCATCCTGGTTGTCATATGGTGACAAGGACCATGTTATTTTGCTGTTCTTTGATAAAATTGTCTCTCTTTCAGATTGGGGGATTTCTTCTTCATATGAAGATGATGCATCGTGCTCTGGGTTGTATTCTTCCCCATCTTCTTCTTCAGACACCTCCTCCTCTTCTAAATCATTGTTCTCTTGTTCCTCCTGGACATCTGAAAGAATCAGATCTACGACCTGTTGTGCACTGAAACGTGCACTCATGGCTTCAGCAAAGAGAGAACTGGGGGGACTGTCATCTGCAGCACCTTTATTGCCTCTGACTGCATTCCCCATTAGTAAACAACGCTTTCAAGAAATTTTTATTTTGTCTGAAATGTTGGTTATTTTGTCTGAAATTGTTTTTATTTTGTCTGTGAACTTGAGTCATGTGTGGGGTCGTGGAGGGGAGATGCTGCACATGCCCAGTAAAGTTTTAGTTTTGTCTGAGTTCAATCAGTAGCACACATAATCTCAATGTCTCATTGTGTGTGTGTGTGTGTGTGTGTGTGTGTGTGTGTGTGTGTGTGTGTGTGTGTGTGTGTGTGTGTGTGTGTGTGTGTGTGTGTGTGTGTGTGTGTGTGTGTGTGTGTGTGTGTGTGGTTTTTGTGGTGTGTAAATTATTTTATAACTGCCGGGTCTAAAATGACCCTAAGACAATCTTTGTACCCTGGTGGTGTACAGCTTTCATGGGAATATGAACAAAGGCGATGTTTCACTTTTTCTAATGTTCGGGTCACTCTAGGAAAAATAATCAAATTTCAAGTTGAAAAAATATAATTTAGGAGGTTTTCTCTGCTGTTAAACATAGTGGCAGGACATGTTTTACCCTTAAGACAACACACAGGTTAAGTAATTTACCACCTGGTCACCAGCCAAGACGAAACTCCACCCATGCAAAACCTTGTTAGGTCCTGTGTAGATTGTATTTTCAACCAGCAAATATCAGGAAATAACACTGATCAAATGTATTCACCCTTTTACAGTGTTAGTTTCATCAGCTGTACAATATGATACAAACTGAATTTTGACTGAACTGGTCCTTTAATCAACATAAATATCTTTGAAAAACAGAGCCTTAAAATTCCAAGCTTTACTACTGTATAACGTATTACTAAAGATGCTGCATGCATTGTAAAGAGTGCTAGATCTGGCCATTGACCCCACAGTAGTAACCTACATCTCTATATCATTAAGTTATCATAGTTTTCACATCAGCCATCTCACATGCACATGAAATGCAGCACCATCAGGCTAATGCATGTGCTATTTCAGGTAGACAGGTTGTAGCTTGGTTCTATGTTGTTAAAGCCTCTCTAGCGTTCAACATCCTGTCAAAGCTAAACTAAGTGCAAATGGTTTTCTCTGAGCACTGTACTTCAGCCCATTAGAACATTTCAGTAACCTGCAACTGTGATGTGAGTGGGACAAAAATAATACATGTTTGTGCCTTTTAGGATAACATCATAAATATGATTAAAGAGATTACTCTGGTATAACCTGTGTGTAGCTACATTTCAATCTGTCCATCTCAGCCTAACACATTATTTTGAAATGAGATAATCAACCAAGATCAATAACTTGCCAGTTCAACTCTGTATACTGTACTAACCAATCATATCTCACCGATGCTCCCATGACAGACCAATCAGGGCCAGATGAGGTTAAGAGGAGGGACTGAGAAGAGAGAAGAGGTAACCACCCTTTCCCTTACCTAAACGGACACCCAGCCAACCCTGTCATTCAACAGCCAGGTCACAATGCGTATAGGGTCGACACTCTCCACAGTGGGTGGGTTGAGTCACTCGTGAACTGGTGAGTCTCTCCATCGCACTGAACACCTCTGTTTTACTACACTTTCCATCCTTGCATGGTCTCCCAAGCCATTCTGCTCAATTTTACAAATTTTCTCTCTCTCTCTATCTTTCTCTCTATCTTTCTTTCTCTCTCTCACTTATTCACTCTTTCTCTCTAACTCTTTCTCTTCACTATCTCTCTGTTGATCCTGTCATCTAGCTGGTGTCTCTGTGGTTTTTAGCTTCAAAAAGTTCCTCGCATGCAACTCCAGCCTTTACATGTGAGTAGAGGAGAGGCCCTCTGGTTTTTCATGTGTTGTCAGAGGATGTTGAAGTTGTGTCAGTGCACACTAGGTTTTCCCCTTAGCTTTATGGGCTATTGAGTATATGTAGATTTGCTTGTGGTAATACTGAGGCCTGCATACTGTAGGCCTAATGTCTGTCTGTAGCCCGCTACTGTATGTGTGATATTCAGTAATCATATCGCCATCAGTACCTGATTTATGATGGTACTGTCCTATATGTGTATAGCCAGGGAAAGTCTACTCATTCAACTTTGTGTATCGATTAGTTTGTATGGATGGTTGCATTGATGGTGGATCAAGCTGTTGTGAAAGGTTCTGCATGTAACATTTCTACCTGCAAATGTCAATAATAATAATGCATTTTACTTCTATAGCAGATATCAGTAAAGGAACATACAGAGGTGACTCAAATTATTGGCACCCTGATAAAGATTAGCAAAAAAGACTGTATAAAATAAATAATACAAGCTGTGCTGAAAATATTAGAACATGGTATTATTTTTACTAATACAACTGCTCAGAGAAAGATATTTTGTTTAACAACTAATATTTTCTTTCTCAAAAGGGGTCCAAATTATTGGCACCCCTGTTTTCAATACTCCGGCACCCTCCCTTTGTGAGGATAACGGCTCTGAGTGTTTTTCTAAAATGTTTTATGACATTGGAGAACACATTGGGAGGGATCTTAGACAACTCCACCATACGGAATCTTTCCAGATCATTGATATCCTTCATCTGCGCTTATGGAGTGAGGGCCCTCTTCAATTCAAACCACTGGTTTTCAATGGGGTTCAAGTCCGGAGACTGAGATGGCCATTGCAAATTTTAATTTTGCGGTCAATTAACCATTTCTTTGTGGAATTTTATATGTGCTTGGAGTTATTGTGCTATGGTTAGATAACATGAAAGTAGAGATCTCTGGCCACGCAAGAAGGATGTGATAAACAGAAACGAACCGCATACCTACAGTAAAATATGGAGGTGGATCTATAATGTTATGGGGCTATTTTGCTTCCACTGGTCCTGAGGCCCTTGTTAAGGTCAATGGCATCATGGAATTTACCCAGTACCAGGACATTTTAGCCAAAATCCAGGTTGCCTCTGACAGGAGGTTGAAACTTGGCCAGAGGTGTATCTTCCAGCAAGACAACTCCAATCCCACATCAACATCCACAAAGAAATGGTTAATTGACCACAAAATCAACATTTTGCAATGACCATCTCAGACTTGAACCCCATTGAAAACCAGTGGTTTGAATTGAAGAGGGCCCTCACTCCATAAGCGCAGATGAAGGATATCAATGATCTGGAAAGATTCTGTATGTAGGTGTTGTCTAAGATTCCTCCCAATGTGTTCTCCAATCTCATAAAACATTTTAGAAAAAGGCTCAGTGCCGTCATCCTCACAAAGTGAGGATAATACTTGTGACCCCTATCTTTTCAAGGGGGAAAAGTATTTATTGTTAAACAAAATCTCTTTCTGTGAGCAAAATTGTATTAGTAGAAAATAATATAATGTCCCCTTTTTTTCAGCATACAATATAGCTCAGTATTTGTATTATGTATTTTATACAGTATTTTCTGCTCATCTTTATCAAGGGTGACAATCATTTCTGTCATGACTATTTTTTTTAAATGCACTCATACAATTCTCTAATATACAGTAAATAATCAAATTAATGTCAGTGAATACGTTCTATAAATTTGCACCCTATAAAGTATTACTGTACCAAAAACGCGGACATGACGCAACGTGGAGCCGTGGTATATTGGCCATACACCATAAACCCCTGAGGAGCCTTATTGCTATTTTAAACTGGTTACAAACGTAATTGGAACAGTCAAAATAAATGTTTTGTCATACCCGTGGTATACAGTCTCACATACCACGGCTTTCAGCCAATCAGCATTCAGGGCTCGAACTACCCAGTTTATAATATGATATAATCTATAATAATACAGAGGTCATTATTATTTCCTAAAGCTGCAGATTAGGGGTACTAGCAGGGTAGCTGCAGGAAAAGTTCAAGAGATACACAAACAAAAGTACGAGACAGCAGGCATCGTATAACAGATGTCCATGGCCTTCAGTATGTGCTATAGTTGAAGAGAAGTTAGTTTTAGTATTTTCACTCTAGACCCATTCAGCAAACAAACCACATTTTAGGGTGTTTAGTAATATGTAAGCAAATAAAGGAATGTATTACTTAAAATACTGAGTTAATACTTTTGGGAGTGGAACTGAAGCTTTGTTTGACTATGTGTGTGTTGGAAAGAGATTAAGCATCAATTACAGTAACGATGACATTAAAGTGCTGTCATTTCAGTACCGGTATGTCTACTCTCAATCTTATCGACTGTCGCCGTCGGCGGATAGAAATGGAGTTACTGTACTGAGCAGAGGTTACTGTGTCAAAGTGCTCCATGGGACAGTTCTCTCAGAGACAGGTCAGCTGGAGGGGCAGAACAGAGGATACACAACCACACATCACTGACCACTTGGATATTTTAATGAAGGGGGTTTTAATGAGTTAAAAAATAAAGTCAATTTTAACCTGTTTTGCAGTATTGTAAGTAAGTAGTTTTTTTTGTAGTATCTGTACTTCACTATTTATATTTTTGACTACTTTTACTTTTACTCCACTACATTCCTTAAGAAAATATGTACGTTTTACTCCCATACATTTTCCCTGACACCGAAAAGTACTCGTTATATTTCAAATGCTCAGGCAGGACAGCTATATGGTCCAATTCACGCATCTATTAATATAACACGTTGTCATCCCTACTGCCTCTGATCTGGCTGACTAAACGCAACTACTGCGTTTGTAAATGATGTCTGCGTGTTGGAGCGTGCCCCTGGCTGTCCGTAAATAAGAAAACCAAGAAATTCTTGCCACGTGGTTTGCTTAATAAAAGGAATTTTATGTACAGCATTTACTTTTACTTTTTACTTTCACTCAAGTATAACAATTTATTACTTTTTCCACCATTGTAATTAAGTACATTTAAAACCAGATACTTTTAGACTTTTACTCAAGTGGTATTTTACTGGATGGCTTTCACTTTTACTTGAGTCATTTTCTATTAAGTTATCTTTACTTTTACTCAAGTATGACAATTGAGTACTTTTTCCACCACTGCTGTTCAGTAGGATTGTGCAGTATATAGTACAGAACTGCGGTTAACCCACTTTTGTAAATTGACGTGACCCGTTTTTTTTCGATACAATCCTGTCATATCAAGACGCACTACTGCATGTTCCAATAGCACAATTTGATTTATACCACATACAGCACACTGATACAACTGTAGATGCCTATCTAAACCAAATTACAGTACACTATAGGTTGTTGTTGATCAAACAAACCTGTCGTCTGTCTGTGACGCCTGTGTGTACTGGCATTAGTCATAGTGTCATATTCTGAGGAGGTTTGTGGCTTCTGAGCGTATAGCTGAGAGATGAATTTCAAAGCTGACATGAAACATAACATTTCCACACGTCAACCAGATATACAGTCTCCACCACTTATTTTTACTACAGAGGTCAGATATAAGACATGCTAAAAACAACTGTGAAATATGCTGTACTTCATCAACCACAGAATTGACATAGACCTTTTAAGCCCCAGATTGCTACACGAGGACTTCAGGGGAAATGGACTTAAAGATAATATCATGAATGGATATAATTTAATACAACATGTTCTTGAGATTCATTTCAGTACATGCTGCAGACTATGAAATGCCACTCAATATTTATTGATATGTAACATGATCGACATATCAATTGCTCCTGTAATGTTGAACTTTTTAAGTCATTCTTGCATTGTGTCAGTCCCTTTCGGGCTATGAATTTCCAAAACCCTAGTAACCAACAGCACGTTATCAACCTAACCTACGTCAGCAGGTGATATGATCTGCCCTCTGAGTTTCCAACCCCCTCTTCTCTCACCCCTGATAGCTTGAAAACATCCTAAACGTCTGGCATCGATGGAAAAACACTAAGAACCAGAGGCGTGGGATATAATCTATTTATCACAACCGCAATCTCTGCAATTTACCTATTTATACAAATAAATTTTCCAACTTGCTATCTGACCATTTTTATTTCTCAGAATCATTACAAAAAATGACCACATTTAGATAATTTCACTGTCTCCTTTTTCCTATAGGTTGAATGGCGTTGTCTCAAACAGTTTCTAAACCATCTACTATTCACCTGCCCATCTCCTCTTCCCATCACTCCTCCCTTCCTCCTCCAGACCTCTAAGATGATCCGAGTTCACAACACCCAGTACTCCCTCTTCCTGCGCCAGGCAGATGTCCTGCGTCGCTCGGGGACGCTGTGTGACGCTGTCATCTCAGTGGAGAGCCAGGTGTTCAGGGCCCATCGGCTGGTGCTGGCCTGCGCTAGCAAAACCCTGGAGCATCAGCTCACCCTGCAGGCTGCATACTCAGACCAGCCTGATCGCCTCGACCAACCTTACCACTGTAGTCTGGAGCTCCTCTCTCCACACACCTTCCAGCAGGTCCTGGACTTTGCCTACACCGAAACCCTGGAGGTCCCTGTGGATGATCTGCCCCAGCTTCTGAGGGCCGCTAAGCTCCTGGAGATGCATTCCCTGGAGGAGCAGTGTCGCAGCCAGCTGAAGAGAAATCTGGGGTGCCTGATGAGAGAGAGAAGAGAGTTGAGAGAAATAAGAGTGAGAGGAACAAAAGAAACTAGAGAAATGACAGAAATGAGAGAACTTCAGATAACAGAGGAGAGAGATGAGAAAGAATTCCTGAAAGGAAGTCCCATTCCAGAAGAGGGGGATCCCCAGACAATTCCCTCCATTGATCTGGAGCCCCAGAGCAGCACATTCACTAAGGACCCCACTCTTCCTGACACTAGGGATAACTCCTCTGGTTCATCACCCCCACAGAGAAAAAGGCCAAAGCCACTCACACCCATACTGGTGACCACCACACCAGCTCCACCCAGAGACAGTGTCATCGCCACCACTGCTGCCACCATCCAACCCCCTCTCCCTCCTCCCCCAGCGTCGAGGGTCATGTGGCACCAAGTCAACACCCTGACGAGGATGGCCTTGAACTATAACGACATCCTAGCAGCCAGTTCCTCTTCCCTTCAACCCTCACAGCACCTGGTGACATACCCTTTCCACCTCTCCACTCCTCACATGTACCCCCTGCTAACGTCCTCCATCCCGCCCCAGGTACGCAGCGCCGTCCTGGGCTACCCTGGTATCCTGCATCCATACCACCACCCCCTGCTCTCTGGGTCTCGGGAGCTGGGGGACATTCTGACGCAAGATTTGCTGGGAAAAAGAGACCCGATGGATAAAGTGTTGATAGGTGGAGCACCAGGGGAAGGGCAAAGGTAAAACTGCTGTGGAGGGGTTTTATACTACAGACGTTTTGGTCTTCATTCTTCTCCTTCTTTCCCTGTTCTCATTTCTACAATATAGTTCAGAATATCCCTAATTTGCTTACATTAAGTAACACATATCAACACAGCTATCTGACTCATTGCTGTTTGGGTGGATCTGAGTGAAAGTTCTCCTGTTCTTTCCTACAAGCAGAGTTTCCCCTGTCTCCAGTTAACCCTCTCCTGTCTGTCATATTCACATGATGTATATTATGGATGTAGATGGTCATTTTTATTAGCTGTGTCCAAACCACAGAACAGCTCCCGAAGTCATGTTATGTGGTCTGTCCCTTGATGGTGGCATTACACACTATCTGGTTTATGGTTTTACAGTGAAGCTACTTCCTCTTTTCTAATGCAGAGACATGATGTACAGTAGGGTGTAATTGAAAGGCTCTATAAAGCAGTTTTCCACATAGTATCTAAAGGGGGAGCCCCCTTAGTTTCTCCCCTCCCTTGCAAATATCAATCATGAAAGACATTCAGAACCAGTATAGATCGGTTACAAACTGTTTCAGTCCTGTTCTTAATTAAACAATGTCTGCCTATTTTTTATTTATTTAACTTTTATTTAATCAGGAGAGTCCATTGAGCCCTGAGGACAACAAATTCAACACAAACATTCCAATAAAATAAAAAAATATATATAAAGAAATACATGTTACAATTTGGTATGAGGTCCCCATAATACACATTGCGCGCACGCACACACACACACACACACACACACACACACACACACACACACACACACACACACACACACACACACACACACACACACACACACACACACACACACACACACACACACACACACACACACACACACACACAGTAGTCTTAAAACTGTGTTTATGTGATCCTGTTTCAGTGTGGAAACTATCGGTCGTCAACATCTCTCTGACTTCCTCCTCCCTCCTGTTGCTGATCTCTGAGGTTTATCTGATATCTGTGTCCATTTCATTTAGGTGGCGTAGGAAACCATCTAGCAGACTTTGTAGCAGATTTGTCACTTTTGTTTATTTAGTGGATTTTAGGGCCACATAAAGAGCATTACCACTCTTCCTTTAATCTCTGAAAAATCATTCACCTATGGTTTTTCAGTCTAGCTAACAAAGTGCGTCAGATGCTGTGGAAAGTCCCTTTTCTATGTGACACTGAACATACAGTACCATTGTAACGCCTGGCCTCTTCCTCAGAACCCCAACCTACGACAGTTGGGTGCTTACGTTTGACATCAATAGACAGGTACATATAGCCTGCGGTTGGAGAGGCAGGGGAGAAGGACAGGATGTCTAAAGATGGTGTGCAAATCAATCTGCTTTGGCATTACACTCATTGCAACACATCAACTGGGTTATCTAATAGTGGTTCGGTGACCACCATGCTCACGTGTTTGCCTTACAACAGTTACGTTGACTCTTGTCCTTTAAATAAAGTCTCATTTTAAACCTGTCTTCTATGGGGCCAGATACTCCCAGGAGCGTCCAGGAAGAACCCAAGACTGTCAGCACTGCAGCAAGGTCCTCCTGGGCAGCTCATGGCTGCAGGCCTCAACCACCAACCCCTCAGGTACTGTAATGTCACAACATTCACTCAGTGCTTTTTCACTAGACCTCTAACTGGGGTACATTGCAAAAAGCATAATCTCAAAATGTGAATATTGTATTGGGAGCTGTGCAGAACTAAGACGTGACTGTATTCTTAATATTCTAATGGATACATGGCAGTGACATTTCTTAACCTCTATCGTCATAGGGACAGAGCATATAGGAAACATGAGAGAGAGAGAAGAGTGCCTGAGGGAGAACGAGAGAGAGTAAGAGAGTGCGAAAGAGAGAGTGGGGGAGATAAAGGAGAGAGAAAGAGAGAGAGAGAAGCGTGTCTTGGGGAGAATGAGAGAGAAAGAGTGTGAAAGAGTGAGAGAGTGAGAGGGGGAGAGAGAAAGTAAGAGAGAGAGAGTGAGCGTGAGGGCAAGAGCATGAGAGAGAGAGAGAGAGAGAGATACAGAAACAGAGAGACAGACAGAGTGAGTGAGTGAGTGAGTTGTGGCTTTGTGCTGGCGGTGCAGCAGTGCGGTAAGCTGGCAGAACAAACAGTACGCTCTGCAATGTGCTGGTGGTTTTGATACAGTGCCAAAGGGAAAAAAGCTTACATCTTTTTTCTCTCTATGTAGGGTGGTCAAGTCAGCCTCACATCTTTACAGTCTATGTTTGTGTGATGGGGTTACCACTGTCACTCGCTCGTTACAGTACGACTGAGAGACGGTATTCATGTGACTCGAGATTATCTCCACTGATTGTCTCCACCAAATTGAATGGAGAGCCAAGAGTAACACATTTAGTTGAATAATGAGTGTTTCACTGACTTCAACTGGTCACTTTTATCATGCTTGATCATTTTAGTCCCCATAATTGGGGACTTACAAGCTTAGACATCAGAGGTTTGTGCGTTCTAAGCGAGAGGCCAAGGAAGGTTTGGACAGGAAGCTAATTGAGAACAGGCTGAATAGTAGCGAGAGAGGAGTGAACACTTTATTGTGGTCTTGGTCCCTGCTCTCCCCCATCTCTCTCTCTCTCTCTCTCCCTCTCTCATCATCTCAATCCCTTCCCCCCCTCCCCAGCCCGCCACCCCATTTCAGCATCCTGTATGTGTTCTACAGGGCCCCATAGTAACTGTGTAAAACAGTATCACTAACTGCCACCAAAGGGCTTGAGAGCTGACAGCTCTACTTCAGAATCACACCTCGGTCAGATTATAGAGAAATATAAAGGTACATGATGAGAGGAAACCAAGGTTCTTCTTGTCAATTTGAACCTTGTGAAAGGATGTGGTGTATTTATAGAACTATCTCTGGTAAAAGGAGGTCTTAGGTATCATTATCTAGGTGTGTGACAAACACAATTACTGTAATTTCCGGACTATTAAGCGCACCTGAATATAAGCCGCACCCACTGAATTAAAAAAAAGATATTATTTTGAACATAAATAAGCCGCACATGTCTATAAGCCGCAGGTGCCTACCGGTACATTGAAACAAATGAACTTTACACAGGCTTTAACGAAACACGGCTTGTAACAAAAATAAATAGTCTTTAACGAAACACGGCTTGTAACAAAAAATAAAAAATTAGCAGTAAGCTTTAGTTGTCTTTTTTCACTGAGTCAATTCCTCACGCTGCTGTTTCCAACATCTTATCATCGACTCATTAAGACCAAGCTCCCGTGCAGCAGCTCTATTTCCTTTTCCAACAGCCAGATCAATCGCCTTCAACTTGAAAGCTGCATCATATGCATTTCTCCGTGTCTTTGCCATGATTAGGGTGACAAAATGACTACCGTAATCAGAATGATGGGAAGTTTGAGAGCGCTCGATTTAATCTAAACAGTAAACAAAAAAGTTGTTTGACCGTAACCCGTTCGGCAATTTCATTGGTCTAATGAAAGCTTCATGCCAGCAAAAAACTGAGCACGTCACAGAATGTTTTTTTGGAAAAAAAAAATTGAAAGCGGGAAAAATCCATATATTAGCCGCGTCATTGTTTAAGCTGCGAGGTTCAAAGCCTGGGAAAAAAGTTGCGGCTTGTAGTCCGGAATTTACGGTAGGCTACATAAGAGTTGTATAATACCATTTCATACAATACCCACTGTAATTTAAAAAAAAAAAGTAATCTTTGAATATATCTTCACAAATGAATACAACAAAAAATATTGAGTGAAGAAGGTTGCTGCTATGACAACAGTGAGCCTTTACAGTCATGAGTGTGACCCCTGTCCTGCAGAGAATCCATCTGCATGCAATGTGGCTGAGCTCACATCACAATTTAGTGCTATTAGTAGGTCATCACTCTGGCCTGACACTATTGTTTAATCGGGTAATGGTCACCAATGATTGTGCTGATAAATATAGACGTGTGAGAAAACAATTAACCCATACGCTCAATTATACAGGCTGCAATGGGGAGCACAGGGGGAAAGTCAGGTGCCGAAACGCATTACAGTATAGAAATGGAGCTAAGCTAGGTTTATTAATACTGATGTTCAGTGGACGGTTCTGTCTGTATACACATAATGTATATTCATGTAAAGTTAACTATAACTAATTATAAGTTACTCATCACAAGATACTAAATGAAAGAAGGAATTTACATGACATGGAATGATTACAATTCCACCCCCACCCCCTCTTGTTGCTCTCTCCTCCCCAGGCACAGGTGAGACTTCTCTGGGGTGTAAGTACTGTGATCGTGGCTTCAGGGTGGAGCGGTCACTGCCGCCCCACCGGCGAGATCAGGGAGGAGAGAAGCCCTACCAGTGTAAACGCTGCTCCAAGAGGTTCAGCCTCAAACACCAACTGGATACACACCACCGGGTACACACAGGTATTATATCCCCCTGTGTGTGTGTGTGTGTGTGTGTGTGTGTGTGTGTGTGTGTGTGTGTGTGTGTGTGTGTGTGTGTGTGTGTGTGTGTGTGTGTTTCAATGTGTCAGTCATTGTGTATGTGCTTGCCTGCTCACTCTCGATGTCAACCCCAGGAGAGAAGCCGTTTGAGTGCCGTCTGTGTGGCCAGCGGTCAAGGGACTACTCAGCCATGATCAAGCACCTGCGGACCCACGGCGGGGCCACACCCTACCAGTGTACTGCCTGCCTGGAGTTCTGTAGCAGCCTGGCTGCCATGCAGAAACACCTGAAGAACCACCCGCTGCAGGACTTCCCCCCAGACTGGACCATCAGCAGCACCTACCTGTACACATGCCATACCTGAGCTAGCTTGAAGGCAAATGTAATGTCAATAGAGAATCATTTAACTACCAAACAACTACATCTCAGGGAAACTAACTCATAGAATGTAATTTACATACATGGTAAAAAGACACCAGTTACCGTAGCATTTATCCATGTACTCCAAAAGTGCATGGAGTACGTCATTGCATATTTCCACCACTAGAAGGACACTGGGTCTCAGAAAAGAATGTAAAACATGTCTAGCATCAGCAGCATTATCATTATCAAGCAAAGTATTATTACCATTCTATCATGGCTGCAGCTGAAGAGTCAGTCACTTACAAGAGACAAGGAAAGGAAACATCAAGACTATTCAGAGGCAGCAAAAAATGTGTCCTTGTTTCATATGAATGTGTCCATCTATGTCTGGCCGTTATCTCTCTCAAGATAAGACTTGGAGCAATCGTTTGTGCACAAATTCTTGATTTTCATTTAGCCATGTGTGTTTAGTACATTTAGATGTTGTTTGATTCATATTTACAGTGCCTTTAGAGTCTGCACCTCCTGGATTTTTTCCCCACGTTCTTTTGCGTTTCAAAGTGGGATAGAAATATATATACTGCTCAAAAAAATAAAGGGAACACTTAAACAACACATCCTAGATCTGAATGAAAGAAATAATCTTATTAAATACTTTTTTCTTTACATAGTTGAATGTGCTGACAACAAAATCACACAAAAATAATCAATGGAAATCCAATTTATCAACCCATGGAGGTCTGGATTTGGAGTCACACTCAAAATTAAAGTGGAAAACCACACTACAGGCTGATCCAACTTTGATGTAATGTCCTTAAAACAAGTCAAAATGAGGCTCAGTAGTGTGTGTGGCCTCCACGTGCCTGTATGACCTCCCTACAACGCCTGGGCATGCTCCTGATGAGGTGGCGGATGGTCTCCTGAGGGATCTCCTCCCAGACCTGGACTAAAGCATCCGCCAACTCCTGGACAGTCTGTGGTGCAACGTGGCATTGGTGGATGGAGTGAGACATGATGTCCCAGATGTGCTCAATTGGATTCAGGTCTGGGGAACGGGCGGGCCAGTCCGTAGCATCAATGCCTTCCTCTTGCAGGAACTGCTGACACATTCCAGCCACATAAGGTCTAGCATTGTCTTGCATTAGGAGGAACCCAGGGCCAACCGCACCAGCATATGGTCTCACAAGGGGTCTGAGGATCTCATCTCGGTACCTAATGGCAGTCAGGCTACCTCTGGTGAGCACATGGAGGGCTGTGCGGCCCCCCAAAGAAATGCCACCCCACACCATGACTGACCCACCGCCAAACCGGTCATGCTGGAGGATGTTGCAGGCAGCAGAATGTTCTCCACGGCGTCTCCAGACTGTCACGTCTGTCACATGTGCTCAGTGTGAACCTGCTTTCATCTGTGAAGAGCACAGTGCGCAAGTGGCGAATTTGCCAATCTTGGTGTTCTCTGGCAAATGCCAAACGTCCTGCACGGTGTTGGGCAGTAAGCACAACCCCCACCTGTGGACGTCGGGCCCTCATACCACCCTCATGGAGTCTGTTTCTGACCGTTTGAGCAGACACATGCACATTTGTGGCCTGCTGGAGGTCATTTTGCAGGGCTCTGGCAGTGCTCCTCCTGCTCCTCCTTGCACAAAGGCGGAGGTAGCGGTCCTGCTGCTGGGTTGTTGCCCTCCTACGGCCTCCTCCACGTCTGC
Organism: Salmo salar; assembly: GCF_965601325.2. Taxonomy (NCBI): domain Eukaryota; kingdom Metazoa; phylum Chordata; class Actinopteri; order Salmoniformes; family Salmonidae; genus Salmo; species Salmo salar. The sequence goes on from NC_138295.1 coordinate 69,814,429, forward strand.
TGATGTACTGGCCTGTCTCCTGGTAGCGCCTCCATGCTCTGGACACTACGCTGACAGACACAGCAAACCTTCTTGCCACAGCTCGCATTGATGTGCCATCCTGGATGAGCTGCACTGCCTGAGCCACTTGTGTGGGTTGTAGACTCCGTCTCATGCTACCACTAGAGTGAAAGCACCGCCAGCATTCAAAAGTGACCAAAACATCAGCCAGGAAGCATAGGAACTGAGAAGTGGTCTGTGGTCACCACCTGCTGAACCACTCCTTTATTGGGGGTGTCTTGCTAATTGCCTATAATTTCCACCTGTTGTCTATTCCATTTGCACAACAGCATGTGAAATGTATTGTCAATCAGTGTTGCTTCCTAAGTGGACAGTTTGATTTCACAGAAGTTAACTTGGAGTTACATTGTGTTGTTTAAGTGTTCCCTTTATTTTTTTGAGCAGTGTATATATATTTTTTAATCATTCATCTACACAAAATACTCCCTAATGTCAAAGTGAAAACAAAATTCTACATGTTTTTACAAATTAATAACAATTAAATGACTAAAATATAGTAGCTGCAGAAGTACTCACACCCTTTGTTTAGCAAAGCCTGAATGAAGTAAAATGTGTCTTAATAAATCACATAACTTATATGGACTCCCTCTGTGTGAAATAACAGGGATTGACATGATTTTTTAATGACTACCCCTTCCTCTGTTCTCCATACATACAACATATGTAAGGTCCCTCAGCCAAGTATTGAATTTCAAACACAGATTCAACTACAAATACTAGGGAGCTTTTTGAAAGCCTCATAAAGGAGACCAGTGATTGGTAGATGGGTAACAATAACAAATCAGACATTGAACATATCTTTAAGCATGGTCAAATTAATAATTATGCTGTGGATTATGTATTAAATCACCCAGACACATCAAAGATGCAGTCATCCTTCTGATCTGAGCTGCAGGACATTAAGGAAACTGCTTAGGGATGTTATTATGAGGCCATTGGGGGTTTTAAAACAACTTCAGAGTTCAATGGCTGTGATGGGAGAGAACTGAGGATGGATCAACAACATTGTAGTGACTCCACAATAATGACCTAAATGACAGAGTGAAAAGAAGAATACAAATATACAGAATACAAATAATCCAAAACATGCATAAAGGCACTAAAGTAATACTGCAACAACAAAAACATGGCAAAGGTATACACTTTTTGGCCTAAATGCAAAGCCTTATAATGATCTAATCAAGGTATATTAGTGTTTAATTTTTTATTAATAAAAAAATACACAAATCTTCCACTTTGATATTAGAGTATTTTGTGGAGGCCGTTGACCTAAAAAATACATTTTAATCCCACTTTGTAACACAATAAAACGTGAAGAAATCCAAGGGGGTGTAGACTTTTTATAGGTGCTGTATATGTGCTTTAGCCTGTTGCTATTTTAATGATAGTATTGTTATAATCAATGTACTCATTTGGCAGATGGCCTTTTTTTGTACTGAATGTAGATCCTCACACAGTTACACCTAACCACAAAGAAACAGTAGCCTGTCAAACCTTTATGATATGAGACCATTGATTTGCTCTGAACTTGAGTATGAATGCATTTTGGCATAAATTGCACAGCAGCTGGCATGCAGAGTGTATTTGCAATTAGTATCTCTTCAGAGAATAAATGTTTTAAAGAAATATTTATTTTGACAGGTTGTGTCAGTGTTCTACCATTTTACTTACTGTACTTTTTTTTACATAAAACAACAATATCTAACATCTTATTCATCTGGTCTAAGCAATCCTCATAATTTATCTGAACTATCTGAAAAGATATCTGAAAAGCAGCATTCGCTAAGGCAGCACTTTAAACAATCAACGCCACGGTCAGTCTTAAATAAATAGGAATGAACAAATAAATGAATGTTCTACATTTAAAATTACAGTTGCTTATTATCTTAAATTAAAATAGCTTAGTTGATTATAATCAGTTCATGTGGAAGCCTGAGAGCACCTGATATATATCCCTCTCCCGGCCTTGGAGGGTGTGTAGAGCGTACACTCCACCAGTGTACGCTCGCGGGCGCTGCAGTGGGGTGGAGTGGAACCGACGCAGGTCCACCCGGAAGGAGCCCTTCTCCAGGGTCATGCATGGCTCACATCAAGCCCCCTACTCTATCAATTCAATTTAAGGGCTTTATTGGCATGGGGAACATATGTTAACATTGCCAAAGCAAGTGAAGTAGATTAACAAAAGTCTCTGTATCTATGTAGGAGATATTCGCTTGGCACATCATACCTGGGAGAGGAGAGGAATACAGTCAGTCCAGTCACTGCATCTGGACATTTTTGCAAATAAGCTACTGAATACTTTCTGCTGCATAGCCATTCATGGCTCTTAATAAAGTTATACATAATTTGAACTACATTTTTCCAATTACCATATTCTGCCACAAGAGGTCACTATGAGCCAAAACATGCATCTGTTACTTATGGTTGTTCATAATAACCGGTCTCTTTGTAACCACTGGTCCTTAAGAGTCTAAGTAACATAGTTAAAAACAAAATCAGTCAGTTTAAACTAGAGATTAGTTTTATTGTATGGGCTGCGTCTCAAACAACCGCATCGGCCTATGTTGCATTCGGCATCTGTGATGGAAGGTGGCCAAGCTTCAGTGGTGTTTGTCAGACCATGAGACATTCCGAAAATCGGTCTTCTCACTAAAACGTCTGTTTCATCGGAATGGTTTGGCCTACAAACTAATATGACCAGTGACCACTCTATGGAAATGGGAGAGTCTCATGAACACGTTTTGCTCTTTGACCAACATAAGTGTCAAGGGACTTGTCTGAAGGTAACTCATACAAATGAGTGGAAGTATTGAGGTAGTTTTGTGCTAACAAAAGTAAGGGGTTAAATATGAGTAAAATATATATATTTCCTGAGCTTTCGTATGTCCTAGATATAGGACAGACACTTCGAAACCTTATTCCTTATGATTTATTTTTTGACTGGTCTTTTTTGCCATTTATGATTGTGTTATTCAATGTGTTTCTATGGGATATAGTAGTAAAGGCCAAATTCAATATTTTATCAAATACATTTCTTATATATATTTTTTTGACACCGAAAGAGGTCCAAAATTCAAAATCAAAAACAATGACCTATTTTTAGACTTTTAGAGGTTAATGCCTATCTGTCAGTCTGCTACAAAACAACAACACATGATTGTAATTAACATGGTTTAGATAACTGTGATCTTGTGCAACAGTAATTACATGGCACAGCCCTTCTACAGTCCTGTGGAACCAATGTATTCACTCAACATAAAACAAAACAGCTACTTGTCATCCTTCGCTTTTCTAAATATTTATCTGATTCTTGGCCAAAATTACAACACGTGGTTTTACTCTAAACTGTATATCCAAATCTGGCTCTGGTTTTAGACTAAACATTTATGTCCCTACTCTACACAATGTGTTATTCTAGCTCTGAGTCAGTGCTACAGCCCTGGTTGTGGAAGTCCCCCATCCAGAATAGAACATGTAAACATGTATACTTGGCTCTTAACCACACTGTCCATGGGTCCATTCCTCCTCCCTCCCTCCTTCCATAACTGAACACTGATGGAGAGTGTTTGACCCACAAGTGGCCTCCACGATGCCCTCCAGGAGGGCGATGATCTCAAACTCGTGCTTCCTCAGCTGTTCAGGGCCCAGCTCCCAGAAGGGGCTGGAGAATGTGGCTCTCACTCAGGTCACCCAGTCGGAACATCAGACACAGCTGGTCGTCACGGTTGGCGATGACACAAGTGCAGCTGAAGAGCAGCGTCTCTGCCCCCGTCTTGGACGGGAGATCTTGACGAACATGCAGCCCACCATGAGAGCGTCGATCATGGAGCCCACGATCATGACCAGCAACACGCCCTCGCGGCAGGCCGGGTTGACGGGGAGCGAGCTGTAGCCGTTGGTGTGCTGTGTCTCCACAGAGAAGAGCAGGGCTGAGATGAAGTCATCTACTCCCAGGTAGCAGGGCTGCTGCCCCAGGGTCTGGTCCTGGCTGCTATTAGGAGGAAGCACCAGGTCCCCACGCAGAAACACATTCAGGAAGTAGAGACCAGCGAACCAGAACCAGGTGCTGGTGTAGCACATCATGAAAACAAAAAGGAACCAGCAGTACTGCAGGTCCACAAAGGAAGTGAAGATGTCAGACAGGAACCGGCCCCTCTCGGCAATGTGACACAGGTTGACCCAGCACTTCCTGTCCTTGGCCATCCTGTCCATCTCACGGGTGAGGCTGGGGGTGGGGCTGCGTGAGGGGGTGCGGTGGGGATTTTGTCACTTCTAGGTTAGACTACTGCAATGCTCTACTTTCCGGCTACCCGGATAAAGCACTAAATAAACTTCAGTTAGTGCTAAACACGGCTGCTAGAATCTTGACTAGAACCAACAAATTTGATCATATTACTCCAGTGCTAGCCTCTCTGCACTGGCTTCCTGTTAAGGCAAGGGCTGATTTCAAGGTTTTACTGCTAACCTACAAAGCATTACATGGGCTTGCTCCTGGTCCTGCCGTACATACCTACACATACGCTACGGTCACAAGATGCAGGCCTCCTAACTGTACCTAGAATTTCTAAGCAAACAGCTGGAGTCAGGGCTTTCTCCTATAGAGCTCAATTTTTATGGAATAGTCTGCCTACCATTTGTGAGAGACGCAGACTCGGTCTCAACCTTTAAGTCTTTATTGAAGACTCATATCTTCAGTAGGTCCTATGATTGAGTGTAGTCTGGCCCAGGAGTGTGAAGGTGAATGGAAAAGCACTGGAGCAACGAACCGCCCTTGCTGTCTCTGCCTGGCCCGTTCCCCTCTCTCCACTGGGATTCTCTGCCTCTAACCATATTACAGGGGCTGAGTCAATGGCTTACTGGTGCTCTTCCATGCCGTCCCTAGGAGGGGTGCATCACTTGAGTGGGTTGAGTCACTGATGTATTCTTCCTGTCCAGGTGGGCCCCCCCCTTGGGTTGTGCCGTGGCGGAGATCTTTGTGGGCTATCCTCGGCCTTGTCTCAGGATGGTAAGTTAGTAGTTGAAGTGCTCCTCTAGTGGTGTGGGGGCTGTGCTTTGGCAAAGTGGGTGGGGTTATATCCTGCCTGTTTGTCCCTGTCCGGGGGTATCGTCGGACGGGGCCACAGTGTCTCCAGACCCCTTCTGTCTCAGCCTCCAGTATTTATGCTGCAATAGTATTTGTCGGGGGGCTAGGGTCAGTCTGTTATATCTGGAGTATTTCTCCTGTCTTATCCGGTGTCCTGTGTGAATTTAAGTATGCTCTCTCTAATTCTCTTTCGGAGGACCTGAGCCCTAGGACCATGCCTCAGGACTACCTGGCCTGATGAGTCCTTGCTGTCCCCAGTCGACCTGGCTGTGCTGCTGCTCCAGTTTCAACTGTTCTGCCTGCGGCTATGGAACCCTGACCTGTTCACCGGACGTGCTACCTGTCCCAGACCTGCTGTTTTGAACTTTCTAGAGACAGCAGGAGCAGTAAAGATACTCTGAATGATCGGCTATGAAAAGCCAACTGACATTTACTCCTGAGGTGCTGAACTGTTGCACCCTCGACACCCTTGATTACCATTATTTGACCCTGCTGGTCATCTATGAACATTTGAACATCTTGACCATGTTCTGTTATAATCTCCACCCGGCACAGCCAGAAGAGGACTGGCCACTCCTCAGCCTGGTTCTTCTCTAGGTTTCTTCCTAGGTTCTGGCCTTTCTAGGGAGATTTTCCTAGCCACCGTGCTTCTGTACCTGCATTGCTTGCCGTTTGGGGATTTAGGCTGGGTTTCTGTACAGCACTTTGTGACATCAGCTGATGTAAGAAGGGCTTAATAAATACATTTTATTGAATTTGATTGATAATACGAATTTAAAACAATGCCAAATGTTTTGATGAAGAATGCAAAAACCTAAGAATTCACAAAAAGACCAAATTGACACTGCATACAGAATTCTGCAAAAACATTCTGTGTACAATGTAAAACACCAAATAATGCATGCAGAGCAGAATTAGGCCGATACCTGCTAATTATCAAAATCCAAAAAGGTGTTCGATTCTACAACCACCTAAAAGGAAGCGATTCCCAAACCTTCCATAACAAAGCCATCACCTACAGAGAGATTAACCTAGAGAAAAGTCCCCTAAGGAAGCTGGTCCTGGGGCTCTGTTCACAAACAGACCCCACAGAGCCCAAGAATAGCAACATAATTAGACCCAACCAAATCATGACAAACAAAAAGATAATTACTTGACACATTGATAAGAATTAACAAAGGAACTGAGCAAACTAAAATGCTATTTGGCCCTAAACAGAGAGTACACAGTGGCAGAATACCTGACCACTGTGACTGACCCAAAATAAAGGAAAGCTTTGACTATGTACAGACTCAGTGAGCATGGTCTTGCTATTGAGAGACTTGGCTCCCAAGAGAAAACAGGCTATGTGCACACTGCCCACAAAATGAGGTGGAAACTGAGCTGTACTTCCTAACCTCCTGCCTAATGTATGACAACAGAGAGATATGTCCCTCAGAGTACACAGACCAACAAAGAATTCAAAAACAAATCCAATTTTGATAAACTCCCATATCTATTGGGTGAAATAACACAGTGTGTCATCACAGCAGCAAGATGTGTGACCTGTTGCCACAAGAAAGGGGAGAACAAGAACAAACACCATTGTAAATACAACCCATATTTAAGTTGATTTATTTTCCCTTTTCTACTTTAACTATTTTGCACATTGTTCTAACACTGTACATAGCCATAATAAGACATTTGAAATGTGTCTATTCCTTTGAAACTTGTGAGTGTAATGTCAACTGTTCATTTTGATTGATTATTTAACTTTTGTTTATTATCTATTTCACTTGCTTTGGCAATGTAAACATTCATTTCCCATGTCAATAAAGCCCTTTGAGTTGAGACACACAGAGAGAGAGAGAGCAAAGTTTGTCCTGAGAGAAACTCTAGCTTCTGGGAAAAGCACTAAGAACCACTGATTTACATTCATAAACCACTTTCCCTAGATCCTGGCCAATTCTTTTTTTTGTTTTCTTGCTCACATTAAGTTTCCCTTTTTGTGCCTCATGCTGCTCTGCTGAACTTACATTTTAAAACTTTCCACGCCTTCGTCTCAGGAGATGCCTTTTTCATCTGGAAAACTGCAATATAGGCAATATAGAAAATGTAAAAAAATAACATCCCTGTTATCTCTTCTGTTTTCCTTTTTGAGCAAACAAATCTAACCATTGGCATTATTTCAGTGCTGCCCAATAAGAAAAAACATAAGAAACGATTTAAAAAAATCTAGTTATAAGAACATTATTCAATAGTTAATAAATATCCACGTAAACATTTGATTCCTTCACGTTGATGAGGTGAGTCTGATAGTGAACGGTCTCCCCTGGAGCTCTGGTCTGGACCATCATGGTAGCTTTGGGTTGGTTGGTGATGGATGTCTGCCGGCCCTGTGGACTCTCCTGTATGGTCCCTGTGGATCCTGTGGAACCCCTGGCCTCAGCACTAAGGGCCCCTGTGGCCCTTGTCAACATACTATAGCTGGTGAGGCTTCAGCTATGGGAACAATGTTCATGGCAGGGGAGTGTCTCCCAGTCATTCAAGACCTAAAGAAACATAACAGTATGTCAACAAACAGAACACAGAAACAGATGAGTACTTGGTCTTGAAATAACTAGCAGGTGATGAGATCCCAGGAATCCTTTTCATCTCCAGAGCAGCTGGTTAATTAAAGCTCACTGGGCACTGCCATTAATTCAACGTCTATTCCATGTTGGTTCAACGTAATTTCATTAAAACAACATTGATTCAACCAGTATGCCCAGTGGGTGGTCATTTACCCAGGCAGTCTGAGCTCATTAAAAGCTGTTTACAGATGACTGGTTCACCCATGATGACCAGAGAGAGGAGATACAGTACACTTCCATAACTGTTTTGTGACTCAAGCAAACAAAACCTTGTTGGCAGAGTCAGGGGCATGGTCATAGGTATGGTTGACCAGCTCCCATTTCAGAACCACAGACAGCTCAGGTGCCTCGTTTATAGCCGTTGCGTACATGACACACTAAATTTATTTATGAAGCATTTTTTTAAAGACTGGACCCGTACAAACTATTGTGATGTAACTTAGCGCACGCCATACATATGCATGTTTCCCGTTATAAATCAGACCTGTCCTGAAACTATGCGCGCGTGAACTAGCATTAAAACTCCACCTGAAAAACACCCATCATTCACCTTTTATGGTGACAATAATGCCCTTATTTGCTATATACTTTGGAAGTATTGGAATTAAGCCAAGAGTATCTAAAGGAAATAGCAATGGTGAACTTGATCAATGTCTTTGTAGGTGTTGGCAGAACGTTTCCTTTTGCAGTATCTGACCATTTCTGAAATATAAAAACAATTGCAAATAGTTGTGGACCTGTAAACAGATCGTTTGAATTCAATAATGTTGTGCATTTAATTTTCCCGAACCTAAATATGCAGCACTGCCCGCGAATTGTGAAAGATTGTCTAGCCTGATTATTTTTTAAACTACATTAGGCTTACTTGCAGTGGTAGCCAATACACTTCAATGCAAAATATCTACTGTTCACCTGTATGTTATAAACCGCGGTCCCCTTCTGATGCATAGAGCAAAAACTGGAAATTATAATAGCCCATCTAATAGGCCAAATTAAATGAGATGCGCATGGTAATTTGCTGTATGGCTACTTCTGGAATAATAACTCATCATGGCCATTCCTCTCTGGGCTAGGTGTCCCGCTAGCGTCCCACCATGACAACATCAGGTGAAATTGCAGAGCTCCAAATTCAAAATACAAAGAAATCATAATATTAAACATTCATGAAAATACAAGTGCCATACATCATTTAAAAGCTTAACTTCTTGTTAATCCAGCCGCTTTGTCAGATTTCAAAAAGGCTTTATGGCGAAAGCATAGCATGCGATTATCTGAGGACAGTGCCCTGCATACACCAGCATTAAAAACATTTTCCAAACCAGCAGAGGCGTCACAAAAGTCAGAAATAGCGATAAAATAAATCACTTAACTTTGAAGATCTTCCTCTGTTTGCAATCCCAAGGGTCCCAGCTACACAACATATTGTTGTTTTGTTCAATAAAGTCCGAACATTTGATTCAGTAATCCACCCGTTCAATGTGCATACAAAGGAATCCCAAAAGTTACCAATAAACTTCGTCAAACAATGTTTCTAATCAATCCTCAGGTACCCTAATATGTAAATAAATGATCAAATTTAAGACGGAATGTAGTATGTTCAATACCGGAGATAAATAACGAAGTGCGCGCCCTCCTCCACCCGCGCCACAAGACTACAGTCCAAAATGAGAGCCACCTTGAAAAACTACAATTACTAACTCATTTTTCAAAAAACAAGCCTGAAACCCTTTCTAAAGATTGTTGACATCTAGTGGAAGCCATGGGAACTGCAATCTGGGAGGTATTCCTTTGAATATCCCATAAACAAGCATTTGAATGGGCTGTGACCTGCCATATTAGTTCTGTTATACTCACAGACATTATTTTAAACGTTTTAGAAACTTCAGAGTGTTTTCTATCCAATGCTACCAATTATATGCATATCTTAGCTTCTGGGCCTGAGTAACAGGAAGTTTACTTTGGGCACGTCAGTCATCCGAACTTCCGAATACTGCCCCCTAGCCTTAAGAAATTTTAAAGGTGAGGAATTTATTATGCAATGGTTATCATAACAATTGCACAATAAATAATACACAATACATATAATATGATAAATGTATTGTTTAGAAATTAAATATTGTCTACTCGAGAAAAGGTGAACCTCTGCTCTACGGTTAAACTGTGCTTCGGGAATGGATCGCATAGAGCAAAATACTTCAACTAGCTTATCTATTACTGTGATGAAATGAGAGATGGGACGAAAAGTGTCACATCCTGAGCCTTGTAAGAGGTCATTTTCCATAGTAGAGTGTGGGTGTGGGTAGTTGTTTTCCGTTTTGTGAAAGTGTACCTTACGGAACTGTTGTCGGTCGTTTTGTTGTTTTGTTCAAGTGTCTTCATTAAAAGTCAAATATGAGCACTATACACGCTGCGCCTTGGTCTCCTTTAGACGACCCATGTTACAAGAAGCCTATCCTTACTTGTTGTAGGCTTATAGGCTATTTCAGGTGTATTAAATAATAGGAAATAGATCCTAATTTCTAATTTTAGAATGCAAATATAGAATAAATAGATTTTCGCTGTTCTCACGAATGGCAGATGATTTCATATTGTTATTATAGCGTATTTAGCTACCTCTTTCTTTAGGAATAAGAGTGTCATCATATTTTCCCCATTTCACAAGGCTAGGCTACTTTTGCCTTATTGCAATGCAATACTTCAAACACTAGAAACTGTGCTTACGCTGCGTCTAAAGTTTGCAGGAAGATAAGCAAATTCTCAATCAAGTTCAGGTTTCATAAATGTCAACTTTTGTGTGAAAACTGGCGCGGGCATATTTTGTGCATATGCAATGTTTATAAATGAGGCCCCTGGTCACTACAACACTGTGTTAAGGACAACACTGCTTACTCCACACATCAGCCACAGTTTAATTATGGCATGTTTTGTCATATCTTAAAAGGGCAAGACACGCCATATCTCTGTTGCCTGCAGTTATGCCAAATGTCTCCATTTTATTTTGAGGTTGCATTGGGCATTTTCTGATCCAGAGACTATCTTCGGAAGGCTTCAGCCTAAAATAAAACCTGCCTGAATAATTTACAAATCTTGTTAGCTTGTTTAGCCACTTCTACATGTCAGGGACATCACATAAAGTACTTTCCTACAACCATGTTCCTAGCCACTCCCTAGTCTAACTGGCAGCAACCCACCAATCAAGAACCCTATGAAACCATGTGCAACAGAACCACTCCATTAGCGTTTCCTCTACACACTGCTGAGATCAGATATACAGTCTGGAGTTGTCCTGGGAACAGTGTTTACAGCAATAGGGGGATTTAGTAGACAGATAAAGACAGAGTAGGGTGGGGGAGCGATTTAGGGTCTAAAGCTGTTGGCTCAAACAGGGCCTGTTGCTCTAAGCCCCTTCATTCTCTGTCACAGCATAATTTTGATGGTATCCCAGCCTAGCACCACACTGGCCGGGACAATAATATTCTAAAAAAAATTATCCAGAGAGCAACTTACAGTTTACACACACATGAGGTGAATGCAGGATTTGAACCCACAGCCATGCTGTCGTTGCTGCACCTTTGTGTATATGCTCCAGCTTATCTTCTCTAACCATTGCACAGAAAAACACATGGGAAAATAATTGAGGCCACCTGGAAAGCATCTTGTTTTTATGGGCTGGGAGGGGGGGGGGGGGGGGTAATAAGGTTGATCTTTCAAGAAGAATTTAACTCCTTCAGCACAAGGAAACACAAACAACATTTGGGAGCTCTGAGACAGGATTGTGTCAAGGCACAGACCTGGGAAAGACAGTGGCCTCCATCCTTAAATGGATGAAGTTTGGAACGACAAAAACTCTTCCTAGACATGGCTGCCAGGCCAAATTGAGCAATCTGGGGAGAAGGGCCTTGGTCAGGGAGGTGACCAAGAACCCAATGGTCACCCTGACAGAGCTCCAGAGTTCCTCTTTGGAGATAGGAGAACCTTCCAGAAGGACAACCGTTTCTGCAACACTCCACCAATCAGGCCTTTATGGTAGAGTGGCCAGATGGAAGCCATTCCTCAGTAAAAGGCACATGACAGCCCGCTTGGAGTTTGCCAAAAGGCACCTAAAGGACTCTCAGATCATGAGAAACAAGATTCTCTTGTCTGATGAAGCAATGATTGAACTCTTTGGCCTGAATGCCAAGCGTCACGCCTGGAGGAAACCTGGTGCCATCCCTACGGTGAAGCATGGTGGTGGCTGCATCATGCTGTGGGGATGTTTTTCAGCGGCAGGCAGTGGGAGACTAGTCAGGATTGAAGGAAAGATGAACGGAGCAAAGTACAGAGAGATCCTTGATGAAAACCTGCTCCAGAGCGCTCGGGACCTCAGACTGGGGTGAAGGTTCACCTTCCAACAGGAAGGTGAACACACAGCCAAGACAATGCAGCCAGGACAATGCAGGAGTGGCTTCGGGACTAGTCTCTGAATGTCCTTGAGTGGCCCAGCCAGAGCCCAGACTTGAACTCAATTGAACATCTCTGGAGAGACCTGAAAATAGCTGTGCCATCCAACTTGAGAGGATCTGCAGAGAAGAATGGGAGAAACTCTCCAAATACAGGTGTGCCCAAGAAGACTCAAGGCTGTAATTGCTGCCAAAGGTGCTACAACAAAGTACTGAGTACAGGGTCTGAATACTTATGTAAATGTTCTATTTCATTTTTAATGCATTTGCTAAAATTTCTAAATCTGTTTTTGCTTTTTCATTATGGGCTATTGTGTGTAGGTTATTGAGGGGGGGGGGGAAAACTATTCAATCGATTTTAGAATAAGGCTGTAACGTAACAAATGTGGAAAAAGTCAAGGGGTCTGAATTCTTTCCAAATCCACTGTATTAGTGGTGTACCTTTTGAGTTAAGACAATCAGAAATAACACATTGCCAAATGGGCACTTTCCTACATATGCGTGCATCCTGGAGAGACCACCAGGACCATATCTTCGCCACGTACCCCTCCCTTTCTTCTTGATGCGACATTTTAAATTATACTCATTACACATTATGTTCACACGTTTTAGACGCTTTTCACTGACAGCTGTAACTCAATCAGCTAGACCTACTGCCACATGCACTACCCAAATCGGGGCTTCATAAACACATTTCTGTTTTGAAACAATCCACAGCAACAAAAAAGAAGCTAATGATCCTCTGTGGCTATGTCATGCTCTCTGGTGAAGTATTTTAAATTATTTTATTTAGATAGGAGTAATTATATCATTTTGACGTAACATCAATTTACTTTAGGGCAATCCAGCATCATGTCAGTGCACTGTGCACCCACCAACTTTCCTTTCCAATTTGCAAGAGGCTGAAACCAGAGTTCAGTATATAACGACGAGATGCTCATGTTTCCACCCTAACGTTGGGTGTCTTTGTTCCAAAGGCGGGAAGGCAGGCAACAAGCTTATGTCTGTATATTATTTGAATTGGGTTTATTCAAGACAGATTTTGGCGTGAGTGAGCCCTCTCGCGTCTCCGCGCTGAAACTATACCACCAGAGAAAACAGCCGATCGAGCGAAGCACCTCCTATATAGGTAGCCCTATCTGATCCTGTCTGGCCAGAAATAGTATGACATTTCGTCCAGACAGTCTACAAATACTGAAACAAACAAACCAATTGTGCGCCGCCTTATGGGACTCCAATCACCGCCGATTGTGAACGAGGGTGTCTGTAGGGACGCCTCCAGCACTGAGACGCAGTGCCTTAGACCGCTGCGACACTCGGGAGCCACAGGTTATTCTATACGTCTTCTCTTAACAAAATGGTCCACTATTCTGATAATTGCTCTGGTGACTTGGATACATTTTGGGATGTGTTGAGAAATAAATGTGTGCCATGTCATCAACATCCACAGCATCCGATCCGACCAGGTGAGCTCGAAATGCTGCAAAGATCATCTTTATTTGATGTTGCTACGTTTTGATGTTTGTCTGTGCACAGCGCACACTTGTAGTCTACAAACAAATATACATTTTTTGACCAGGGTACGAATTTAGTCCAAACTGTGGCAGGCATGATGATGGGGGGAAGTCGGAAGGACCGTATCGGCTATGTGCCGCCCAGACCTTCAATAATGGGAGATTCGTGAACTGCCAACCCTGTTCGAGCTGCCCCCCAAATCATCAAAAGCTGTCCGAATGCAACGCAACGACCGACACGCAATGCTGCGGATCGAGGTGAGCGCATATTCTGTCTGGGATAGCTTCAAATCTTGACAGGAAAAAAAAGGATGCCCATTTGTTTTTCATCTGGTTCTGGATGGTTGAGTAACATGTTTAACTGTAAACCCTATATCTAGGGACCAGACAGGCTGTTGGAAAGAAGCCCTGGGTACTACGGTGAGTTTCACCTATGATGATGAAGCTGATGATTCTATTTAGTTAAGAGCATTTGTGTGGTAGACTTTGAAGTCCACTCTCAAACTTATCATGGCAGCTATTCTTCTGTAGACTCAAACTACATCAACAGACAGTGACCCAGGGAGGCCATTTATTCACAAATGTTTTCAATTTCGGTCAAGGACTTCCCAATAGGGCAAAGAGAAAACAAAACAAACGTATTAAATTAGGAATTACATAGTTAATATGTTGACTTCAAATCAATTTTAGACTCAACAGGTGCAACGGTCAACAACGTTAAGGGTCCAAATGTCAACATCAAATCCCACCAAAGCCAAACACATTGATACGACATTCCATGGGGATTCTGCAACTTCACATGTCAACCATCAGACTGCATGTAAGTTACAACCCAACCTCCAAATATGAGCCATTTTAGAAGTAATATTAGAAGTTACTGAGTTGAATAATACCAGTCCTTCACCATTCAAAAAGATGACTAAACTGCTTTGTTAGGATACTGCTGAACATGTCTAACTACTCATTGCCACGGTCCTCTGTGTTCTTTCAGGGATAGTGCTTACTGTCATCTTGGTTCTCTCTGTACTTGCATTTCTCTTATTCATCTATATTAAGAAGAGAAGATCAAGAGCCTTTTGCTTCAGAGGTGAGCAGAATGATGAGCATTAGGCAGAATTAAAAAATGTAAAACTATCAATGTGTGACACAGACCAACTGGTTTCTAATGTTTGCTTAAAACCGCTTTAAGTCTTCCACTTACCTTACTCTGTGTAAAAAACACTTTTTTCCTGTCCTGGTTTTGAATGGGGGTGGTTTGACACAGATAAGGAGAATAAGCCATGCGTTTAACTGCCTCCCATCAGATAATATCCTGTATACCAACCAAAAGTCACGGAGCAGTAGGAGAACAGCAGCTGTCAATGAAGAGGTTGCTCTGCTACAGTCAGAGACCAGGAGCCTAGAGGACATTTTGAGTGAGTTATCAAGTGCTATTACTGATGGTTCTATTACTAATAGAGCTACTACCACACATTTGGCTCTGGATTGACACAAGTCAGCATTACAGACGCGTCACTCACCCTTAGTGATATTTCCCCTTGTCTCGCCAGGTCCTGACCTCCAGTCGGCGCCGCTGCAGACGGTTCTGGACAACCTGGATGTTCTAGAGGAGCTTGTGATCCTGCTGGACCCGGAGAGCCCTGGGGTGAAAAACACCAGCCACCTAGCATCTCGCTGCTCATTCCCCGCCACCTGGATTACCTACACCTACTCCCTGAGGGACAGCAAGAGCCCCCTGAGGGCCGTGCTGGAGGGGGTCACCACCAAGCACCCAGACTGGACTGTAGGACAATTGGCCAGGCTGCTGAGAGAGATGGACCGGAACGACGCAGTGGTGGTGCTCACCAAGCTCACCTTGCCTAAGGTTGTCTAGTCTGGGTGTGTTCTGTGTTGGGAGCGGAGAAGATGGCTCCATCCAGATACAACCACGAGTCTCTACCACCTGCCAAGGCACTGAGATATAACAGGAGGGCCAGAAGGAGGCATGCTTTCCTTGGGGACCCCAAAGTCCCAAGGCAGTGAATGGAAACACTGCTCTTTTGCATTAGGGTTCAAATAAGATAATTAACTGTGATAACATGGCACTTATTACTTAAAGCAGGGATGTTAACCCCGGTGTCCTGAAAAAGGAGAGCCACACACTCCAGGAGCTCAGATGCAACAATCTAATAACCAACGTTTCAACAGACAAGCTGTCTTCATCAGGGTATAACGACAAACACTGCAGGTCACTAGTTTATATAGTGTCAAAGGACACACACAGGTGTCTGTAATCATGACCGGGTGTGGCTTGACATCATTGGTTAATTTTCAGATATAAATAGAACATACAAAAAACATGAATGGATAGCATACAATCATAGATACCATTTTTGCTACATAGGCCTACAAACATTTATAATGAATAGCAAAATCACAATAATCACAATAATGGCTTCAGATCAAAGTGTATGTTGAGCCCGAGGGGAGCAAGGGTCTTTAAATGAAAGATCCAGGCAGCCTCTCGTTTTAATAATAAGGGTGGGTGATGTGTTCGATGCCGATATAACGTAGGGATGAAATCGAGTGGTTCACTTTACCACAAGGACAAGTTAAGATACATAACACCTTTGATTGGGATCTGTTTCCCTGTTTGGGGGCGTTTAAAAGATCTACATTTGTAAGTGACATTGCATTGAGCACAGCCGTTACATTTGTAGTTTCCATCCGGTAGAGGTGCAAATAGACATTGTGCAGGGGTAAATCAGTTTACCAATTGAGATTTCTGTCCCGCAAGAATACGACCAAGGGAGGGTTCGAAAACACATTACTGATACCGTCATCGGATCTTAGAATGTGCCAATGTTTGTGAACGATTCCCTTAATTTGTTCAGAGCACTTTGAATAGCGGGTAGTGAGGACGCAAGAATGCTTCTTTTTGCGAGACTGTCCTTAAAAGAGATTAAGGGACATTTTAATGTTTGTGCTTTTCTTAACTAATTTCTGTGTCCTATACATGTGCTGTTCTTTAAACCAATGTCTGTGTTCATGCAAGTCGCTGACTGTGTAAGTCACACCTATCAGCAACTGCAATTTGGCAGTAAGCCCAGACCGTGTTTTGAGAACAAACAAAAGATCTCAGTTTCAAGGTCTCAGCTTAGAGAAAGAAGCCTTGGGAGGTGTTGGTCTGTCACGTTATGAAACAGTATTGGTCAGTCACATGGATGAAACAAAACGGTAATGATGAATGAATTATGCTAAATCATGCAAATGTAACTAGTCTGTGTATAGCCGTATATAAGACAACTGTTGGGACTGCCCTGGCAGAGTTTTTCCTGACAGACGTGTGTACTATAGTGCAATGAGTTGGTTGGAACCTTTCCAGCGCGCTGACAATAACAAACTACTATTCATTTAAGATTGACTTTGTGTCCCTGTGTAAATATTTGTTTGGGATTTTCTCAACGGCGGACAATTTTTGTACCCTCTCCCCTTGAATTTTCTTTGCATCTCAGCCATGTTTTGATGCGACAGAATTGGCTGTAGGGCAAACTGTATTTAATGGGAAGTGGGTGACAGCCCTCAAACTGTTACGATCAATAGGTTTCCTATAAAGATCAGTGTATAGTTCATCATCCTCACACGAAATCAGATCAAGGAAACTGATTTGACGTGTGTCACATGGCATAGTAAATCCCAGGTGCTCAGAACAAGTGTTAAGTTCCCAACCTGGCCCTCACACAATCATTATCATCTATTGTCAAATGTATTATCACCAACCAATGATATTGCTGTACTTATACATGGCATGTTATATAAATGTCATATCAGCATTTGTTTAATTACATTTTCAAATGACCAAGTCTGATTTGTTCAAACATCTTAACATCTTTATTAAGCAAATAACATTATAAATAAAAAAAGTGCATAGAAAAATTAAACGGGTTTAGAAATATGTATACAATTATTTACAAACTCAGGGTTTATTTGTACAAGGTAACAAAGACAAGTTCACACATTTTCTTATGTCTTTTACACTTTGTTATACTTTAAAATAACCCTACCATATAGAACATACAGCTTTCTGAACCAGTTCTGGGAGAGATCGTCATGGTAACTTCAGGTTTCCAACTAGTGCTTTGTATGCTTCATCAAACACACAGGCCAGCTCTGCAGGACATTAAAACCAAGTTACTCTAATTATATTATCATCCTCCTCTTTTTTGCATTAGTATTCTTTAACATCTGTCAGAACAACTGAGGTAGAATCCTGGCAAGAGGTTGGGGAGTGGAGTGGGTATAGAGAATCTTTCTGCTCTGAGGGGTGTTCCCACATCCGGTTTAAAGCAGAAAAGGAAGCTAGGTTAAGGATAGCCGTATCCCTGAAAACCAGATGCATCCTGTTAATGGCAAACTCTGCTAAGGGTGTTAGATGATTGACACATGGGAATACAGGCTCCATCTCACTGATTGGTCGCGCAGGCAGTCGGGCTTAAGCTCTTCCTTACTGTGTATTAAATTCCAAAAGGACAGTACTCATTTCCTTTAGATTATTATCTCTAGCTTGAAGGGTTCTCTGTAACATGCAGATGGGAAGAACAGCGTGGACTCGAATGCTTGCTATTCTCCTGTTATAAAGCCTGCCGATACTAAGGCCTGCCGTACTTTCTCCATGAAAATGATACCAGAACAAAGAAATAAAATCGAAAACAATTCAAAAAAATACCTGCTTTAGAACAATGTCTTGTGTAAAGACTGAAATGTAATACACAACTGTCCTCAAACATCAAGGTTCAAATAAAAGAAAGAGGAAACAAAGTAAACAAAGAGAGGAAACGAGGGGAGGAAGATTTCCCACAAGACCACCACCAATTACACTAAGCAAAGCTAGTTTCACCAGTCCAAAATCTCAACAGAAACATGAATAAATACAACTATTCTAGAGCTCAAGCCATCTCTCATTGTAAAGATGTGAACAACAGTGTGTACATTTGATTTCCTAAAATGTCTGACTGAACTGACAGCGTAGACTAAAGTTGTACGACAGCAAACGTTAAGGTGCTGAGTGCATTCTCTCCCCTTCTAGGTTTTACACCAAGACATGATTCTCTCTTAAAGCTATCCTACGGAGCAACACAGTACAGTACTGGCCTAATGCCATGCTTGAGATCTCCAGTGCACACGGGTGCTGTCAGTCCACACAGTCGGGAATATATAGAGTTTATAACGCATCTCTTAGTGGTGTAACTTGGACAGTGTTCCACCCTTTGTGGATTGCGGAGAATGTCAGAGAGAGAAGTCAGTTCTTTGTTAACTCCACTGAATGTTGAGAAATATGAAGTCTGGATTTTGTTAGTTCACTAATGACGCGCAACGGTAACGCAGCAAAGTCGTAGGCCTAATATTATTGCAAAAGGTAATTAGCATTTGCCATGATAGTAATAAAATATATTTTAAAATAAAAAAAGATGCACTGAGGTTTCCAGCTAAACTCGTCACTCTTGGATTGGGTAGTGTTTGCTACATACAAAAATGGTGAAGGGAAAGTTCTTAAAGATATGATTTAGCTGCAGCAAACTCTATAAGGGTGACACTAACCATTATCTAACCGTTTTACTGAACATAATGGAGGTCCCTTCCCCGGTCTGTGTGAGAGGGGAGTGGAGAATGGATAGAAAAATAGGTATTATTTGCAGGGTCTCTGACCTAGGAGCCTCCAAGCCTATTGCCCATCATATCTAGCACCATGGTTCTCTGAACAGTCAACGGAAAGCAAATATGTACAACCTGACGCATGATGAGCACTGTGAAATATAATTTCAAATAAATAAAACTATGATTAAAGGATCAAGTAAAGATGGAGATATGGCTAAGGGATCAACCAGATAGGATGGAGCCAACATGATTATGGGTGTCAAAATTAAAAATGTACCCCCGCCCCCGACAAAAAAAGATAAGGAATATCTCCAAGTCTAGCTTTTCTGGTCCACCCTTATTTCAACAGAAAGGGCTTGACTTTATGGCGTCAAGGAAAATACCTTCATGCAACATAGAACCGGCATAACTACAACAGATGTCTGCAGGGTTCAGTATCCTGTTCTCAAGAAAAAACCCACACTATAACGGTAGCTAATTCCACCCTCTCCTGTGGTGAACTTGTCCAACCTCTGCCAGGTGCATATTGGTTATTAGTCAATGTGAGCTCATGGATGCATGTCCCTGTGTGGCGCTCCTCTTCCCTCTTGCTCCCCATCTCCTGGCCCTGGTTCCTCTCCCAGTCTCTTCGTAGTGGCTCATCCTTTCCTGTATTTTCTCCTCCCCCCACCTCCCAACCCAGTAAAACCTTCATTTAAGGCTTTTAACCTCTGTCTCCCCTGTTGCCTCTGCTCTCACCCCCTCCCCTAGTGCCTTGTTCCCCCTGCAGAGACTGGCAGTACCACGTCCTCCTCCTGCCCTAGTTGAGGAAGCGTCTGCATTTCCGGGCCCCGCAGTTGCAGTTGAGCTTGCTCGCTGGGTCTTCGATGGGGAACTTGTAGTCGTAGGTGAGCTCCTCGCCTCGGTAGATCTTGCGCAGGGCGAAGATGACGATGTGCTTCTGGCCCTCCACGTTGATGACGCGCGAGTAGCAGTTGGGCTCGCACGAGTGGTTGATGAAGCGCGCCGCATTGCCGTGCATGGTGGCGTCCACCACGTCAAAGTCATCGATACGGAACATGTAGCAGCCGATACCCTGTGGAGGAAGGAGGAAAAGAGACAGAAGACTTAGTTTTAGTTTAACATGTATTATGTTGGTATCAATAACATTTATTCATTCAAGCCCACAATTAGTCGATTTTAAAGAAGTCCAACTAAGGTCTCGTTCGGACAAACCATCGGGCTTATGTCGTCTCAACCACACTCTGAACTGATTGATCTCACCTTGCCATCGTAGTACTTCTCCCGCTTGTCTGTGAGCACTGAGCGAATGACGATGCCGGCATACTCGATGACCATCTCCTGAGCATCGATGTTCCTCTTGCAGAACAGACCTCGGCCGTGGATAGCAGACCTACACCAGAGAGAGACGTCAAAAAAGGCACAAGTATGAACAACAGTTTTCATAGCTAATCTCCTTGGCTTTTAAAAAGATGCTATGATCACATCATTTTTGTATTTTTTATTATCTGATCCTGAGTCAATGGGAATTCATTTTACTCATTTTGCAGCAGAATAACATAATAGCAGAAAAGGGAGAGGCAGAAAATATACTGCTCCAAAAAATAAAGGGAACACTTAAACAACACATCCTAGATCTGAATGAAAGAAATAATCTTATTAAATACTTTTTTCTTTACATAGTTGAATGTGCTGACAACAAAAATCACACAAAAATAATCAATGGAAATCCAATTTATCAACCCATGGAGGTCTGCATTTGGAGTCACACCCAAAATTAAAGTGGAAAACCACACTACAGGCTGATCCAACTTTGATGTAATGTCCTTAAAACAAGTCAAAATGAGGCTCAGTAGTGTGTGTGGCCTCCACGTGCCTGTATGACCTCCCTACAACGCCTGGGCATGCTCCTGATGAGGTGGCGGATGGTCTCCTGAGGGATCTCCTCCCAGACCTGGACTAAAGCATCCGCCAACTCCTGGACAGTCTGTGGAGCAACGTGGCGTTGGTGGATGGAGCGAGACATGATGTCCTAGATATGCTCAATTGGATTCAGGTCTGGGGAACGGCGGGCCAATCCATAGCATCAATGCCTTCCTCTTGCAGGAACTGCTGACACACGCCAGCCACATGAGGTCTAGCATTGTCTTGCATTAGGAGGAACCCAGGGCCAACCGCACCAGCATATGGTCTCACAAGGGGTCTGAGGATCTCATCTCGATACCTAATGGCAGTCAGGCTACCTCTGGCGAGCACATGGAGGGCTGTGCAGCCCCCCAAAGAAATGCCACCCCACACCATGACTGACCCACCGCCAAACCGGTCATGCTGGAGGATGTTGCAGGCAGCAGAACGTTCTCCACGGCGTCTCCAGACTCTGTCACGTCTGTCACATGTGCTCAGTGTGAACCTGCTTTCATCTGTGAAGAGCACAGGGCGCCAGTGGCGAATTTGCCAATCTTGGTGTTCTCTGGCAAATGCCAAACGTCCTGCACGGTGTTGGGCTGTAAGCACAACCCCCACCTGTGGACGTCGGGCCCTCATACCACCCTCATGGAGTCTGTTTCTGACCGTTTGAGCAGACACATGCACATTTGTGGCCTGCTGGAGGTCATTTTGCAGGGCTCTGGCAGTGCTCCTCCTTCCACAAAGGCGGAGGTAGCGGTCCTGCTGCTGGGTTGTTGCCCTCCTACGGCCTCCTCCACGTCTCCTGATGTACTGGCCTGTCTCCTGGTAGCGCCTCCAAGCTCTGGACACTACGCTGACAGACACAGCAAACCTTCTTGCCACAGCTCGCATTGATGTGCCATCCTGGATGAGCTGCACTACCTGAGCCACTTGTGTGGGTTGTAGACTCCGTCTCATGCTACCACTAGAGTGAAAGCACCGCCAGCATTCAAAAGTGACCAAAACATCAGCCAGGAAGCATAGGAACTGAGAAGTGGTCTGTGGTCCCCACCTGCAGAACCACTCCTTTATTGGGGGTGTCTTGCTAATTACCTATAATTTCCACCTGTTGTCTATTCCATTTGCACAACAGCATGTGAAATGTATTGTCAATCAATGTTGCTTCCCAAGTGGACAGTTTGATTTCACAGAAGTGTGATTGACTTGGAGTTACATTGTGTTGTTTAAGTGTTCCCTTTATTTTTTTGAGCAGTGTATAAACCATGCCTCAGTTCCTAGTTTGCTGTGATAGCTGTAGAGAACCTCAGTGACGGCTTCCTGTCCAGAGTGCAAATTATCTATTGTGGGGTCAGTTGGCACCCCACTGAGAAAAACATGAGCTCTTTAGCCCAGAATCACGATCATAGTCACAGGCTCTGTTCTGTCCATGGTATTGGCTTTGACCTCAGTGCCTGAGGGGGGACGAGGACTAGTTGTGTGCTGACCTGTACACGCCTACAGCCTCCTTAGATGTCCTCTCCAGATGTCTGAAGCGCATGGCCATGGGGAGCTCCAAGCTCGTGGCACGTCTAGGAGAAAAGGCATAAGCAGAGAAGATGACGATGTGCTTCTGACCTTTCATGTTGAACTCTGAGAAAAGAGTTACTAGAGACTCAAAGACACAAGAGGGTAGAATACATTTTTAACGTTGCTTGTTAGGGGGAGGTAGTTGCAGAAATGACGGAATGGTTTAGTCCAACCACAAAGGTCACTTTAGGGGAGTTACAAATACAGAAATGGACAACATTTCAATTGTGAATTAGTTACAGCTATAAAAACGATTATGTAAACCTGTAGTTGTACAGCTCCTTTGTTACTCATAAGTCTGAATGAGAACATTGATATGTTATGGCTACCAACTTATAAATGGATCATTTGTTGATGTGAAAGTTGTTTTATAAAGGAACAACACTTGCGACCATGTACAACAAGTTCTAAGAATGTTCCGCTAGACAAGATCTTTCATGGACTAGCTCCTGCCGTATTTAAGCCAAAGTTTCCTTTTTTAAAGATGTCAGCATTTAGCTGGCTTCCTTTGCGATGGCCAGCATACAATAACTCTGTAATCTGACCTTGTGGATTTGAGTGGGACTTCATCCTCTTCCTCATCGTAGGGGTTGATATCAGGCAGCTGGCGGTGAAGGGAAGCCAGGAAGTTGAACATGTCGAAGGTGGACTTCCTGTAAGGGAAGACAGGAACAAAGGTGTTACGTTCAATTTTACAGTATGCAGGCTTGACTTTATTTATCATTGTTTTTTTCCCTCAGCATTGGTGTAGAATTTGGGATGTGGACATCACCTACACATTCTTCATATGTTAATGAATGGAGCAGCATAGACATCATACAGGTCTTATTTACGCAGACTATTGAGGTGGAGATGACGCTCACATAGAAACACAACAGCCACAGCCTTTGTCCCTCTAAACCTGACAGATGTCTACATTCAAAACATACATTTCACCAATACTCTACACAGAGAGACTAGCTTCCACTTTGAAGTTGAAAACCATCTACAGAGGGGAAACCCCAGATTCTCCAGACATTTTCTAGACAGTGGTATGGGGTTGACCAACTGCAAGGTGAGGACACAGTAATACCGGTTCCCACCATTACACTTGTGGTGATGTACCAATTCTCTGAAACTTCCAAATTAACATATTTTTATTTATTAAAACTTCTTCCAACCTATGACGCATGATTAGTGTTGCACATTTTGGGGAATATTCAGGTGGAAACTTTCCGTGGGAATAAACCGGAAATAACGGAAATATATGCAAATTAATATTAATACAATTTAAATGTAGATGTTTTTTGCATGGGATATATTTACCATATCATATGGAGACAGAAACATAAACCTTTTACCCTATCATAAGTAGACATAATTGCTAATTATTAAATCCTTCCAATAGAAAAAAAAAAAAACCTTAGTTACGAATTGAACTTTAATTAAATGAATTGATTCTTCACATGGGATGATTTCAATTAACAAAAGAAAGCGAATATTGAATATTGAATCCATCGCATCTCCCAAACATTTTCAACATACATCTGTAAAATGATAGTCTAGAAACTAAAGCTTTGGTTGTCTTCCTCTCAGGCTTCCATGTCTACTCCCTGGACCTCCTCAATGTCCACCTCTTGAACATCAGATTCTGAGGCCTCATCTTCCCTGTCACTTTCCAACCAATTTTTCAACCCTTGTATTGGTCAGCCTATTGCCTGCTTTGGTGTGTGTGTTCCCAAACAAGGACCAGTTGCGCTCTGAGGCGGCTGATGTTGGTGGGATTTGGAGGATGATGGAGGCAACAGGGGAAAGAGCCGCAGATCCACAAAGTGCCTTCCACCAGGTGGCTGATGAGATATGTTGGTACGACTGCCATATTGCATTTCCATCCCAAAGCCCTTGCTTGGAAGTGTACTTTGCCAGACTGCCAAGAACCTTGCCCTCATCCAGGCTAAGGTGGCGAGGACATGGTAGTGATGACACCATAGGCCTTGTTGATCTCTGCACCAGACAGGATACGCTTGCCAGCATACTTGGGAGTCCAACATGTACGCTGCGGCATGTATGGCCTTCAGGAAGAAGTCTTCGCGCTTTTTGCTACATTTCAGAACTGCAGTTTCCTCTGCTCGGAGCAACAGTGAAGTGGGCAGGGTAGTACGTATTTATTCTCTTACATCTGCAAGCAGAGGCTGAACATCAGACAAGACGGCATTGTCTCCCTCAATCCGTGCAATGGCTACTGCTATAGGTTTCAGGAGATTCAGGCTGCTTACCACTCTCTCCCAAAATACATCATCCAGGAGGATCCTCTTGATGGGGCTATCCATATCGGCAGACTGTGATATGGCCATTTCTTGTAAAGACTCCTTTCCCTCCAGGAGACTGTCAAACATGATGACAACACCACCCCAACGGGTATTGCTGGGCAGCTTCAATGTGGTGCTCTTATACTTCTCACTTTTCTTGTTGACGTAGATTGCTGCTTTAACTTGATGACCCTTCACATACCTTACCATTTCCTTGGCTCTCTTGTAGAATGTATCCATTGTTTTCAGTACCATGATGTCCTTGAGGAGCAGATTCAAAGCATGAGCAGCACAGCCAATGGCTATGATGTGAGGGTAGGACTCCTCCACTTTAGACCAAGCAGCCTTCATGTTCGCAGCATTGTCGGTCACCAGTGCAAATACCTTCTGTGGACCAAGGTCATTGATGACTGCCTCCAGCTCATCTGCAATGTAGAGACCGGTGTGTCTGTTGTCCCTTGTGTCTGTGCTCTTGTAGAATACTGGTTGAGGGGTGGAGATGATGTAGTTAATTATTCCTTGCCAACGAACATTCGACCACGCATCAGAGATGATTGCAATACAGTCTGCTTTCTCTATGATTTGTTTGACCTTCACTTGAACTCTGCATCCAGCAAATGAGTAGATAAAGCATGTCTGGTTGGAGGGGTGTATGCTGGGCGAAGAACAGAAAACTCTTCCAATACACATTGCCTGTGAGCATCCGAGGTGAACCAGTTGAATGCACAGCTCGAGCAAGACATTCATCAGCATTTCTCTGACTACGTTCCTCCATTGAGTCAAAAAAACATCTGATTCCAGGAGGACCATGAGCTGTTGCTATTGATAAGGTGTCTCATCATTTTCACATCAAATAGAAGTAGAGGGACTTTTGTCAGAGGTTGCTTGTTGTGAGCGCTGAGGGAACTTTATGCACTTGGCCAGATGATTCTGCATCTTTGTTGCATTCTTCACATGATTTGGAACAGTATTTGCAAATGTGCACAGATTTTCCTTCTACATTAGCTGCAGTGAAATGTCTCCACACATCAGATAGTGCCCGTGGTATTTTCCTGTAAAGATTAGAAAACAATTGTAAGAAAAACCAAAATGCAATTCCATGTACAGATAAATAGTTAAGCAGTTAGATTAAACAACTCCTTTGTAAGATAAATGTTTTAAAATGAAACGTATGGAAACAGGTAAATTAACACTCCTCAATTAGCAGGCTAAAGCAAGCTAAAACCCACATGGTAGCAAACACTAACTAGCAGATATTGTTAACCAGTTAGAAATTATTTAAACACACTTTGCTGTAGGCTACTATTTACTACCGTAAATTCCGGACTATAAGCCGCAACTTTTTTCTCACACTTTGAACCTCGCGGCTTACCCTGTTAGGGCGAGGGGGCAGTATTGACACGGCTGGATAAAAAACGTACCCGATTAAATCTGGTTACTACTCCTGCCCAGTAACTAGAATATGCATATAATTATTGGCTTTGGATAGAAAACACCCTAAAGTTTCTAAAACTGTTTGAATGGTGTCTGTGAGTATAACAGAACTCATATGGCAGGCCAAAACCTGAGAAGATTACATGCAGGAAGTGGCCTGTCTGACAAGTTGTGTTTCATCTGGGCTCTTTTTATTGAAGACTTAGGATCTTTGCAATAACGTGACACTTCCTACGGCTCCCATAGGCTCTCAGAGCCCGGGAAAAAGCTGAAGGATATCGAGGCAGGCTCTGGCTGAAACACATTATCGCGTTTGGCAAGTGGCCGCTCAGAGTACTGTGGGCTTAGGCGCGTGCCCGAGTCGACCGAATGCTTTATTTTCTTTCCTCTGTTTACCTAAATGCAGATTCCCGGTCGGAATATTATCGCTTTTTTACGAGAAAAATGGCATAAAAATGGATTTTAAACAGCGGTTGACATGCTTCGAAGTACGGTAATGGAATATTTAGAATTTTCTTGTCACAAATTGCGCCATGCTCGTCACCCTTATGTACCCTTTCGGATAGTGTCTTGAACGCACGAACAAAACGCAGCTGTTTGGATATAACTATGGATTATTTTGAACCAAACCAACATTTGTTATTGAAGTAGAAGTCCTGGGAGTGCATTCTGACGAAGACAGCAAAGGTAATAACATTTTTGTTATAGTAAATGTGACTTTTCTGAGTGCTAAACTTGCTGGGTGTCTAAATAGCTAGCCCTGTGATGCCGAGCAATCTACTGAGAATATTGCAAAATGTGCTTTCACCGAAAAGCTATTTTAAAATCGGACATATCGAGTGCATAGAGGAGTTCTGTATCTATAATTCTTAAAATAATTGTTATGCTTTTTGTGAACGTTTATCGTGAGTAATTTAGTAAATTCACCGGCAGTGTTCGGTGGGAATGCTAGTCACATGCTAGTCACATGCTAATGTAAAAAGCTGGTTTTTGATATAAATATGAACTTGATTGAACAAAACATGCATGTATTGTATAACATAATGTCATAGGGTTGTCATCTGATGAAGATCATCAAAGGTTAGTGCTGCATTTAACTGTGGTTTGGGTTTATGTGACATTATATGCTAGCTTGAAAAATGGGTGTCTGATTATTTCTAGCTGGGTACTCTGCTGACATAATCTAATGTTTTGCTTTCGTTGTAAAGCCTTTTTGAAATCGGTCAGTGTGGTTAGATTAACGAGAGTCTTGTCTTTAAAATGGTGTAAAATAGTCATATTTTGTATGTTTGAAAAATTGAAGTTTTTGCATTTCTAAGGTTTTTGAATAACGCGCCACGGGATTACACTGGCTGTTACGTAGGTGGGACGATTTGGTGCCACCTATCCTAGAGAGGTTAAACAATGACGCGGCTAATATATGGATTTTTCCAGCTTTCACATTCCCCCCCCCCAAAAAAACACATTCTGTGACGTGCTCAGTTTTTTGGTGGCATGAAGCTTTCATTAGACCAATGAAATTGCCGAACGGGTTAAGGTCAAACAACTTTTTTGTTTACTGTTTAGATTAAATCGAGCGCTCTCAAACTTATTACGGTAGTCATTTTGTCACCCTCATCATGGCAAAGACACGGAGAAATGCATATGATGCAGCTTTCAAGTTGAAGGCGATTGATCTGACCGTTGGAAAAGGAAATAGAGCTGCTGCACGGGAGCTTGGTCTTAATGAGTCGATAAGATGTTGGAAACAGCAGCGTGAGGAATTGACTCAGTGCAAAAAGACAACTAAAGCTTACTGCTAATTTTTTATTTTTTGTTACAAGCCGTGTTTCGTTAAAGCCTATTTATTTTTGTTACAAGCCGTGTTTCGTTAAAGCCTGTGTAAACTTAATTTGTTTCAATGTACCGGTAGGCACCTGTGGCTTATAGACATGTGCGGCTTATTTATGTTCAAAAAAAATAAATAATAATAATTCAGTGGGTGCGGCTTATATTCAGGTGCTCTTAATAGTCCGGAAATTACGGTAGTTAACAAAAAAATCATGAATGTCATAAAATATATTCACCCCACCCAGTATTGTAATCAAAACTTACCCGAAAGCATGTAGTCCTTGGCTCAGACAGTGTAGTAGTGTGGGCTCAATTGCATCTCATTAGTGTGCAAGATCTTGAGAATCTTGATGGAAGAGTACACTGCACATGTGATGGAAGAATGCACTGTGCATGCAGAGGGTTGCCATTCCATTGAATTGGGGATAGTTGAACCAAAATATGCCACAAGACCTAGAATTGCCTTATGTGTATCCCACAAAAAACGTTCACTGTTATAAGCTAACTTTTTGGATGAATTTAAGCAAAATTCCCAGGCTTAACTTCCCATGGAAAAATTCCTAGAAAGTTTGACACTTTGCAACCCTATTCATGATACCTAGGAAGTATTGGTGAAATGTTTACAAGATATGTAAGATGAATCTGTAAGACAACTCGGACTCAATTTACACTACAAAATAATGACTTCCCTTATAATTTCTGTATTTAACTTCCAGGGCCCCTGTAGTAGACAGAACACCGGGACACTGACCTGAGGTAGACCTCAGAGCGGGCACATCCAGAGGGGTTGACAGGCAGGTCCTCCTCTTGGCTGATCTGTTTAAAGAAGCGGAAGGCGTGGCTATGGCAGCGGCGGGCCCCCTGGAGCTGCTCCACCAGGAAGACCACTGTGTCGTGGAGCAGGCCCAGCATACGGGCACCTGTCATCCCAGAGAACGACAGCTGCCTAAGCCTGGCCCCCGCCCGCGCCTCCTGGACACAGTCGATCACTGCCCTCCAGGCCTCTGAGGAGGGAAAGGAAGGGGCAGAGGAATGGAGAGAGAGAAGAGTAAAACGTGTGTAACACAGAATAACACACAAATGTAATACATATGGAAAATAGCCAACATTTTGTGATAGATGGTTTATTACACAAGTTAATTCTAGCCAATTATGAGAACAAGTATTTGTCATAATCTTATGTTTAGTCATACAGTTGAAGTCGGAAATTTACATACACCTTAGCCAAATACATTTCAACTCAGTTTTTCACAATTCCTGACATTTAATCCTAGTAACAATTCCCTGTTTTAGGGCAGTTAGGATCACCACTTTATTTTAATGTGAAATGTCAGAATAATAGTAGAGAGAACGATTTCAGCTTTTATTTATTTCATCACATTCCCAGTGGGTCAAAATACATACACTCAATTAGTATTTGGTAGCATTGCCTTTAAATTGTTTAACTTGGGTGAAACGTTCCAGGTAGCCTTCCACAAGCTTCCCACAATAAGTTGGGTGAATCTTGTCCCATTCCTCCTGACAGAGCTGGTGTAACTGAGTCAGGTTCGTAGGTCTCCTTGCTCACAAACACTTTTTCAGTTCTGCCCACAAATGTTTCTATAGGATTGAAGTCAGGGCTTTGTGATGGCCACTCTAATACCTTGACATTGTTGTCCTTAAGCCATAACTTTGGAAGTATGCTTGGGGTCATTGTCCATTTGGAAGACCCATTTGCGACCTAGCTTTAACTTCCTGACTGATGTCTTGAGATGTTGCTTCAATATATCCACATAATTTTCCTCCCTCATGATGCCATCTATTTTGTCAAGTGCACCAGTCCCTCCTGCAGCAAAGCACCCCCACAACATGATGCTGCCACCCCCGTGCTTCATGGTTGGGATGGTGTTATTCGGCTTGCAAGCTTCCCCCTTTTTCCTCCAAACAAAACAATGGTCATTATGGTCAAACAGTTCTATTTTTGTTTCATCAGACCAGAGAACATTTCTCCAAAAAGTACAATCTTTGTTCCCATGTGCAGTTGCAAACCGTAGTCTGGCTTTTTTATGGTGGTTTTGGAGCAGTGGCTTCTTCCTTGCTGAGCGGCCTTTCAGGTGATGTCGATATAGGACTCGTTTTACTGTGGATATAGATACTTTTGTACCCGTTTCCTCCAGCATCTTCACAAGGTCCTTTGCTGTTGTTCTGGGATTGATTTGCACCAAAGTACATTCATCTGTAGGAGACAGAACGCATCTCCTTCCTGAGCGGTATGACGGCTGCGTGGTCCCATGGTGTTTATACTTGCGTACTATTGTTTGTACAGATGAACGTGGTACCTTCGGGCGTTTGGAAATTGCTCCCAAGGATGAACCAAACTTTTGGAGGTCTATAATTTTTTTTTCTGAGGTCTTGGCTGATTTCTTTTGATTTTCCCATGATCTCAAGCAAAGAGGCACTGAGTGTGAAGGTAGGCCCATCCACAGGTACACCTCCAATTGATTCATATTATGTGAATTCGCCTATCAGAAGCTTCTAAGGCCATGACATAATTTTCTGGAACGTTCCAAGCTGTTTAAAGGCACAGTCAACTTAGTGTATGTAAACTTCTGACCCACTGGAATTGTGATACAGTGAATTATAAGTGAAATAATCTGCAGTAAACAATTGTTGGAAAAATTACTTTTGTCATGCACAAAGTAGATGTCCTAACCGACTTGCCAAAACTGTGGAGTGATTGAAAAATGAGTTTTAATGACTCCAACCTAAGTGTATGTAAACTTCCGACTTCAACTGTATGTAGAAATAGTGGATATTTGTGCAGAAATCATTGCCTTGAGTATTGGGTAAATGATCACTACAGGTAAGTCACATGAAGTCTATTCATTTGCCCTTTCCTCCCTGAAACCTCACCCTCTACGCTGTCTGCCTCCACACTGAAACCGTCATCGCTTTTGATCTCGAAACGGAGGTGGGGCTGGTCTCGGCTGGGAGGGCACTCATCGTCCTCGTCTGAGGGCAGCAGCTCATCATCTGAGCACGATACAGCACCTGACAGGATGGAAATACCACAGGGTATTTTCAAATCAGGCAGACTTGTTTACATTGTACAGGTATAAGAAGTATCATCAGTCATCATCATACAGAGATACTGTTCATATGGCACTATTACACATAAGTACCTGAGTATTTGTTCCAGTCAGTCAGGGCACTGCGGCCCACTGCATCCCAGTTCTGTTGTTTACCTGTGTCCATCCCTAATCGAGGTATCGACAGGCGGTCCCAAAGCCCTGGCCTGTGAGGAATACAACAAGAGAAAACACTGAAATCGACTGGATACAGGCTTCGGTTAGGGCAAAAATGCAGTGATGACAATTGGAGAGCATCGTGCAAACTAGGAGCTGTATTGTAGATTGGTAAATGACTGGTGACGGTTATTACAATCTCAGTTATGACTTCAAAAAAGGTTTCTATGCATGACCTGCTCTTTATAGTTACTGACCTCTACAAAGCCTATTGATAGTTCTATTTCAGGAGTAAAATGCCTTGTTCCATTTGTCATATCATACTATAGGTTACTAATAGGGAGAGGAAGAGTTAAGCATAAGGTTAAAAATAGCCAGACATGATCTTATCGACACTGACGAGAAGAGGCCCACACTGGAAACATGAGTGACGTGCCAATAGTGAAAAAAAGCATATTTCAATATGATTCTGACCTTTAGCATAGTTGCAGATGTAGCAAGTTACCCACTTTTAATAAAAAAGGAACACTACAAGAGACTCACTTGCCATTCAAAATAAAGGCATGACTATTCTTGTATTATTAATTGAAAATAATATGTGTACATTTTGTCTCATTACTCATTTCATTAGATCACTGCCCTGATAAGTTCTAAAAGACTAACCTGGTGCTTTCAGAGTCACTCAAGTGCTCCTCCTTTAGCTTGTCCAGGTCCAACACACCTTTCACCGTTGGGGTTTTAATGCGAACACCCCCGGCCCTGCTGGAGACAGCAGCAAAGCTGTCTTTGGGTAGCGGCAGGTCCTCCTTAGCACTAGGGGGCTCTGGCTCTAGGAAGTCTGTCTTGGACTTCTTTGTGGCACCAATGCGATCAGAAAGGGAGGACACCCTCTTCATACGGACATGGGCGCGAGGAGGGCGGGGTGTTGAAACAGACAGTGTGGTGGCTGCAGGCTCGGGTTTGATGAGTAGTCCTGGGGGCAGGACCACAGATTTCAGGGAAGGGTTGTTAAGGAATGTGGAGGGACTCAATATGAGCGGACCGGTCCGGTTTGGAGTGTAGTTACTGGCCATGGCTTGGTTGATGATGGCTTGGGCGCTCTCAGTCTTGGTCATGGAGGAACTCCCGTCCTGACCAGCAAACTCAAACAGGTCTGCAGCTTTGTCAGACTTTTTTCTCCTAGAAGTCGTGGACGGTTCTTTCTTCTTTCTGGGTTTCTTCATCCCTGGTATAGCTCCATCTGCAGATGTGCTTGCGTTCTTCCTGGGTTTCTTGACTGCTGCCACTGTCCCATTGCTGTTGTGTGTGAGCAGTTGAGTGATGGTACCTGGGTTCTGAACCACAGGCGTGGCCATCCTAGGGACATGGGTTGGCATGGCAGTCCCTGGAGCCGGGGTGGACATTGTACCAGCTGCTGCCAAGGTGGCAG
Source organism: Salmo salar (assembly GCF_965601325.2). Classification (NCBI taxonomy): domain Eukaryota; kingdom Metazoa; phylum Chordata; class Actinopteri; order Salmoniformes; family Salmonidae; genus Salmo; species Salmo salar. The sequence continues at coordinate 69,847,450 of NC_138295.1, forward strand.
ACAGGGCATTGCTCTGAAGGAGGCTGGCTATCTGAGTGACACAATTATAGGAGGGAGAGCTCTGACTGGGCAGCTGGAAGGTGTTGCTCTCTGGGTTCTTCACAAAGATCTGGCCCAGGCGGTTGACCAGCAGAATGTGAGGTGTAGGGTCCACGTTAGGACCACCCACTTCCTTCACAGTAAGGATAGCGTGGCCAGGTAGTCCCTGATGTAACAGCGGCTGTTGGGGCTCCAGTGGCGGCCTGGGGGTGGAGAAGTTGATGGAGATGGTGTGTCCCATGGTAGCTTCCTTCTGCAGAGACGTGGAGCTGTATCCGTTAATCATCACAGGGGCAGAGGAGGGCTGAAGCGAAGAGATCATTGGGTGACACTGGGTGGATAGAGCTTCGGAGAGAGAGCATATGGAGGGAGAGGAGGATACAATGGTAATTGCTGTGGAGACCATGGCCTGGGATTGTGTGGAGAATATAGGCAGAGAGACTGATCCATAAGATGGGAGACTGACGCTTGATGTTGCAGACAAAATGGGATCAATTTGAGAGGACAAATGTGGAAGGGCACTGCCTGGAATAGGTGCTGATAATTTGGTACAAAAGGTCTCCATGGGCGGCAAGACTGTTGACCCTTGGGAGGATGTCTGGGGTTGTAGCGAGATGCTAGTGAGAGGTGGCCTTGAAGGGTTAAAGCCAGGCAAAGAGGACTGCACAGAGGGACTCATTTGTAAAGGGTTCATCTGGGCTACGCTGGGGTTAGGGAAGTCCGAGGAGATAAGAGAAGAGGGTTGAAGAAGCTCCAACAGGGTGCCCTGACTACTGCTCAACGAGGGATCTCCAGAACTCTCGGTCAAGTGGTTCATGTAAATTGCAGATCCATCTGTGGGCAATACAAAGTGGCCGCTGTTAGAATCCAAGAATAGGTCTTTTGGATGTTGAGGCTGATGGGTTTCCATGGGTGCATCAACCTGGACAGGGACCAGTTCAGTGAAACAGGTGCTGGGGGAGGGAGGATCACACCTTTCAAGAACAAGTGGAGCCTCAGGGGCAAAGTCTAGACCGGAACCTTGGAATAAATCCTCTGGGTAGACCATATCAGGCACCTTAGTATGGACAAAGTCCGGCAGAGTTCCTAAAAGGGGTGCAATCAGCACTGGTTCCTGGGCTTCTAAGGTGGGGATTGAGTTCTGTTGTTCAAGAGGAGTTGGGAAGGTGTATAACTGCAGGGGAGTAGTATTCACATCAGCAGGGCTGTATGTTGTGGATGGGTCCACTGCATCTGGTCTTCGAGCTTCTGGTGAGATCTCAATTGGCGCAAGGGTCACACTGTCCAATTCAGTCCCAGCTAGTTGTGCGGCATTAAAGGCTTTGGATGGATCCTGGGGAATATACGCTGGGGGAGGTTTTGTTGAGGGGAGGACAACTCTGGTTGTAGACTTGAGAGGGTTGCTAAGGGGTGACCGATCTGGGACAGGGCTTCCAGAGTCTGCACTTAGACCATTTGTCGTCATTTCTACTCCAGGAGGAACATGCAATTGAGCTGGGTTCTGAACTTGACTGGCGGTCTTCAGTTTCTGAGCCCCGTCTGTGGTTGTCACGCTGGCATCACTCTCCGTCCCATCGTCCACGCCATCCAGTTGAGGGATAGATCTTGAAGAGGGAGAGGCAGGACCCTGGGTTGGGTCCCTGGAGCCTGTGCGACTGACCACAGTCCGCGAGAAGTCAAAATAGTGCTCCATGTCCTCATCGGAGGAAGTGTTCCCCCAGTCTTGCCTGGCAGACGCAGCTGAACGGGTCAGGGCTGTACGTGTCTTCCTCTTGCGAACCTCTGGCTCCCAGAACTCCTCTTGGTTGTCGTCGCCCTCCACGTCTATCTGGGCACCACAGTTCATGGCCACTCCCTCATTCACTAGCATCTCCTCAATCTCAAGCTCCGTCTTCAACTCGGAGCCCATGGCCACGTCAGAGTCCTCGCGGAATTGTGTGAAAGAGCCCCTAAGTGGTGAGGTGCTGTTAGGTGCAGGGTTATCCTCCGGTTCTGGGGAGGCCAGGAAGTTGTGTGGTACCTCCACCGAGTCTGACTGGTTCAGGTCAAAAGACAGCCTGGGTCTAGGAGAGTGCTGGATGGTGGGGGAGAGGGACAGGCCAGGGGAAGGAAAGCTGCCCACACTGTCTTCCCATGGTGGCTGGGGAAAGAGTCCTGAGGTAGAGTGAGTCATGTTCCCGGGGCATCGGGCAGAGGAAGCACTTCGACCTCCGACAGGGCGGGTAGAGGGAGAGGTCAGCAGGATATCAGTAGCCCCGAGGGGAAACAGCGGAGAGGTGGGCACGGAGGCCTTGGGATGCATGGAGCCCCCAGTGCGGAGGGTGATTAGTCCAGATCCAGTTGGAGAACCCAGGGGTGGGGAGGACATGTCCCTACGGGTTTGGGAGTGGGGGCTGTGGCGACGAGGCCTGCGTGTCTCCTCCAGGTCACTGATGGTCAGGATGTGGTGGGGTTTGGACTTGGTAGCTCCTGCAGAGGAAAAACAGATAGCAGTAAGACAACTGAACGGACACAAGCAATCAATGCTTTCTGGGTAATATCTATAAATCAATCTAAACCTGACAATTGTTGGATTTTTTTACCCAGAGGTGTTCTAGAAAACAACATCAGCCAACTACGGAACAGTTACCTGGGGAGGGCAAAGGCCGGAACAGTCCTCCAGCTGGTCTCCTGATTTTGGGCCTTGCCCCTTGGTCAGGTTTAGGGAGTGGAGCTGAGAAGCTGGGAGTAGTGGGTCGAGAATGTGCCACGTCAACCTCTTGGGCATCAGATTCTAGAGGTGAAGCAACAACAACAACTGTGTTTCCTATGCCACGGCCAAGTCTTTCCAATATCCACTTTGCAGTGTAAGAAAGCCAACAGTTACACATTCACACTAATATTTTATTCTGAACAAAAAGAGAAACTCAACATTCAACAATTTCAAAGATTCCATTGACAGTTCATAAGGAAATCAGGCAATTTAAATAAATTCATTAGGCCCTAATCTATGGATTTCACATGACTGGGAATACAGATATGCATATTCTGGTCACAGATATCTTTAAAAAAAGGTAGGGGCGTGGATCAGAAAACTGGTGTGACCATTATTTTTGCCTCATGCAGCACAACACATCTCCTTTGCAAAGAGTTGATGAAGCTGTTGATTGTGGCTTGTGGAATATTGTCCCACTCCAATTCAACGGCTGCGCGAAGTTGCTGGATAGTGGCAGGAACTGGAACACACTGTTGTACATGTCGATCCAGAGCATCACAAACATGCTGAAGGAGTGACATGTCTGGTGAGTATGCAGGCCATGGAAGAACTGGGACATTTTCAGCTCCCAGGAATTGTGTACAGATCCTTGCGACATGGGGCAGTGCATTATCATTCTGAAACATGAGGTGATGGCCGCAGATGAATGGCACGACAATTGGCCTCAGGATCGCGTCACGGTATCTGTGCATTCAAATTGCCATCAATAAAATGCAATTGTGTTCTATGTCCGTAGCTTATGCCTGCCCATACCCTCACGTCACGATGAGGCACTCGGTTCACAACATTGACATTAGCAAACCGCTCACCCACACGGGGCCATAGACGTGATCTGCAGTTGTGAGGTCGGTTGGGCATACTGCCAAATTCTCTAAAACAACTTTGGTGGCAGCTTATGGTAGAGAACTGAACATTCAATTCACTGTCAACACATCTGGTGGACATTCCTGCAGTCAGCATGCAAATTACGCGCGCCCTCAAAACTTGAGACACCTGTGGTATTGTGTTGTGTGATAAAACTGCAAATTTAAGAGTGGCCTTTTATTATCCCCAGCACAAGGTGCACCTGTGTAATGATTATACTGTTTAATCAGCTTCTTCATATGCCACACCCGTCAGGTGAATTGATTATCTTGGTAAAGGAGAAATGCTCACTAATAGGGATGTAAACAAATTTGTGCAGAGAACTTGAGCGAAATAGGCTTGTACATATAGAAATTGCTATGATATTTTATTTCAGCTCATGAAACATGGGACCAACACCTTACACATTGCACTTATATTTTTGTTCAGTGTAGTAGTGAGGGTTTGATGCAGTGTTGTGTTACCAGGACTCTCACCTGACTGGGGGCAGGGGCTGTGTGCTATAGTGCTATTCTCTCCCTTATCAGGCATCTCTTCAGCAGGTTTCTCAGGGACCGGAGGGCGGACCTCACGGATCGTACATGTGTATTTGCATCGCCGCAGTGGGTTCACCGTGCTCCAGTACCAGCGAGAACACCTGCGGAGAGGAGGAATTGAAAGGAAGTCATAAAAACCACATCTGAACATGCCAATTTCTGATTCATTATTAATTATGAATTGCTGCTACTTACCGGTAACCCACTGGGAAAAGTTTTCCTTGCTTTGCAGACAGCTCAGTCAGAATACCTAGCTTTTCAATCTGCAAAGAGCCTGAATTCAGAAAATAACAATGATTAGATGAGTAAAACCCATGACCAGTCCTGTGTCCACTGTACTGTGATACCTGTACTCAAGTGAGCTAAAAATAACAATGTAATGTGTTGAGAAAACATACCAATCATCAAATTGATGTTTTCTGGCTCCAGTCCGGTCAAGAACTTCCTGCGAAGACTGACCCCATCAAAGTCCACGTACATCCTCCGATTCACCTCAAACCCTTGGCCGGTGATGATCTGCAATGGAGCAAGAACAATGTACACATGCGTGAGGAAACTCATGAAAAAAAACACAGTCTCACTACTGAGTAGTCCCAGGACTTTACCTTGCCACTGATGAGGTCTCTGTGTTTGTAGCAGTAGACCTTCTTGTCGTCCTGGAATACACAGTTGCGGGAGCGGGCACACATGAAGTGGTAGTTGCTCTGGCAGGAGGTCAGACAGCAGCCCACTGTGGCACCTGTATGGTTACAGCGTTCACAGCGCTGAGGGAACAAGAGACAGACAGGTTAGATCAGTCCAGGAGGAAGAGAAAAGGGGTGGATAAGGCATTTGAGAGAGACGGACGTTGGACAAAGAAACACAAACTACAGCTGCTGGAAAAACAAGAACAGCACTGCACAAATAAAGTGAAGCCTCACCATGAAGCGCCCCCTAGCGACGGCACTGTGCACGTGCATCAGAGAGCCATTGTCCTCCTCGAACACCTCGGCGGACCACATGGAGCAGTTGATGTGAGCCCATTCGTTCTGGCCCAGGTACAGCAGCCTGCCCGCCTCCTGAGGAACACACGGAGGAGGTTAGAAATACAGAACTGCTGGGTTACCTACTGTGTGGATTTGGTTGACTTAATTTCCTGTGAGTCAAGGGATGTTATGTTGAACAAGGATGTGAAGGCTTAGTGCTCTGAAGTCAGATTGTGTTTGGTGTTTCTTTCCACCATGCTGTGATTCCTTAAGTCATTTTTGACAAGGGCTTCTCAGAAGTGTTCTGAAACCTAGTTTCAGTCTTACTCACATTGGACTTAGCATCTCCATACTTTTGGCACAGTGAGCATTGCCTCCCGTCGTCCTTGGACCACCCTGTGTCTAGGTCAGCCTTGGACAGCCGTCCCTCAGACTTGGATGGCCGTCCCTCAGACATGGATTGCCGTCCGGCTCTTCCCCTTTTCCCTGAGGGACAAATGCCAGACATCAAACAAAAACCACAACAATCCCCTTAGGAAATTGGTCTATTCAATATTTGCTTTCTCATAGTTTTTCCACCCCTCAGTTGTGTAAAGTACCTTTGAGTTTATTAAGCCTGAAAGCCCTGTTTTTTCTGAAGTGGAGGCCCCTGGTTGGCTCTGTGGTCAGTGGGGTGGTGGGGTGAGGCACCTCTTCTTGTTTCACCTCCAGGAGTGGTACATTCTCCATCTGCAGGGTCCCCAGAGGGGCCCTGGACCTTAGCTCCTCCCTCTCACGCCACTGGGCGTACACATGCTCAGTGGTGGGGGGCTGAACCGCATGGGACAGCATCCCACTGCAATGGGAAAGAGAATGGATGGAGAAATGGAGGGGTGAGGAGATGAAAAAAAGAGTTAGTCAAGTTGAGTCATGCTGTGCCAGATTCCAACTTGAGTTACCAGCACGTAACTCAAATTTGGATGGTTTAGGCAAACATCTGAGTTACATGCACACAGTTACACTCAAGTTAGAATTTGACTTGAAGAGTACACAACTGAGACAGTGGCTCACATCTAGCTGATTATACTCATTTACATTAAGAAACAATACGTTTATTAATCAATCTATCCTCCCAGAAGACAAGGTGACAGGCAGGTCAGGTCCTGAGCTTACAACTCTACCTTTACCACTATGTGCATCACCCGACAATGAGCTAAATGAAGTCACTACTCTGTGTCCTCCGTCGCAGGGAAGGAAAGATGTGAACTGGGAATGTGTGAGAGAGGAGGGGACAGTCCTGGTTTTAACATCCAGAAAAAGAAAATAATTGTAAGACTAGCTTCTGTAACTTCCTGTCACATTATATTTGAATGACTGTTCCCCCACTTTAAAGTTGTTGTTGACAGTATAGTACAATTCAATCAACTCATCATCAGGATGTGAACAACAGGGGTGGCATACAAATGTGTGGCAAACCAGGAAACATAAATCAGTTGCTCCACTGAATGTAGGCTTATGTTTCTTCATGGGAAAATACATACATTCCTGCAGGGCAGTAGTGAAGCAATATGTTACAACCCAAAGTTAAACTGGAATTTCATAGACATTTTCACGAGTCAATATCTGATGACTTAAAACATGGCAACTTCTTCAACCTAAGTGTTAAATCCTCCAAATCCCAATGTCTGAGAAATAACTCCCAGACAGATAACCCTCAAAGAGCCTTGGTAAATCGATCGCCGAGTTTACAAGCATAACAAAAACCAGGTTTAACAGACTATGACAGGATCATTAACTAGATTCAGCCGCGGGTCGACTGCAAAATGTAGACTGCGAAATGATCACAAGAAGCCCAAACAGATATAATAATTTGACTAAAAGAGTAATATCAAAACTTACATTTGTATAAAACCACTTATTTCTCTTTATGCGTGGGAAATAAAATCACTGTGGGCCACCAGTTGAGATATCCTGAACTAGAAGATATGAGGAGCAGATTGCTACTCACATAGGCAGGTCTTTGGGTCGGGGGTCCCACACTTTGGGGTCCTGACTGTTGAACCAGCTGAAGACCTCCTCCAGAAGCTGCAGAGAGAACAGTGAGGAGAGGGTGAATCTACACTCCCCTGTTGGCCATTTTAAAACGTGTACTGCTTTTTTCTTTACAATAAACATTCCAAATGTTCTTGGATTCAACCATCTTCTATGACTTTAGTTTGAACCAAGTGAACCTATGACCACCAGGGGAGTCATGACCACCAGAATCACAGCGCCCCATAACTCATTTCCAATTACATACCGTTCTGCAGACTAGACAGCCATATGGAACAACTTAAGACACCACAAGACATATACTGAGGACTGATGTCACTGACTGAGTACAGACCATGCATTGTGTTAGGGTATTCAAGTGTCTGTGTTGTCTAACTTCTGATATGTAACTTTATGAAACATTTAAACTAGTGTGTACAGTCTATACACAATATTTCAAAATAAGTTGAGAATGTCTCAAGCAAGATGAGCGTAAACAGCTGTGTTCACATCGTGCAGCCAAGTGTAGTGGGAACATTTGTATATCCGTTTATTATCACGTGTGTGTGCTTTTAACAAAAAAGCTGTGTTCATGTAGCTAAAGTACAGGAAAAACGCAATAACATTGCAGAAGACCTCGTTCAACCAACTGCTGTCTGAGTACTCCGCATTACCTTCAAGTAGTAGGAGCGGGCCACGGCTGTGGGCCTTTCATCCTCCGGGAGAGACTCCTCCTGATCCAGACGCCTCCGCACCACTTGCACCACATCTTCATGGAATGATTTCTACAACATAAATAGACAAGGAAATATACAAACAGAGTTATTTAGCTGACACTACTCACTCATCTTCCTTTGAAATCTTTGAGATCCTGTCGTGCCAATTCAGATGCTATATAGACAGACACTGACCAGGGTGGTGTAGAGGCCTTTGTCAAACTTCTTGCCCACAGCACGGAGGTCACAGGCTGGCTGGCCCTCCGCTCCACTGTCAGGGTCAACCTGGGTCACACACTACAGGAGGGGAATAGGGTCAAATTTAGTATGCTACAGAGAAACAACACAAGCACTTATGTGCAACAGTTCAAGAGGAACAGGCAAATAGTCCTAGCAGATCTGTCTGTAAATGTACATCTGATATCAGCTAATAAACTTTTTTTAAAAGAGAGTCGTTGCACTCGTTCTTTTAAATTATTTCTTCAGAAAAGCCACATCAAAACTTGACTACAAGTCATGCTAGGTGTTAAAAAGCCTGTTGCTATTTTCAGCCTGAGCATCCTGTCTCATTTATCATCCTGTGGTAAGAAGCATTGTACGGCCTTGTATCTCCCACCTGTGAGCAGGCAATGAGGTGCTGGGTGAGAGTGGAGGTGAGCAGGCAGGCCAGCACCTTCTCTACCCCAGCCCTCAGCTCCATGTGGAGCAGCTCCCTCCAGGCGCTGGGCTGGGACTGGCTGCAGGGCCGGCAGGAATATGCCACACTCTCTGGCAGGCTGGACAGAATCTCATACAGGTCACCTGGAGGGGAAGAGAACGGAGAACAACCATTCCTTGGCACTACATCAAAGCATGGGAGATAACAGCATGTGATTAACTTCAGATTTGGGCTGACCCAGACAGAGGCGTCTGTTCCTTAGACCAATCAAAATTGTAATTTTTTCCCCCACATATAAACACACCCTATACATTTGAATAAAATCAACTATATGCACCGAGCTTGTCTGGTGATTTAAGCTCAATGTTTGATTAAATAATTTAGACAAATTACTCATGAGGGAGCCCATTGGGCACACTGAGTAAAAACATTTATAATAAATGACAGCAAGTCTCTCCTCCCTGGTGCAGCAAACAGCAAGTGTTTATTGCACTGTCCGTGCCAATGCTGCAACATAATAACAGCGATTTCATTTCTTACTGGTTTCTTAAACTGAAAAGTTATGTTACTGAAATACCTACATTTGTTAAGGAACAATATTCCCTAGACCCTTGTTCTCTTTACGTGAAATATGTATGCACTGCATGCACGTGACCAATAAGGCCTTGCCTATAGCCTATCATAATCAGATCAATAAATTGGTTTTAAACTCCGAACACATGAAAACAAAATGGATGTGAAAAATAAACTTGAAAGTGCCAAGAGTGAGCAAAGCTGTCAAGACAAAGGGTGGCTACTTTGAAGAATCTCAAATATAAAATATTTTTGTTTGTTTACTACATGATTCCATGTGTTATTTCATAGTTTTGACGTCTTCACTATTATTCTACAATCTCGAAAAATAAGATTTCAGAGTGCCCTATGGTGGCGGTGGGGTTACGGTACGGGCTGGCATAAGCTACGGACAACGAACACAATTACATTTTATGGCAATCTGAATGCACAGAGATACCGTAACAAGATCCTGAGGCCCATTGTCGTGCCACTCATCAGCCGCCATCATATTTCAGCATGATAATGCACGGCCCCATGTCGCAAGGATCTGTACACAATTCCTGGAAGTTAAAAATGTCCCAGTTCTTCCATGGCCTGCATACTCACCAGACATGTGACCCATTAAATATGTTTGGTATGCTCTGGATCGACGTGTATGTCAGCGCATTCCAGTTCCCGCCAATATCCAGCAGCTTCGCACAGCCATTGAAATGTGGGACAACAATCTCATCTCTGTACCACACACAATCAATTCTCATTTATGTACCACACACACACACTTATCTGTAAGGTCCCTCAGTTGAGCAGTGAATTTCAAACACAGAATCAACCACAAAGACCAGGGATGTTTTCCAATGCCTTGCAAAGGTCACCTAGGTGGGCTAAAAAAAGCAGAAATTGAATATCCCTTTGAGCATGGTGAAGATATTCATTACAGTTTGGATGGTGTATCAATACACCCAGTCACTCACTACAAAGTTGCCAGAGAGGAAGGAAACCGCTCAGGAATTTCAACATGATGACAATCGTGACTTTTTAAAAAACAGTTAAAGAGTTTAATGGCTGTGATAGAAGAAAAATGAGGATGGATCAACATTGTAGTTGAAAATAACCATGGCCTCTAAACCTTCAAGCTGTATACTGGACCCCATTCCAACTAAACTACTGAAAGAGCTGCTTTCTGTGCTTGGCCCTCCTATGTTGAACATAATAAACGGCTCTCTATCCACCGGATGTGTACCAAACTCACTAAAAGTGGCAGTAATAAAGCCTCTCTTGAAAAAGCCAAATCTTGACCCAGAAATTATAAAAAACTATCGGCCTATATCGAATCTTCCATTCCTCTCAAAATTTTAGAAAAAGCTGTTGCGCAGCAACTCACTGCCTTCCTGAAGACAAACAATGTACACAAAACGCTTCAGTCTGGTTTTGGTCCCCATCATAACATTGAGACTGCACTTGTGAAGGTGGTAAATGACCTTTTAATGACGTCAGACCGAGGTTCTGCGTCTGTCCTCGTGCTCCTAGATCTTAGTGCTGCTTTTGATACCATCAATCACCACATTCTTTTGGAGAGATTGGAAACCCAAATTGGTCTACATGGACAAGTTCTGGCCTGGTTTAGGTCTTATCTGTCGGAAAGATATCAGTTTGTCTCTGTGAATGGTTTGTCCTCTGACAAATCAACTGTAAATTTCGGTGTTCCTCAAGGTTCCGTTTTAGGACCACTATTGTTTTCACTATATATTTTACCTCTTGGGGATGTCATTCGAAAACATAATGTTAAATTTCACTGCTATGCGGATGACACACAGCTGTATATTTCAATGAAACATGGTGAAGCCCCAAAATGTCTCAGACATAAGGAAGTGGATGGCTGCAAACTTTCTACTCTTAAACTCGGACAAAACAGAGATGCTTGTTCTAGGTCCCAAGAAACAAAAGAGATCTTCTGTTGAATCTGACAATTAATCTGGATGGTTGTACAGTCGTCTCAAATAAAACTGTGAAGGACCTCGGCGTTACTCTGGACCCTGATCTCTCTTTTGAAGAACATATCAAGACTGTTTCAAGGACAGCTTTTTTCCATCTACGTAACATTGCAAAAATCGGAAACTTTCTGTCCAAAAATGACGCAGAAAAATTAATCCATGCCTTTGTTACTTCTAGGTTGGACTACTGCAATGCTCTACTTTCCGGCTACCCGGATAAAGCACTAAATAAACTTCAGTTAGTGCTAAATACGGCTGCTAGAATCCTGACTAGAACCAAAAATGTGATCATATTACTCCAGCGCTCGCCTCCCTACACTGGCTTCCTGTTAAGGCAAGGGCTGATTTCAAGGTTTTACTGCTAACCTACAAAGCATTACATGGGCTTGCTCCTACCTATCTTTCCGATTTGGTCCTGCCGTACATACCTACACGTACGCTACGGTCACAAGACGCGTGCCTGCTAATTGTTCCTAGAATTTCTAAGCAAACAGCTGGAGGCAGGGCTTTCTCCTATAGAGCTCCATTTTTATGGAATAGTCTGCCTACCCATGTGAGAGACGCAGACTCAGTCTCAACCTTTAAGTCTTTACTGAAGACACATCTCTTCAGTAGGTCCTATGATTAAGTGTAGTCTGGCCCAGGGGTGTGAAGGTGAATGGAAAAGCACTGGAGCAACGAACCGCCCTTGCTGTCTCTGCCTTGCCCGTTCCCCTCTCTCCACTGGGATTCTCTGCCTCTACCCCTATTACGGGGGCTGAGTCACTGGCTTACTGGTGTTCTTCCATTCCGTCCCTGGGAGGGGTGCGTCACTTGAGTGGGTTGAGTCACTGACGTGGTCTTCCTGTCTGGGTTGGTGCCCCCCATTGGGCTGTGCCGTGGCGGAGATCTTTGTGGGCTATACTCGGCCTTGTCCCGGGATGGTATGTTGGTGGTTGGAGATATCCCTCCAGTGGTGTGGAGGCTGTGCTTTGGCAAAGTGGGGGGGTTATATCCTACCTGTTTGGCCCTGTCCGGGGGTTTCATCGGATGGGGCCACAGCGTCTCCTGACCCCTCCTGTCTCAGCCTCCAGTATTTATGCTGCAGTAGTTTATGTGTTGGGGGGCTAGGGTCAGTCTGTCACATCTGGAATATTTCTCTTGTCTTTTCCGGTGTCCTGTGTGAATTTAAATATGCTCTCTCTAATTCTCTCTCTTTCTTTCTTTCTTTCTTTCTTTCTCTCTCTCTCGGAGGACCTGAGCCCTAGGACCATGCCTCAGGACTACCTGGCTTGATGACTCCTTGCTGTCCCCAGTTCACCTGGCCGTGCTGCTGCTCCAGTTCCAACTGTTCTGCCTGCAGCTATGGAACCCTGACCTGTTCACCGGACGTGCTACCTGTCCCAGACCTGCTGTTTTCAACTCTCTAGAGATGGCAGGAGCGGTAGAGATACTCTCAATGATCGGCTATGAAAAAGCCAACTGACACTTACTCTTGTGTTACTGACTTGTTGCACCCTCGACAACTACTATGATTATTATTATTTGACAATGCTGGTCATTTATGAACATTTGAACATCTAGGCCATGTGCTGTTATAATCTCCACCCGGCACAGCCAGAAGAGGACTGGCCACCCCTCATAGCCTGGTTCCTCTCTAGGTTTCTTCCTAGGTTATTGGCCTTTCTAGGGAGTTTTTCCTAGCCACCGTGCTTCTACACCTGCATTGCTTGCTGTTTGGGGTTTTAGGCTGGGTTTCTGTACAGCACTTTGAGATATCAGCTGATGTAAGAAGGGCTATATAAATACATTTGATTTGATTTGTAGTTACTCCACAATACTAATTGACAGAGTGAAAAGTAGGAAGCCTGTGTATACCAAAAATTCTCCAAAACATGCATCCTGTTTGCAGTAAGGCACTAAAGTAAAACTGCAAAGAATTTGACTAAGAAATGAACTTTATGTCCTGAATACCAGTGGTGTAAAGTACTTAAGGAGTACTTTAAAGTATTTTTATCTAAGTAGTTTTCCCCAGTATCTGTACTTCGCTATTTATATTTTTGACAACTTTTACTTCACTACATTCCTAAAGAAGATATACTTTTTACTCCATAGATTTTCCCTGACACCCGAAAGTACTCGCTACATTTTGAAAGCTTAGCAGGACAGGAAAATGGTCCAATTCACGCACTTATCAAGAGAATATCCCTGGTCATCCCTACTGTCTGTGATGGACTCACTAAACACAAATCCTTCATTTGTAAATTATATCTGAGGGGGAGAGTGTGCCCCTGTCTAGCTGTAAAAAAAAGAAAGGAAAAAAATTAAAAAAAATAAAAATTGTGCTGTCTGGTTTGCTTAATAAGGAATTTGCAATGATTTACAGTTTTACTTTTGATACTTAACTATATTTAAAACCAAATACTTTTAGACTATTACTCAATTAGTATTTTACTGGGTGACTGTCACGAGTCATTTTCTATTAAAAGGTATCTTTACTTTTACTCAAGTGAGCATCAAGAGCCTTTTAGCTACGCTTTCCTGGATATCCCTTAGATGTTCATTACTCTCATTTGCAATCTCCAAGTTGTTCCTTGTCTTTTCCTCTGAGGGAAGCCATGGTTGAGTCACCGCGCTTTACCAACTGATTGGTTTATTGTTATACATAGATTACCACTCACTCTCTACCAGGTACTTGGGGATATATTGACCTATCGATTTTATGGGCATAATTTAAACTCTGGTGTCTGGCTTCTATATATACAAACAGTTTTGTCTGTAAAAACACATCTACTCACTCCCCATGCGTCCTATCGGTACCCTCCTATGGCGTAAATTCCAAGGAAAACTAACTGAAACTAGACAAACAATTTTTTGGGGAGAAACATGTTCCTGAGAGTAAAGGTCAACTTCTTCATAACTGGAGAAAAAACCCACTACAAAAGCACAAGATGGGAAACTTTGTTATTATATACAGTTGAAGTCAGAAGTTTACATACACCTTAGCCAAATAGGTTCCCACAATAAGTTGGATGAAGTTTGGCCCATTCCTCCTGACAGAGCTGGCGTAACTGAGTCAGGTTTGTAGGCCTCCTTGCTCGCACACGCTTTTTCAGTTCTGCCCACAAATTTTCTATAGGATTGAGGTCAGGGCTTTGTGATGGCCACTCCAATACCTTGACTTTGTTGTCCTTAAGCCATTTTGCCACAACTTTGGAAGTATGCTTGGGGTCATTGTCCATTTGGAAGACCCATTTGCGACCAAGCTTTAACTTCCTGACTGATGTCTTGAGATGTTGTTTCAATATATCCACATTTTCCTTCCACATAATGCCATCTATTTTGTGAAGTGCACCAGTCCCTCCTACAGCAAAGCACCCCCACAACATGCTGCCACCCCCGTGCTTCACGGTTGGGATGGTGTTCTTCGGCTTGCAAGCCTCCCCCTTTTTCCTCCAAACACAACATTTCAACTGGATTCAGCTGGTCAGTCTGTCATGGAAAGAGCAGGTGTGTCTAATGTTTTGTACACTCAGTGTATGCTCTCTATTGTGAAAGCGGGGATGCAAACTGTTGAGTGCCTAAAAAGGTGACAGACATTCTTTACACAGAAACACACAAAAAAACTACGTAAACTGCAAGAAAATGTGCCTATTTTCAGAGTGGGGCTGTCACCATACCAACACTTTACTAAGGATGTGCTACCAGACCAAGTATCATAATACAGAGTAATATGTATCCACTTCCCTTGCACTGCGAGCAGCTCCAGTAATTAAACAAATGTAACAGAAACCACATCACTGTCTGCACACCCCAGCTCGCCATCACGGCTAAATAGCATTTTAAAAGTGATAGAGATGTGCAGAAAGAACAGATGGAGAGAGGCCGCTGAGCAGGCTAACGGCTGGTTAGCGGGACGCAGCTGGCTGCTCACAGCTGTCACACGTGATATTGGATGAAGCACCCGTTCTGATCTGCCATACCTGACATCACGATCTAAACCCTGGTATTCTATTTGTAGGACGCAGAGGGTAGGGATCACACAGGGAGAAGATCTGTTGGGGCCTCGACGTTATAACTCAATGGGTGATACACTACATCTACTGCACTTTTTGTCAGATCTACATGACTCACGTGGATGACCTTCTTCATTCTGAGATAAAAAGGCAAATATCACGGAAAAGTGACAAGTTTGCATCCTTGTGAAAGGTACTGCTGAGCATGGGAGCCTGTTACACAGCAGAATAAGTTGGGCGTAACACTGGAAAACCCACCTGTCAGGTCCTCACACTTGGCATGGACCCAGTGGTTACAGGTGGCACACTGCATCATCTGACTGTCGTAGTCACTGTCCTCATAGCACTTGAAGCAGATCGGACAGTAGTTGCCTTTAGAAAGAGATATCGTCAATATCCTGCCATTCCCATATAAACAGTGAAATCAAATAAATGAACTTGTCTAATCATGTTTTAACATTTGTGTTTGAAGATCAACTTCCCCAAAGCGCTCACGTCATCTCACCTTGGTCGTGGAGCTTGGTGCAGTCTGGACAGAGTCCTTTATCGTGGTTCCACTCGGTGTCCCAACTCTTCCCTGGTGTAACCCCACAGCTTTTACACCTGATGCACGTCATACACACCCAGGCCTTCCTCCTCCTGTTGGGTTTGGGGTAGTTAGGCCCCAGGCATGAAGGGTGATAACAGTTCTGACATCTGTCACACTCCAGCAGAGGCTGAGGAACACCAGAGAGATACAGTATTACAGTTACACATAGATTGGTGGCAATACTGATGTCACAGTATTTTCCTGATCAGTAACAACCAAAGATGGTGGATATATGAAGATAGTTCGTACTCAGGCCGTTAACAATTGAACAAAATGTCAGTTTTGGTCTACTTAAGTGTCTCTCCCATAGACATCAATAGCAGCTAGATCTGGTCTACTCAGTTCATTGACTCTCATTGAACCAGAAAATAAACAGAGTGGAGTGTCTCACTTCCTCTTCAGTCTATGGGTTAACTATAGACCCTAGATACAGCCTAAAAACTAGTGACCAGGTGGTTAAGTCCTCAGGTGTGACTGGAGTGACTGGGGCCTTGTGTGGACCCATACCTTGGAGTGCTTGTTTTTTCTGCCACATATATGGCAGCACTTGCAGCGGCGACAGCACCAGTTCTCCTTGTTCTCCTCAGAGGGCCGTTCCGTTGGCTCAAGGCAAAACCGGTGGAAGGGCTCACAGCACACCTGGCAGTACAGCATTTGCTAGAATAGGAACAGACAACGGTCTGCAGGTTTAAGACTTTCCAATGTGGATTCAAAAGATCCATCATGGCCATACATTGACAAAAACATCCTATTTGTCAAAACATACTATAGCAAATTGCAGTGTTGAAAACAGACATTCCTCCAATGGGACATTGGAATAACAGAGCCATGTTGTGAGCCTTTACCTCTTGTTGTCCTTTACTGGCACACAGCAGGCAGACACAGGGGGGCATGATGGGCACAGAGGTCAGGATACTCAGGCCTCCCATCATCCACACGTTCTGGAGGTCACAGTCCTCCTGCATGGCAGACAGGGGAGGCTTAGACAGAGCTTTCAGCTCTCATACTGAGGCCCGCAGGACAGAGTCAGACACAGGAGTGGGAGATACAGAGATGGGAAACAGCCTTTTGGACTCATGATGTAGAAGAACACTGACATCCAGTGGATAGATAAGGGTATTACAGAACTAAACCAAAGACAAAACCTGATGATGATAATGGCTAATTTAACCATGGTTATAAACGGAGTAGTTTGGGTCCTGGATGCTGATGGGCTGAAACAGCATTCTTGCTGTGTATTTTGCATACAATATATCACAGGTATGACGCAAAACAACTTATTTACTGTTATATTTATGTTAGTAACAGTTTATAATAGCAATAAGGCACCTCAGGGATTTCTGGTATTTTGGCCATTATAAACTGGGTGGTTCAAGCCCTGAATGCTGAATGGCTGACAGCCATGGTATATCACACCATATACCACGGGTGTGACAAAACACTTAATTTTTACTGCTCTAAATCCATTGGCAAACAGTTTATAATAGCAATAAGGCACCTCAGGGGTTTGTGATATATGGCCAATATACCACGGCTAAGGGTTGTATCCAGGCACTCAGTGTTGCGTCGTGCTTAAGAACAGCCCTTGGCCGTGGTATACTGGCCATATACCACACTCCCTCGGGCCTTACTGCTGAAATATACCACACCTTCTCAGCTTTATTGCTTAATTATAATGCAAGGCTCAAGTTCAGTTGTTTAAATCAATGCACTTGTGCTGGGCCTATATCTTTCTGGATTTGCTCGACAAGCAAAATCAGTAGCTAACTGGTAAATGAGATCTCTAAAACCACAGCTACAAGAGTCAGGGAAAAGCATCCGACCTTGAAGTCCACGCCGATCTTGTGCGTAGGCTCGGAGGGCTCCCTCTCCCTTTGGTCGAATCCATTGGCTAGGGCGGCCAGGACGCTGGGTGGCGTCTGTTCCAGAGGATTCTGGGAAAAATACGACAGAGGATGAAAACGGGCTCGTCCCCACCCCTCCTCCACCAACATCCTTCCCCTCTCACCCCCTACCCTTGCCCACACCGGGATGGCCCCAGTGTGGGATAGCAGGCGCCAGGGGTGGGGGGACCCCTGGTCCTCGGGGTAGGAGGATAGCTCCAGGTCTGACTGTGGGTGTGGGGGGGACTGCATCATCTGCAGCAGTAGCTGCTCCGCCGACAGCCCCTCTGACTCTCTCTCTCCCTGGTGGACATCGTCCAGCCAGCTGTAAACACCACCACTCCATGGGCCTGTCCGCCTTTGCTGTGCCTGTGAAGGGTGGGACTGCTGAGGCCAAAGCAAAAGAGCACCAGCGTTATTGCAACGAGCACCTAAGCAAGCAGAAGCTTAACTCAGAATGAGAGGAGAGAGAAGGAAGAGAGGACAGGGAATCCCACCATAAGGTGCAGCAGAGAGAAGACGAAGTGATTGGAGAGAGCGAGAGATTGGAGAGAGAGAGATAGATGGGGGTTGTGGAGATCCTTTGTGTTATACACCTAGGAGACCCAGAAACTGTCAATTCATGCACCGCCTGCTCAGTGGCATCAGAGCAGCAGCAGCTCTGTTGTGATTCTTTACCTTGTCAGTTTTACGGCGACCAGGAGGGACTCGGTGGTGCAGCCTGCGATGTCTCACACCGTCGTCCGACAGGTCTCCCAGGAATCCATCCAGAGAGACAAAGTCTGAAGACGAAAAGGAACCATTGCAGCGGTCATTAGACATACAGCGTTAATACTTCAGAGTTAATGCATTACCTCACAGCTTTGAACGGGATCTTCTAGAACAGTGGTTCCCAAACCTTTTATAGTCCCGTACCCCTTCAAACATTCAACCTCCAGCTGCACCAGGGTCAGCGCACTCTCAAATATAGTTTTTTGCCATCATTGTAAGCCTGCCACACACACAAACACTATACATTTATTAAACATAAGAATCAGTGTGAGTTGTTGTCACAACCCGGCTTGTGGGAAGTGACAAAGAGCTCTTATAGGACCAGGGCACAAATAATAATATAATAATATTTCCTCTTTATTTAGCAATCTTACATATAAAACTTTATTTGTTAATCGAAAATTGTGAATAACTCACCACAGGTTAATGAGGAGGGTGTGCTTGAAAGGATGCACATAACTCTGCAATGTTGGGTTGTATTAGAGAGAGTCTCAGTCTTAAATCATTTTACACACATAGTCTGTGCCTGTATTTAGTTTCATGCTAGTGAGGGCCGAGAATCTACTATGTGGTTGCAAAGGTCACCAGTGTCTTAACAGCGGGATTTGCCAAGGCAAGATAATCTGAGCACAGCCCAATCCAGAAATTTGGCAGTGGCTTCTGATTGAATTCAATTTTCTCTTGTTCAGATATCGATAAGTGGGCGTGAAAGGGATAACGAATCCAGTTGTTTGTGTCATCCATTTCGGGAAAGTACCTGCGTAATTGCGCACCCAACTCACTCAGGTGCTTCGCTATATCACATTTAACATTGTCCATAAATTTGAGTTAATTTGCACATAAAAAAAATCCTACAATGATGGAAAGACCTGTGTGTTGTCCTTGTTAATGCAGACAGAGAAGAGCTCCAACTTCTTAATCATAGCCCCAACTTTGTCCCACACAGTAAATATAGTTGCGGAGAGTCCCTGTAATCCTAGATTCAGATCATTCAGGCGAGAAAAAACATCAACCAGATAGGCCAGTCGTGTGAAAAACTCATCATCATGCAAGCGGTATATACAAGTGAAAATGATGGTCAATAAAGACAATCGCACTTCTGTGTGTGGTTAAAGCGTTACATGGTCACTTCCCATATCATTGCATAGCGCAGAAAATACATGAGAGTTCAGGGGCCTTGCTTTAAAATTTAACCATTTTCACTGTAGTGTCCAAAACGTCTTTCAAGCTGTCAGGCATTCCCTTGGCAGCAAGACCCTCTTGGTGTATGTTGCAGGGCACCCAAGTGGCGTCGGAAGCAACTGCTTGCACTTGCGTTACCACTCCACTATGTCTCCCTGTCATGGCTTTTGCGCCATCAGTACAGATATCACATCGTGACCACCAAAGTCCATTTGACAAGGCCCAGCTTTGTCACAAAGCTGTCCAGTACTTTAAAAATATCCTCTCCTGTTGTCCTGGTTTGCAGAAGAGGATGTTTTCCCCCATAAACGTAACGGACCTATACCAGGAGCTGTGCCAGGCCCGCCACGTCTGTTGACTCATCCAGCTGTAACATATATAATTCACTGGCTTGTATGCGAATCAGTAATTGTTTCGAAACATCTCCTGCCATGTCACTGTTGCGTCGTGAAACAGTGTTGTTTGATGAAGACACTGTCTGTATAGTTTATTTGGCCTTTTCCCCCCGCCATATCCACGTCAGCAGGAAGAATTCAGTCCTCCACAATAGCATGGGGCTTGCCTTTCCTAGCCACTCGGTAGCTCACCATATAAGATGCTTCTAGCCCCTTCATATTAATGGCATCTGTTGCTTTTATATATGTCTTACTACTCAAAAGTCATCTTAATTCTTGCTCAAAAAACTCCTTTGGCTTATAATTCAAATTGGCATGTTTTGTTTCTAAATGTCTGTACAAGAGTGAAGGTTTCATCGAGTTGTGAGGTAGTACTTTTACACATATAACACACTGTGGCTGAGGAAAGGCACTACTGCCAATGTAAGTGAACCCCAAATCAATGTAGTTGTCATCATATTTGCGCCTCTTCGATGGTTCAACGTCCCTGTCTGTTGTTCAGTGCTTTCCCAGGTAAGGGGGCAGTAGCTCTTCGGCTGCATCAGATTCACAACTGTCAGTGTCCATGCTAGCTGGGCTAACAACAAATGTAGAATTACTGATGCTAGCATTGGACGTGCTCGTGGAAGCAGAACAATGTGTCGTTGACTGGTGCAGGTGTAGTACTATTGGTAATAGCGGTACTACCTGTAGAGCTGGTATGTGTCTCTATGGGCCTTACTAAATGGACTGTTGGAAAATGTGAAGAAAACTTTTTTTGTTTTTTTTAAAATGTGAATCACATTTTTATTTGGCGTACCCCCGACGGCATTGCGCGTACCCCAGTTTGGGAATACCTGTTCTAGAAGATCTGACGATATTAAATAAACAGAGGAAAATCCCTTTGTATGATCACTTCTCAATAATGTTACATTACTACCTTGGCTGCGTGGGCCGGGGCCTCTCCTCCGGCCAGGGGAGGCAGAGTTGGAGCCCACAGTGATCTCCAGGTCGGAGTCATAGTCCAGCAGGTCAAAGTAGGAGCGAGGCTTCACACAGCGCCGCGGTTGCTTCCTCACAGATGGGCTCTGGCTGTCCCCCACCTCCATCCCATCAACTTCCTCATTGCTAGACTGAACCACGCTGAGGGAGTGCCGGCTGCGCTTCCCAGGACCTCTAGGAAACTTGCCACTCAGACGACGTGCCTTTCTGTCTTCAATCTGATCGCATCTTTTATATCTTTTGGAGAGAGAAATACATTTGTCATTTAGTCGTCTATTCAATCTATATAATTCAATAGCATATATGTGAGTTGGTCACCTTTGCAATTCTGATGAGCAGTACACTTACATGCAGCACTGTCGCTTTGTATTGGGTCCTCCAAATTTGGGTTTGTCTAGGCAGTTCATGCAGTCGCCACAGTCCTCCTCGTGGTTGCAGCCCTTGCAGATCCCACATCTCCGAGAGCGGAGCCCGAACGGTCCAGGGCTCTTTTGTTTAGCAAAACCTGCTCCCGACTTCCTGACCTTGGTAACCTTCTGGTCCGGCAGCCCAGGGCTGTCTGGCCCAGAGGGAGACCGACCACCTGCAATAGGTAAGGTATATAATTATGATATCTTTCATAGGAAAGTCAAAGAAAGTTGTGGGGAAAGACAAGAACGCATGATGTCACTTAAAAATGTTTGTTGAGAGATTTGCATTGATAATCAGTTTTGAAAGCTTGATGCTCTACCTTGGTTCTTGCCAGAGGGGGATATGCCAGTTCTCTCATGCAGTGGCAGAGCACTGAGTCTGGGGATCATGTCATCGGGCACCAGCGCACGAGGCTGGCCCAGCACCACAGCTGCTGCACGGCACACGT
Organism: Salmo salar; assembly: GCF_965601325.2. NCBI lineage: Eukaryota > Metazoa > Chordata > Actinopteri > Salmoniformes > Salmonidae > Salmo > Salmo salar. Next base: position 69,869,194 of record NC_138295.1, read on the forward strand.
GTTTGATGCGTGGACCCCCCGCTCTGCGGAACTCCTGGTAACAAGGAGAGAGGGGGGACAGGGAGGGATGCTGTTAAGACACATTCTTTTATCACAATGAAAAATGTATTTATGACCAGAATAGGTGGCTCTTAGTGAGGAAGAAACAACATACTTATACTTTATTGAGTAAGAGAAAGAGACAAAGTTGCATTCAGACACATTGAAAAGCAAGAGACACTGAACATAAAATATGCAGAGAACAGCACAGACCAGGATTGTGTTTATATGCCCATACCTGTGACAGTGGAGGGTCAGTCATGTTTGAGGCAGCAGGCTCAAGCTGCTCTTTCGGTTTCCTCCTTTGTCTCTTCCCTGCTGCATCTCTGGAGCCAGCAGGCCCTGATAGAAGCTGCAGGTAACATGTTTCATCACTATGGGCTTACACAGGAAGCTCTCCAGAGATATCACAATATTGATGTTAATGAATATCATCCTATTTAATGACAATGAAGGGAAACATAAAGCATATTCTGTATCAGAAAAAAGTCCCATCATGCATGTTGTTTACTGCAAAAAAATAACTGTCTGCATGCCAATTTTAAAGTGTATTCTTTTTATGAGTGAGACAATTATTACCCCTGAGGACTTGAGTTGTTTCTGCTGGTCGATCTTGTTGAGCTGGACCTTGGCTTTCTTGAGCAGATTGAACATCCTCTTATTGGCCCCTGTGAGGCAAACTCTCTGGGTGGCTCCTTTCTCCTCCGCAGTAGCACGGTCAGCCTCAGCGATCATGTCCAGATGCAGTTCCTGTGGCTCAAGCTTTCCTGCTTCTGGGACAGAGAATGTCCAAAAGTATGTCACTTTACTTTCCAGGGTAGTTTAAGCAGTGAAAACATACTCAGAGACATTAAACCAAGTAACATACAAATAAACAAAAATACCAGGTTTACATAATGCGCAGTTATTTATCAAGCAAGCTAATGTTGAACAACTATACGCATTAATTGATTGATAGCTCTTCTCTTACCTGCAATAACATTTTCAGCATTTGTTTTGTCTTCCTCTGTCAACTCCTCATGTTCTCCATATTGAAATGTTAAGAACTTTGAATTCATAGTCCGAACACACACAGAGACTTTTCGCACAACACCAGGGCTATCAAGGTCCTCAATCTTGAGTTTGGATTTTCCTTGCTTTGATTTGGGTTTGCTTGGAGCTGTGATTGTGGGGCGTTTCTTTAGACAGATGCTCTTGACTTCATCATCCAGACCTTCCGCTAGCATATGAACAGAAGATTGAAGAGTATTGCAAACACCATCTGTCATCATGTTTTTTCTTCTCCTTTTGGGAAGTCCTGGTTGCAGCTTCTTCAGTCGCTTGTACATATTTAGGTGAGATGTTTGCTTGTTGAACTTGTAGGACCTTTTCTTTTTCTGAACCTCCTGGGGATTGGTTGATGGGTCAGAAGCAATTTGGAATTCTTTGGATAAAAGTAAAGTCTCATACTCGCTCTGAAGAGTTTTGTCCAGCTTATATACTTCCTCGCCAGACTCTCCTGGCACATGCCATTTGAAACTGGGATTCCTCAAAAGGGACCTCCTCTTTCCAAACTGCTTTCCGGAGGATAAGCCATCACTCACGTCAGTGGTTTCCTGTTCAAGTTCCTGAGTTGAGAACAAATCGACATCCAACTGCGCCTCATTCAGAAATTCTTCATCGTCGATAGGCAGATCAGGAGTAAGCTCTCTACCTGTGCCATCTTCTCGTTTCCTTCCAGTGCGTGGGTGTAAGCCGAATAGTTGGCCTTTCTTCGGGGAGTTTCTACGGGGCAAAACGGACATGCCAGCATCATCCATAAACCTCTGTGGTGTCTTGATCACCCGTGAGGACCGGGCACTGACAACAGGCATGATGAAGTGCTTTATGTTTTTAAGGTACTTTGATTTACCATGCTGGTCATCAAAAGCATCAGACTGTGGTTCATCATCCACAGTGTCTTGTATATCCTGCTCCTCCAAAATTTGCTGGGTGAGATCCATTTGTACCTGCTTAGATAGAGTTTTAGGCCTGGCTCTTGGTCTTTTGGTACCAAGGAACTGAAGGCTTGAATTGGGGATCTTTTTCCTTCTGTACTTGGTCTTGAGGATGCCAATAAGTTTAGAACTTGCCAGTGTGGAAGAAGCCTCTGGGTAGGAAACTTCCTTTAGGTCTACCTCTTCAACAGCTTCAGGTACCTTACTTTCAGGTGATTTACTCTCATCACTCATTCTCCCTCTTGGCCTCTGCCTTTGTTTCTGCCTCTGTCCAATCAAGGCTCTTCGCTTCTTTTTGCCATGTTTGAACAGACTTCTATGACGGCGTAGTTCTGTCTTTTCAATAACAGAGGGCTCCAAAAGCAGCACCTTTCCACTCCCTATTGGCTGGGTCTCTGGCTCCACCTTTACCTCTGGTTGAGTGTCAGCCAAAGTCACAGGTTCAGATTGGGCTAATTCTATGTTTGGAGTTTCAGATGTTGGCTTCTTTGACTTCTTTCTAATTGAAAGGCTAGAAGTTCTTCTCCTAGGTTTAGAGACAAGAGCCAATGTGGAGATCTCTTCTGTCTGCTGTTCAGATCGGGCCATCTCTGTGTTTGGAATTTCAGATGATGTTGGTTTCTTTGACTTCTTTCTAATTGAAAGGCTAGAACTTCTTCTCCTTCTAGATTTAGAGACAACAGACAATGTGGAGATCTCCTCTGTCTGCTGTTCAGATCGGGCCGTCTCGGTGGTTGGAGTTTCAGATCTTGGTGTCTTTGACTTCTTTCTTATGGAAAGGCTAGAAGTTCTTCTTCTAGGTTTAGAGACAACAGACAACGTGGAGACCTCCTCTGTCTGTGGTTCAGATGGGGCCATCTCGGTGTTCGGAGTTTCAGATGATGTTGGTGTCTTTGACTTCTTTCTAATTGAAAGGCTAGAATTTATTCTCCTCCTAGATTTAGAGACAACAGACAACGTGGTGATCTCCTCTGTCTGCTGTTCAGATCGGGCCGTCTCAGTGGTTGGAGTTTCAGATGTTGGCGTCTTTGACTTCTTTCTTATTGAAAGGCTAGATGTTCTTCTCCTAGGTTTAGAGACAACAGACAACGTGGAGGCCTCCTCTGTCTGTGGTTCAGATGGGGCCATCTCGGTGTTGGGAGTTTCAGATGACGTTGGTGTCTTTGACTTCTTTCTAATTGAAAGGATAGAATTTATTCTCCTCCTAGATTTAGAGACAGACAATGTGGAGACCTCCTCTGTCTGCTGTTCAGATGGGGCCATCTCTGTGTTTGCAGTTTCAGATGGCGTCTTTCTTGACTTCTTTCTAATTGAAAGGTTAGAATGTCTTCTCCTAGGTTTAGAGACAACAGACAATGTGGAGACCTTCTCTGTCTGTGGTTCAGATGGGGCTAACTCTGTGTTTGGAGTTTCAGTGGGTTCAGGTAACATCTGTGTCTTCCCTGGCCTCTTTCTAACTGAAACACTCAAACTTCTTCTCCTTCTAGGTTTATAAGCAGACAATGTGGAAACCTCAGTCTTCAAAACCTCATTGGTCTGTGGTTCTGCTTCACTGGCAGGTTCATCAGATGGATGTTCCACATTTGGACTTGTTTGAAGCTTGTGTTTGTGGGTTGTCCAGGGTTTATGACTTCCACGCTTCTTCCGTGGTGTAGACATCTTCGCCAGTCTTTTCCTCCTTGCTTTGGGAGTTGGCACAGCATTTGTGTCTGATAAAGAAATGTCTTCCTCCAGAATTTCACTTGAATCTTTTGTGATTACCAGTATCTTTTTTTCATCAGCCGCAGGAGTAGTTTGATGGATCAAGAATGATGGTTTTGAGCGTTTAGGTTTACCGGGTGAGGAGACCTTTTTTATCTGAAGGGGTGGAACAACCTTTGCCACAGTATCACCACATTCAGTTTGAGTGGCCTCCTCTGGATGTGGTTGCGTTACCTGTCCCACTTCAACATGAAGAGAAGACTTTTCCTCAAGAGACGAAGTCTCCTTAGTCTTCTTCTTGGAAGACTTCTCATTATGTGTGTGCTCAGCATCTCTGGAAGTAGTACAACTCGTGGTCTCTTTCTCTTCAGGGTTCTCAACACTCTTGATCACACTGGGTTCAAAAAGAGAGCCATTGTCTAATTCAGTGGTATTCCGCTGCTTCTCTGTTCCTTTGACAGTATTTCCAGAGCCCTGCACTTGGGTGTCCTTTCTTTTCCCCTTAACCAATGTAAGTGTCCACACAAACTTGCTTCGTTTCTTCTTACGAGAGGAGCCCTTACTGTCAGACCGAGATGAGCCTTCCAATTTGGGGTTTCTGATTTTAATCAGCTTAAAACTTGGAATCCCGATTATGTCATCGTCATTTTTAAAAGCCAGACCGTCATTGGATTCAACAATTGGCTTTTCAGGTTCTGTGGCTAACGGAACATGGATTTCTGTGACAATCTTCTCTTCTTGATGTGCCTTGCTTTGTTTACGCCTACTCTTTCTGGATGGTGGTTTGGCTTCCTCTATTCTTGAAACCTCTAACAATGACTCTGCCAGACATACTTTGTCATTGCTCTGGTTTTTTAATTCTGTTACAAGGCCTTCATGTGTTTCGGAGGGTGGATTAGTAGTTCTATTTCTTCTCCGGATCACCAGTTTATTGACTTCAGTGCTTACCTCTGTGGTTCTTTCTTTCCGTTTGAATTTCTTAATGTCAGTTTTTGGCTCCGCATTTCCACTTTCCAGCGCAATGTCCTGTTTGCCTGTTGATTTTCTATCCCCCTCTGATTTTTGGTCATCAACGTCCCCAACTTTGGCCCCCCTTTGAACACACGGTTCAGTGTTCTTGGAGGCAGATCTACCACGCCTCCTTGCCGGTATGGCTCCTCCGCCTCCCTCATCCTCAGTGCCATTCAGATGCTGTACCTCATCAGCTTGTGTCTCAGTCTTTAATTTGACATGGGCACTGGAGATCAGGTCACCTTTAACGTCATTAGCCTTTGATTGAAAATGTAATCCTTTTACCTTCAGCTTCTCCACAGATTTTAGACGTCCTCCCTTTTCCTTTCTCACCGTCTTCTTGGCCACCAACTTGATGGTAATCCTTGGAGTTAAAGCTGCCCCGTTTTTCGCAGGACGCCTCTCCTTTGCTGGGTTTGAGTGCTTGTTTTTTGAACCCTTCCTACCATCCTTGGAAGGCACTGCATCTGGAGGAATTGCACAGTGGATTTCTTGTGAAGATTGTGCATCTTCTTCAGGAGTCGGAGACGCATCTGTCTCCTTTGGGGTGACTACAAGGGGTGGCTTCTCTCGTATCCTTTTTGATTTTGTTTGGACAGGATCACCTTATGGAGGGAAATAACAAATGAGAGAGGAAATTAATATCATATCTAAGCTGATATACAATGGCTTCAGAAAGAATAAATACCCCTCGTCTTATTCCACATTGTGTTACAGCCAGAATTCAAAATGGTTTAAAATGAAATTTCTCACCCATCTACACACAATACTCCATAATGACAAAGTGAAAACACAAAACAATAAAAGGTTTGCTAATTTATTGCAAATGAAATACACAAATCTAATTTACTCAGGGGTGCGAATAGTTGTCAGAATCACCGTTGGCAGCAATTACAGCTGTGAGTCTTTATGGGTGAGTCTCAAAGAGCATTGCACCACTGGATTGTACAATATTTGCACATTACTCTTTTTAAAATTCTTCAAGCTGGTTGCTGATCATAGCTAGACGTCCATTTTCAAGTCTTGCCATAGATTTTCAAGCAGATTTAAAGGATAAACTGTAACTAGGCCTCTCAGTAACCTTCAATGTCGTCTTCGTAAGCAACTCCAGTATATACTTGCAGTGGTGAAAAAAGTACCCAATATACCTTAACAGAAAATGACTCAAGTAATAGTGAAAGTCACCCAGTAAAATACCAGTCTAAAAGTATTGGGTTTTAAATATACTTAAGTATCAAAAGTAAATGTATAAATACATTTCAAACTCCTTATATTAAGCAAACCAGATCACCATTTTTTTCCTTCTGGATAGACAGGGGCACACTCCAACACTTACACATAATTTACAAATGAAGCACTTTGTGTTTAGTGAATCCTCCAGATCAGAGGAGGTAGGGATGACCAGGGATGTTCTCTTGATAAGTGTGCGAATTAGACCCTTTTCCAGGAATTTTGAGTGTCATAGAAAATGGAGTAAAAAGTACATTATTTTCTTTATGAATGTATTGAAGTAAAAGTAGTCAAAAATATAAATAGTAAAGTCAAGCCCAAAACAAACTACTTAAGTAAAAATACTTTCAAGTACTAAAGTACTTTACACCACTGTATGTACGTACGTACAGTTGAAGTCGGATGTTTACATACACCTTAGCCAAGTACATTTAAACCCAGTTTCACAATTCCTGACATTTATTCCTAATAGAAATTATATAATAATAGTAGCGAGAATGATTTATTTCAGCTTTTATTAATTTCATCACATTCCCAGTGGGTCAGGAGTTTAATTACACACAATTAGTATTTGGTAGCATTGCCTTTAAACTGTTTAACTTGGGTCAAACATTCCGGGTAGCCTTCCACAAGCTTCCCACAATAAGTTGGGTGAATTTTGGCCCATTCCTCCTGACAGAGCTGGTGTAACTGAGTCAGGTTTGTAGGTCTCCTTGCTCACACATGCTTTCTCAGTTCTGCCCACAAATTTTCTATAGGCTTGAGGTCACGGCTTTGTGCTAGCCACTGCAATACCCTGACTTTGTTGTCCTTAAGCCATTTTGCCACAACTTTGGAAGTATGCTTGCGGTCATTGTCCATTTGGAAGACCCATTTGCAACCAAGCTTTAACTTCCTGTCTTGAGATGTTGCTTCAATATAGCCACAATTTTCCTCCCTCATGATGCCATCTATTTTGTGAAGTGCACCAGTCCCTCCTGCAGCAAAGCACCCCCACAACATGAAGCTGCCACCCCCGTGCTTCACGGATGGGATGGTGTTCTTCGGCTTGCAAGCCTCCCCCTTTTTCCTCCAAACATAACGAGGGTCATTATGGCCAGTTCTATTTTTGTTTCATCAGACCAGAGAACATTCTCCAAAAAGTACGATCTTTGTCCCCATGTGCAGTTGCAAACCGTAGTCTGGCTTTTTAATGGCAGTTTTTGAGCAGTATGTCGATATAGGACTCGTTTTACTGCGGATATAGATACTTTTGAACAAGGTCCTTTGCTGTTGTTCTGGGATTGATTTACACTTTTCGCACCAAAGTACGCTCATCTCTAGGAGACAGAATGTGTCTCCTTCGCAAGCTGTATGACGCTGCGTGGTCCCATGGTGTTTATACTTACGTATTATTGTTTGTACAGAATAACGAGGTACCTTCAGGCGTTTGGAAATTGCTCCCAAGGATGAACCATACTTGTGGAGGACTACAATTTTTTTCTGAGGTCTTGGCTGATTTCTTTTGATTTTCCCATGATGTCAAGCAAAGAGGCACTGAGTTTGAAGGTAGGCCTTGAAATACATCCACGGGTACACCTCCAATTGACTCAAATGATGTCAATTAGCCTATTAGAAGCTTCTAAGGCCATGACATAATTTTCTGGAATTTTCCAAGCTGTTTAAAGGCACAGTCAACTTAGTGTATGTAAACTTCTGACCAACTGGAATTGTGATACAGTGAATTATAAGTGAAATAATTTTTCTGTAAACAATTGTTGGAAAAATTACTTGTGTCATGCACAAAGTAGATGTCCGAACCGACTTGCCAAAACTATAGTTTGTTAACAAGAGATTTGTGGAGTGGTTGAAAAACAAGTTTTAATGACTAGCCAGTCTCCAGATCTCAACCCCATAGAAAATCTTTGGAGGGAGTTGAAAGTCCGTGTTGCCCAGCGACAGCCCCAAAACATCACTGCTCTAGAGGAGATCTGCATGGTGGAATGGGTCAAAATACCAGCAACATTTGTGTGAAAACCTTGTGAAGACTTACAGAAAACGTTTGACCTGTGTCATTGCCAACAAAGGGTATATAACAAATATTGAGAAACTTTTGTTATTGACCAAATACTTATTTGCCACCATAATTTGCAAATAAATTCATTAAAAATCCTACAATGTGATTTTCTGGATTTTTTTTTCTCCTTTTGTCTCTCATAGTTGACGTGTACCTATGATGAAAATCCCAGGCCTCTCTCATCTTTTTAAGTGGGAGAACTTGCACAATTGGTGGCTGACTAAATACTTTTTTGCCCCACTGTCTGTATGTATGCATGTATGTATGTATGTATGTATGTTGTTGTTCTCTCTACTACCACATGGCAAGCGGTACCGGAGTGCCAAGTCTAGGACAAAAAGGCTTCAACAGTTTTTACCCCGAAGCCATAACAAAACTCCTGAACAGGTAATCAAATGGCTACCCGGACTATTTGCATTGTGTGCCTCCCCCCAACCCATCTTTTACGCTGATGCTACTCTCTCTGTTTATCATATATGCATAGCCACAGGTTATTGTCTTGTTGAAAAGGTGAACTAGTCTTCCAGTGGCTGTTGGAAAGCACACCAAACCAGGTTTTCCTCTAGGATTTTGCTTGTGCTTCTCTATTCTGTTTCTTTTTGTCCTAAAAAAAAAAAACTCACTAGTAGTTGCCGATGACAAGCAAACCCTTAACATGAAGCAGCCACCACCATGCTTGTAAATATGAAGAGAGTTACTCAGTGATGTGGTGTGTTGGACTTGCCCCGAACATCACTTTGTATTGTAAACATTTCACCAATACTTCCTAGGTATCATGAGTAGTATTGCAAAGGGTCGGAAACTATTCGGGAATTTTCCATGGGAAGTTAAGCCCGAGAATTTTGCTTAAATTCATCAAAAAAGTTAGCTTATCACAGTGAACCTTTTTTGTGGGATACAAATGAGGCAATTCTAGGTCTTGTGGCATATTTTGGTTAAACTATCCCCAATTCAATAGAATTGCAACCCTCTGCATGCACAGTGCATTCTTCCATCAAATGTGCAGTAGAGGTCGACCGATTAATCGGAATGGCCGATTAATTGGGGCCGATTTCAAGTTTTCATAGCAATCGGTAATTGGTATTTTTGCCCACCGATTTTTTTATATTTTTTAACTAGGCAAGTCAGTTAAGAACACATTCTTATTTTCAATGACGGCCTAGGAACGGTGGGTTAACTGCCTTGTTCAGGGGCAGAACGACAGATTGTCAGCTTGGGGATTCAATCTTGCAACCTTACGGTTAACTAGTCCAACGCTCTAACCACCTGCTTTACATTGCACTCCACGAGGAGCCTGCCTGTTACGCGAATGCAGTAAGAAGCCAAGTTAAGTTGCTAGCTAGCATTAAACTTATCTTATAAAAAACTATCAATCATAATCACTAGTTAAACTAGTAATATCATCAACCATGTGTAGTTATCTAGCCTGTCCTGCGTTGCATATAATCGATGTGGTGCGCATTCACGAAAAAGGACTGTCGTTGCTCCAACGTGTACCTAACCATAAACAATGTCTTTCTTAAAATCAATACACAAGTATATTTTTAAACCTGCATATTTAGTTAATATTGCCTGCTAACATGAATTTCTTTAACAAGGGAAAATGTGTCACCTCTGCAACAGAGTCAGGGTATATTGCAACAGAGTCAGGGTATATGCAGCCGTTTGGGCCGCCTGGCTCGTTGCGAACTGTGTGAATACTATTTCTTCCTAACAAAGAGAGCCAACTTCGCCAAACGGGGGATGATTTAACAAAAGCGCATTTGCGAAAAAAGCACAATCGTTGCACGACTGTACCTAACCATAAACATCAATGCCTTTCTTAAAATCAATACACAGAAGTAAATATTTTTAAACCTGCATGTTTAGCTAAAAGAAATCCAGGTTAGCAGGCAATATTAACCAGGTGAAATTGTGTCAGTTCTCTTGCGTTCATTGCACGCAGAGTCAGGGTATATGCAACAGTTTGGGCTGCCTGGCTCGTTGCGAAACTAATTTGCCAGAATGTTACGTAATTATGACATAACATTGAAGGTTGTGCAATGTAACAGGAATATTAAGACTTAGGGTTGCCACCCGTTAGATAAAATACGGAACGGTTCCGTATTTCACTGAAAAAAATAAACGTTTTGTTTTCGAGATGATAGTTTACGGATTCGACCATATTAATGACCTAAGGCTCGTATTTCTGTGTGTTTATTATATTATAATTAAGTCTATGATTTGATATTTGATAGAGCAGTCTGACTGAGCGGTGGTAGGCACCAGCAGGCTCGTAAGCATTCATTCAAACAGCACTTTCGTGCGTTTTGCCAGCAGCCCTTCGCAATTCTTCAAGCATTGCGCTGTTTATGACTTCAAGCCTATCAACTCCCAAGATTAGGCTGGTGTAACCGATGTGAAATGGCTAGCTAGTTAGCGGTTGCGCGCTAATAGCATTTCAAACGTCACTCGCTCTGAGACTTGGAGTAGTTGTTCCCCTTGCTCTACATGGGTAACGCTGCTTCGAGGGTGGCTGTTGTCGATGTGTTCCTGGTTTGAGCACAGGTAGGAGCGAGGAGAGGGACGGAAGCTATACTGTTACACTGGCAATACTAAAGTGCCTATAAGAACATCCAATAGTCAAAGGTATATGAAATACAAATCGTATAGAGAGAAATAGTCCTATAATAACTACAACCTAAAACTTCTTACCTGGGAATATTGAAGACTTATGTTAAAAGGAACCACCAGCTTTCATATGTTCTCATGTTCTGAGCAAGGAACTTAAACGTTAGCTTTTTTACATGGCACATATTGCCCTTTTACTTTCTTCTCCAACACTTTGTTTTTGCATTATTTAACCTGTTAGGGCTAGGGGGCAGTATTGACACGGACGGATAAAAAAAACGTACCCGATTTAATCTGGTTACTACTCCTGCCCAGTAACTAGAATATGCATATAATTATTGGCTTTGGATAGAAAACACCCTAAAGTTTCTAAAACTGTTTGAATGGTGTCTGAGTATAACAGAACTCATATGGCAGGCCAAAACCTAAGAAGATTCCATGCAGGAAGTGGCCTGTCTGACAAGTTGTGTTTCATCTTGGCTCTTTTTATTGAAGACTGAGGATCTTTGCTATAACATGACACTTCCTACGGCTCCCATAGGCTCTCAGAGCCCGGGAAAAAGCTGAACGATATCGAGGCACCCTCTGGCTGAAACACTTTATCGCGTTTGGCAAGTGGCCGATCAGAGTACTATGGGCTTAGGCGCGTGCCCGAGTAGACCCCATGCTTTATTTTCTTTCGTCTGTTTACCTAAACGCAGATTCCCGGTCGGAATATTATCGCTTTTTTACGTGAAAATTTGATTTTAAACAGCGGTTGACATGCTTCGAAGTACGGTAATGGAATATTTAGACATTTTTTTGTCATGAATTGCGCCATGCTCGTCACCCTTATTTACCCTTTCGGATAGTGTCTTGAACGCACGAACAAAACGCCGCTATTTGGATATAACAATGGATTATTTTGAACCAAACCAACATTTGTTATTGAAGTAGAAGTCCTGGGAGTGGATTCTGACGAAGACAGCAAAGGTAATAACATTTTTCTTATAGTAAATCTGACTTTGGTGAGTGCTAAACTTGCTGGGTGTCTAAATAGCTAGCCCTGTGATGCCGGGCTATCTACTGAGAATATTGCAAAATGTGCTTTCACCGAAAAGCTATTTTAAAATCGGACATAGCGAGTGCATAGAGGAGTTCTGTATCTATAATTCTTAAAATAATTGTTATGCTTTTTGTGAACGTTTATCGTGAGTAATTTAGTAAATTCACCGGCAGTGTTCGGTGGGAATGCTAGTCACATGCTAATGTAAAAAGCTGGTTTTTGAAATAAATATGAACTTGATTGAACAAAACATGCATGGATTGTATAACATAATGTCATAGGGTTGTCATCTGATGAAGATCAAAGGTTAGTGCTACATTTAGCTGTGGTTTGGGTTTATGTGACATTATATGCTAGCTTGAAAAATGGGTGTCTGATTATTTCTGGCTGGGTACTCAGCTGACATAATCTAATGTTTTGCTTTCGTTGTAAAGCCTTTTTGAAACCGGACAGTGTGGTTAGATTAACGAGAGTTGTCTTTAAAATGGTGTAAAATAGTCATATGTTTGAAAAATTGAAGTTTTTGCATTTTTGAGGAATTTGAATAACGCGCCACGGGATTACACTGGCTGTTGAGTAGGTGGGACGCAAGCGTCTCACCTAGCCCATAGAGGTTAAACCAAATTGAACATGTTTCATTATTTATTTGAGGCTAAATTGATAGTATTTATGTATTATATTAAAGTTAAAATAAGTGTTCATTCAGTAGTGTTGTAATTGCCATTATTACAAATAAATAAATAAATAAAATAAAAAATCGTCCGATTAATCGGTATCGGCTTTCTTTGGTCCTCCAATAAATCGGTATCGGCGTTGAAAAATCATAATCGGTCGACCTCTAATGTGCAGTGCACTCTTCCATCACATGTACAGCTGATTCTTAAGATCTTGCACACTAATGAGATGCTATTGAGCCCACACTACTACACTGTCTGAGCCAAGGACTACATGCTTTCTGGTAAGTTTTGATTACAATACTGGGTGGGGGGGGGATATATTTTATATGACATACATAATTTTTTGTTAACTAGTAAATAGTAGCCTACAGCAAAGAGTGTTCAAATCATTTCTAACTGGTTAACAATATCTGCTAGTTAGTGTTTGCTACAATGTGGGTTTTAGCTTGCTTGAGCCTGCTAACTGAGGAGTGTTAATTTACCTGTTTCCATACATGTTTAATTTTAAAACATTTATCTTACAAAAGGAGTTGTTTAATCTAACTGCTTAACTATTTATCTGTACATGGAATTGTATTTTGTTTTTTCTTACAATGTTTTCCTAATCTTTACAGGAAAATGCCACGGGCACTATCTGATGTGTGGAGACATTTCACTGCAGCCAATGTAGAAGGAAAAGATGTGCACATTTGCAAATACTGTTCCAAATCATGTGAAGAATGCAACAAAGATGCAGAATCATCTGGCCAAGTGCATAAAGTTCCCTCAGCGCTCACAACAAGCAACCTCTGACAAAAGTCCCTCTACTTCTATTTGAGGTGAAAATGATGAGACACCTTATCAATAGCAACAGCTCATGGTACTCCTGGAATCAGATGTTTTTTTTGACTCAATGGAGGAACGTGGTCAGAGAAATGCTGATGAATGTCTTGCTCGAGCTGTGTATGCAACTGGTTCACCTCTGATGCTCACAGGCAATGTGTATTGGAAGAGATTGCTGAATGTTCTTCACCCAGCATACACTCCTCCAACCAGACATGCTTTATCTACTAATTTGCTTGATGCAGAGTTCAGAGTTTAAGTGAAGGTCAAGCAAATCATAGAGAAAGCAGACTGTATTGCAATCATTTCTGATGGGTGGTCGAATGTTCGTGGGCAAGGAATAATTAACTACATAATCTCCACCCCTCAACCAGTATTCTACAAGAGCACAGATACAAGGGACAACAGACACACCGGTCTCTACATTGCAGATGCGCTGAAGGCAGTCAATGACTGTGGACCACAGAAGGTATTTGCACTCGTGACAGACAATGCTGCAAACATGAAGGCTGCTTGGTCTAAAGTGGAAGAGTTCTACCCTCACATCACAGCCATTGGCTGTGCTGCTCATGGATTGAATATGCTCCTCAAGGACATAATGGCACTGAAAACAACGGATACACACTACAAGAGAGACAAGGAAACGGTAAGGTACGTGAAGTGTCATCAAGTTATAGCAGCAATCTACGTCACCAAGAAAAGTGACAAGAATAAGAGCACCACATTGAAGCTGCCCAGCAATACCCGTTGGGGTGGTGTTGTCATCATGTTTGACAGTCTCCTGGAAGGGAAGGGGTCTCTCCAAGAAATGGCCATATCACAGTCTGTCAATATGGATAGCCCCATCAAGAGGATCCTCCTAGTTGTGTATTTTGGGAGAGAGTGGTAAACAGCCTGAAATCTATAGCAGTAGCCATTACACGGATTGAGGGAGACAATGCCATCTTGTCTGATGTTCAGACTCTGCTTGCAGATGTAAGAGAAGAAATCTTGGCTGCCCTGCCCGCTTCACTGTTGCTCAAAGCAGAGGAAACTGCAGTTCTGAAATGCATCAAAAAGCACGAAGACTTCTGCCTGAAGCCCATACACGCCGCAGTGTACATGTTGGACCCCAAGTATGCTGTCGAGAGCATCCTGTCTGGTGCAGAGATCAACAAGGCCTATGGTGTCATCACTACCGTGTCTCGCCACCTTGGCCTGGATGAGGGCAAGTTTCTTGGCAGTCTGGTGAAGTACACTTCCAAGCAAGGGCTTTGGGATGGAGATGCAATATGGCAGTCGTGCCAACATATCTCACCAGCCACCTGGTGGAAGGGGCTTTGTGGACCTGAGGCGTTTTCCCCTGTTGCCTCCATCATCCTCCAAATCCCACCAACATCAGCCGCCTCAGAGCGCAACTGGTCCTTGTTTGGGAACACACACACCAAAGCAGGCAACAGGTTGACCAATACAAGGGGTGAAGAATTGCTGGCCATCCGGGCAAATTTGAGGCTTTTTGAGCCTGACAACAAGCCATCCTCAACAAGGTTGGAAAGTGATAGTGAAGATGAGACCTCAGAATCTGACATTCAAGAGGTGGACATTGAGGTCCAGGGAGAAGACATGGAAGACAGAGGAAGACAACCAAAGCTTTAGTTTCTAGACTATCATTTTACAAATGTATGTTGAAAACATTTTTGGGAGAAGCGATGGATCATTGGGATCATTCAATATTCCCTTTCTTTTGTTGTTCAGTGAAATCATCCCATGTGAAGAATCAACTCATTTAATTAAAGTTCAATTCGTAACTACATTTATTTTTTTTCCATTGGAAGGATTTAATCATTTGCAATTACAGTGGAGCAAAAAAGTATTTAGTCAGCCACCAATTGTGCAAGTTCTCCCACTTAAAAAGATGAGAGAGGCCTGTGATTTTCATTATAGGTACACGTCAACTATGACAGACAAAATTAGGGGGAAAAAAAATCCAGAAAATCACATTGTAGGATTTTTAATGAATTTATTTGCAAATTATGGTGGAAAATAAGTATTTGGTCACCTACAAACAAGCAATATTTCTGGCTCTCACAGACCTGTAACAACTTCTTTAAGAGGCTCCTCTGTCCTCCACTCGTTACCTGTATTAATGGCACCTGTTTGAACTTGTTATCAGTATAAAAGACACCTGTCCACAACCTCAAACAGTCACACTCCAAACTCCACTATGGCCAAGACCAAAGAGCTGTCAAAGGACACCAGAAACAAAATTGTAGACCTGCACCAGGCTGGGAAGACTGAATCTGCAATAGGTAAGCAGCTTGGTTTGAATAAATCAACTGTGGGAGCAATTATTAGGAAATGGAAGACATACAAGACCACTGATAATCTCCCTCGATCTGGGGCTCCACGCAAGATCTCACCCCGTGGGGTCAAAATGATCACAAGAACGGTGAGCAAAAATCCCAGAACCACACGGGGGGACCTAGTGAATGACCTGCAGAGAGCTGGGACCAAAGTAACAAAGCCTACCATCAGTAACACACTACGCCGCCAGGGACTCAAATCCTGCAGTGCCAGACGTGTCCCCCTGCTTAAGCCAGTACATGTCCAGGCCCGTCTGAAGTTTGCTAGAGAGCATTTGGATGATCCAGAAGAGGATTGGGAGAATGTCAGATGAAACCAAAATATTACTTTTTGGTAAATACTCAACTCGCCGTGTTTGGAGGACAAAGAATGCTGAGTTGCATCCAAAGAACACCATACCTACTGTGAAGCATGGGGGTGGAAACATCATGCATTGGGGCTGTTTTTCAGCAAAGGGACCAGGACGACTGATCCGTGTAAAGGAAAGAATGAATGGGGCCATGTATCGTGAGATTTTGAGTGAAAACCTCCTTCCATCAGCAAGAGCATTAAAGATGAAACGTGGCTGGGTCTTTCAGCATGACAATGATCCCAAACACACCGCCCGGGCAACGAAGGAGTGGCTTCGTAAGAAGCATTTCAAGGTCCTGGAGTGGCCTAGCCAGTCTCCAGATCTCAACCCCATAGAAAATCTTTGGAGGGAGTTGAAAGTCCGTGTTGCCCAGCGACAGCCCCAAAACATCACTGCTCTAGAGGAGATCTGCATGGAGGAATGGGTCAAAATACCAGCAACAGTGTGTGAAAACCTTGTGAAGACTTACAGAAAACGTTTGACCTGTGTCATTGCCAACAAAGGGTATATAACAAAGTATTGAGAAACTTTTGTTATTGAGCAAATACTTATTTTCCACCATAATTTGCAAATAAATTCATAAAAAATCCTACAATGTGATTTTCTGGATATATTTTTCTCATTTTGTCTGTCATAGTTGAAGTGTACCTATGATGAAAATTACAGGCCTCTCTCATCTTTTTAAGTGGGAGAACTTGGACAATTGGTGGCTGACTAAATACTTTTTTTGCCCCACTGTATGTCTACTTACGATGAGGTAAAAGGTTTACGTTTGTCTCCATATGATATGGTAAATATATCCAATGCAAAAAACATCTACATTTAAATGGTATTAATATTAATTTGCATATATTTCCATATATTCCCACAAAGTTTCCACCTCTGAATATTCCCTAAAATGTGCAACCCTATTTCCCCAGTCACATTTTTATTTATGAAGCATACCATAGTTTCCCAGAACAGCAGCCAGCCATGTGTACATTGTAAACACAATGGGAGAAAGCGGGAGCTGGTGAGTCCATTGTGTTCTATATCTATCGGTGAGTCTCTGCGTGGCGCACATGAGGTGATAAAGTTACACTTGTATGCAATTCCCTACTAAATGTTAGCCATCAGATATCTTAAAACTGTCTAAGATGTGCTATACTCTCCAGCTGTGTATTTGGTTACTTGTTATCTAAGTAAGTGGCTGAATTAATAAGGAGACGGGCGGTTAGCTTTCTGCCGTGTTTGATAAGTCAAAGAGCTCTGGATGAATCAGCTGTACAGTTGCAATTTTTTCTCTGTGCTTCCAACTATCGTTTTTTTCATCCTTTCTGTTCTCCACCCCTCTTCTCAGCATACAGATGCTGTTCTTCCTTCAGACAAATATGCATTACAACTGTTTAGTTGCACAATTTCTCGTTCACTTCAGCTTCTAAATGTCCACACCAGAAATGACTACCAGCTATACTTGTAGAACTTTATGAGCTGGATTTGCCAGTCTTTGCAATTGGTTTGCTCGTTTGTGCTCATTAGCATTCAGCTAAAAGCGTCCATGAGAATTTGCCATTAGTTGTGCTAATTTTGTTGGAATTCTGGTAATAGACTGCCAATGGGCCTTTTTTGCGTTTTGAGCCCCTTGTGTGCTATACCAGTAATAACGTAAATCCCGGGATGGCAGAATAACAGTATGAAAATCTCGATTCCGCCCAAGAATAATAGATAGGTGGCAAGGGATGGGCATAGGTGTAGAATAGGCTAATACTTACTTTTGGAGGGATTATGTCTGGACCGTATGGGGCCTTTATATCCTTTACGATCAGATTCAAATCCTGTGAAATCATCTCCCTGAAAGGCAAGGTCAGATTATTAACTTTGGACACCCAACATGCGTTTTCCGACTGTTTCACAATTTTCCATAACCTCACAACAGTTTGATCCGAATATGCATTTGAAATTGATGAATAGTAGTTTACATGCAACAATTAGGCCTAAAAGCTTTGACAACAGTGACAATAACCTAACACACACACACACCTTAACACAACTAGGCCTATGCAATTGAATGCTAGTACTGTTGACTACAGAAGCTTTTTTTTATATCCCAATCTTGAGGGAGAACAGTGGCATGGCAATCAACAATTATATTGTGTAATGTCATGTAGTGAGTAGGTAATTCCATGGTAACGGAATTACGCCGAGACTCCTATTTTTTTACATTAAAATGTATGCTAAACAAAAAACAGTGATTTCAAAGTTGAACAACCCATACAACTCTATGCACAAGGAGAACTTTGAACAATTTACACAGAAAATGTCACAAAAATACATTTACTGGAAGAACTGTGCAGATGCTAAATTTGGTAACAGTAAAATTTCCCTCTGTTTATGCAACCACATTTTCCAAAAACTTCAGATTCAAAGATGTTTGCAGAAAGAATGGAGTGTCAGCTATGACATGACACCTTGACTTTGAAAATCGATTTGGGTTATTGAACACACTATGTGAATTTACAACCGGTAACAGAACAATGATTGCGGAATTACCTAATCGGTCTCTGATCTGTACAACACAGAAATGCATAATTATGGATATGAATGTCACTCTTCATGGTGATGTCCTGAATTAGGTACACAAAAGGTAAAAACATGCAATATCATACTTTGCATATATGGGTATTATTCTACACACTGGCCATTATTCTCATGATCTCTGTCCCCAATTAAGACCAAATTTGGTTGGTCCGGAACAAATCTGAACCAATCATAGACTTCTATGTAGGTTACAGTACAGCACAGTATTAGGATTGCAAATTTTGGTAAATTTTGCTGACGACTATCCGACAACATCATTAACCGGTCAATAAAACAGCTACATTTTTACAAACAGTAAAATGGCATGACCAACCGAAAATACTATACATGGAAAAGGAGCAGACATTTTTCATTAAGAGCTTAAATGCAAACATGCAACAATAGCAAGCCTATAGTCTTACAGTCAAAAGGCTATAGCCTATTATGGAACATGCAACTGTTGTAATGAAGCAGCTAATAAAATGTCATTTTCAAACATTTGCCAAAATGCATTATGCGGGAAAACGCAGTTCTAAAACTGCGCACCTAATGCGAGTGGTTTCATGTGTGACAGGGATTAAAATCTGTTACACAAAAAGATGGGGAATCTAACGGCAACAACTAGGATAGGTTGCTAATATGACTAGGATTGTGCCTTTGGCTTCTAGCCAACAAAAGAAAGTTGATATGAAAATCAATAGAACAGTAGAGAAATTAAAGTTAATGGCATGAGGAAGTCTATATAAAATAATTGCCTGTTTTTATGGTTGGATTTTCTCTGGGCTACCTTGAAGCCAGGTAAGACATGCCTCATTATTTGAAGTAAAGTAAAACTTTCAGGTTTCAAACAATTATACTGCCTAAAGCTCATGTTGCAAAGCGGTGGGTGACACACTGATAGCCTGGCTACCGTTGACTATAGCATACAGTGGGGGGAAAAAGAATTTGATCCCCTGCTGATTTTGTACGTTTGCCCACTTACAAAGAAATTATCAGTCTATCATTTTAATGGTAGGTTTATATGAACAGTGAGAGACAGAATTAAAACAAAAAAAATCCAGAAAAACACATGTCAAAAACGTTATAAAATGATTTCCATTTTAATGAGGGAAATAAGTATTTGACCCCTCTGCAAAACAATACTTAGTACTTGGTGGCAAAACCCTTGTTGGCAATCACAGAGGTCAGACGTTTCTTGTAGTTGGCCACCAGGTTTGCACACATCTCAGGAGGGATTTTGTCCCACTCCTCTTTGCAGATCTTCTCCAAGTCATTAAGGTTTCAAGGCTGACGTTTGGCAACTCGAACCTTCAGCCCCCTCCACAGATTTTCTATAGGATTAAGGTCTGGAGACTGGCTAGGCTGTGCTTCTTCTTGAGCCACTCCTTTGTTGCCTTGGCCGTGTGTTTTGGGTCATTGTCATGCTGGAATACCCATCCACGACCCATTTTCAATGCCCTGGCTGAGGGAAGGAGGTTCTCACCCAAGATTTGACGGTACATGGCCCCGTCAAATGATGCGGTGAAGTTGTCCTGTCCCCTTAGCAGAAAAACACCCCCAAAGCATAATGTTTCCACCTCCATGTTTGACGGTGGAGATGGTGTTCTTGGGGTCATAGGCAGCATTCCTCCTCCTCCAAACACGGCGAGTTGAGTTGATGCCAAAGAGCTCCATTTTGGTCTCATCTGACCACAACACTTTCACCAGTTGTCCTCTGAATCATTCAGATGTTCATTGGCAAACTTCAGACGGGCATGTATATGTATTCTTGAGCAGGGGGACCTTGCAGGCACTGCAGGATTTCAGTCCTTCACGGCATAGTGTGTTACCAATTGTTTTCTTGGTGACAATGGTCCCAGCTGCCTTGAGATCATTGACAAGATCCTCCCGTGTAGTTCTGGGCTGATTCCTCACCGTTCTCATTGCAACCCCACGAGGTGAGATCTTGCATGGAGCTCCAGGCCGAGGGATATTGACAGTTCTTTTGTGTTTCTTCCATTTGCGAAAAATCGAACCAAATGTTGTCACCTTCTCACCAAGCTGCTTGGCGATGGTCTTGTAACCCATTCCAGCCTTGTGTAGGTCTACAATCTTGTCCCTGACATCCTTGGAGAGCTCTTTGGTCTTGGCCATGGTGGAGAGTTTGGAATCTGATTGATTGATTGCTTCTGTGGACATGTGTCTTTTATACAGGTAACAAGCTGCGGTTAGGAGCACACCCTTTAAGAGTGTGCTCCTAATCTCAGCTCGTTACCGCTATAAAAGACACCTGGGAGCAGGAAATCTTTCTGATTGAGAGGGGGGTCAAATACTTATTTCCCTCATTAAAATGCAAATCAATTTATAACATTTTTGACATGCGTTTTTCTGGATATTTTTGTTGTTATTCTGTCTCTCACTGTTCAAATAAACCTACCATTAGAATTATAGACTGATCCTTTCTTTATCAGTGGGCAAACGTACAAAATCAGCAGGGGATCAAATACTTTTTTCCCCCACTGTATGCACTCGAACGAGGAATGGGAGGCGAGCTTAAATTACGAGTTGAGATTGAGAAATAAAAAGTAATATATAAAAGCACGTTTCACTCCAGTACCATCTTTCGAGGAGCTGCTCTCTGACAGGTGATAGGCTATTCTCTGTATGCTGTGCGCGTGCGATAGATAAGATACATGACAACCAACGAAAATACACACGGCCAATTTAATTCCCCTAAATTATGCAAATTAACCTAGACTGATAAGCATGAACAGTCAAATGTATTTTCGGCAGCTAACCAATTAACTGTTAAGATCCCTATTCAGTACAGTAGACTCTACTGCACCAAACTTTACTCTACCGTTAGAGTTCAGAAATCTGCATTTTCAAAAATGCAGACCACCAAAATCTGCGTTTTAAACCATTTCCCACGCGTTTTATGTTGAAAGAGTGTCTTTTTGTTTCAATAAGGTGATCAGGGGAGTCCAACTATAGTTCTTCTTCACAGAAAATACATTAGTGCAACACATTCGTCAGAAAATAGCTTCATTTTCATCAGATGACAACAGAAGTGCAACACTATTTTTGGCTAACAGCCACACAAGTAAATTAGCTTACAATGAAAAAAACAAGGTATTTTTTGCAAAAACGCTGCATGACCATCATATTTCTATTGTTTATCATAGAAAGAGCAATGCCAGCTACATTTCCTAATGTGTTGCTTGAAGTTAATCTTGCATTTTACCTGAGAAAAATAGGCTACACCGAGAAAATTACTAGAGAAAAGTACCTACACATCAGTCAGAGCACAATGCCTGTTCGTGAATTCTCAATCGAGTGAAGTGCAACTGAAGCACAAAATTTGTCTGATGCCGAGCAGAAATTACAATAATCATTTTAGATCTGTGCTTACAAAATGCGGCAAGATACAGTATCTTAAGAGTTCTCTTTTTCTGAGTGAAAAATGAACAATTCTGCATTAACGCGTAATGAACTATACTCTTCTTTACTGTACCGTGCAAACTTGTGAAACAGACGTCTATGATTGCTGATCGGACCAAATCTGAACCAGTCATGGACGTCTATGTTTGGGCCAAATGGAGGCCGGTCTAAACCGACCAAAAAAAACTACGTCTGTGGACTTTGAAATCAAGGCCGTGGCGGACTGACCAAATGTCAACGTCCATGGACGTCCGGTGTCAGTCGGTTCAGATGCCATTTCCAGTAAATGGAAAGCAAGTGGTCTCATGGGTAGTTGGTTGTCAGTAAGAGCTGGGAGAGGTAACATTAACTACTGTGGGGGGGGGGGGGGGGGTAAATCAGACCCTTTTGACTTTTTCCACAACAAAGAAATATATTACAACCTTATTCTAAAACGTATTACATTGCTGCCCCCCCCCCAAAAAAAAAAAAATCTACACACAATACCCCATAATGACAAAGCAAAAGCAGGTTTAGACATTTTTGCAAATGTATTAAAAATAACAAACTGAAATATCACATTTACATAAGTATTCAGACCCTTTACTCAGTACTTTGTTGAAGCATATTTCAGGTCTCTCCAGAGATGTTCGATCAGGTTCAAGTCCGGGATCTGGCTGGGCCACTCAAGGACATTGAGACTTGTCCCGAAGCCACTCCTGTGTTGTCTAGCCTAGTGGTTAGCGCGTTAGGCCAGTAACCGAAAGGTTGCTGGATCGAATCTCCAAGCTGACAAGGTAAAAATCTGTCGTTCTGCCTCTGAGCAAGGCAGTTAACACACTGTTCCCTGGGCACCAAAGATGTGGATGTCGATTAAGGCTGCCCCCCGCACTGCTCTGATTCAAAAGGAGTTGGGTTAAATGTGGAAGACACATTTCAGTTGAAGGCATTTAGTTGTACTACTGACTAGGTATCCCCCTTTCCCGGCTCTGTGCTTAGGGTCATTGTCCTGTTGAAGATTCAACCCAGTCTGAGGTCCTGAGCATTCTGGAGCAGGTTTTCATCAAGGATCTCTCTGTACTTTGCTCCGTTCATCTTTCCCTCGATCCTGACTCCCAGTCCCTGCCGCTGAAAAACATGCCCACAGCATGCTGCTGCCACCAACTTGCTTCACTGTAGGGATGGTGCCAGGTTTCCTCCAGACGTGACACTTGGCATTCAGAGTTCAATTTTGGTTTCATCAGACCTGAGAATCTTGTTTCTCATGGTCAGAGAGTCCTTTAGGTGCCTTTTGGCAAACTCCAAACAGGCTGTCATGTGCCTTTTACAGATGAATGGCTTCCGTCTGGCCATTCTACCATAAAGGCCTGATTGGCAGAGTGCTGCAGAGATGGTTCTCCCATCTCCACAGAGGAACTTTGGTGCTCTGTCAAGCAGAGTGACCATCGGGTTCTTGGTCACCTCCCTGTCCAAGGCACTTCACCCCCGATTGCTCAGTTTGGCCGGGCGGCCAGCTCTAAAAAGTGTTTTGGGGATTCCGAACTTCTTCCATTTAAAAATGATGGAGGCCACTGTGTTCTTGGGTACCTTCAATGCTGCAGAAATGTTTTGGTACCCTTCCCCAAATCTGTGCTTCGACACACACAATCCTGTCTCGGAGCTCTACGGACAATTCCTTGCTCTGACATGCACTATTAACTGTGGGACATTATATAGATAGGTGTGTGCCTTTCCAGATCATGTTCAATCAATTTAATTTACCACTGGTGGACTCCAATCAAGTTGTAGAAACATCAAGGATGATCAATGGAAACAGGATGCACCTGAGCTCAATTTCGAGTCTCATAGTAAAGGGTCTGAATACTTATTTACATGGATGTTTTTTTTTTTATATATATAAAATTTGTAAAAATTCCTAAAAACCTGGTTTTTGCTTTGTCATTATAGGGTATTGTGTGTAGATTGATGAGAACAATGTTTTTATTTCATAATAAGGCTGAATACTTTCCAAGTACACTAACAGTATGCCAGTGGGAAGGAGGACAGTAGTAGGTGATTCAATGGTGGTTTGTGACTACTATGATTTCCCATTGTTGACAATTGCAGTAATTCCATTAATGATTACTTAATAATTGATTACTGAAAATCAGTAAAAACACAAACTAATTGTTTGGTGGGTTCTTTTACATGGAAATGACGATGTATAGTGTTTTAGGTTACTGCCTAATTGCAATACGTCTCCCATGTCAAATGTTTACCATCATTGGGATGACCTGTAGATTGTGCTAGTCTTGAGCACCAAACTATACCATTACAAACCCAACACAAGTGCACTGGACAAGCCATTACATCAACTAGTTAAGTTAATCATTCAAAAACAGTCCAAGCACATCTTTCAAATGATCTTCTCCTCCAGGTAATGCATCGTTGTTCATGGATGGCGAGGCATTACCAAGAAACCAGCAGCAATTTACCCAGTCATGCCTGGGAACTGGGGAGGGGTTGCAGGCCTCTAACTACATCTGCTACATGCCTGTTAATATGCAAATAAAGTCGATATTGTGGCAGAAGCATTTTGTCGGCTAATGTGGAGCTTGGGTCCAAGCCAGATTATTAACATATGAATACTTGCAGTCATTATGTAGGCCTAGGTCATTTATATGTCAAATGTAAATATCTAATATGCTTGGTGCTCCTCTCTTGCCTGTAATGAAATAGAAAATGGACTGCAATAGCAGGCCAAGTAACGTTAACATCTCACATCATGACAAATTTACCCACTACCGGGTTTCGTTATCATAGTTTTCCCTCCAATTACTTCTCCAACAAGCTAGTTACATTAGCAAGCGTTACATTAATTGACTCAGTGACAGCGACAAAAAAAACTGACCTGGTGACATTCTGCAAGCCATGTTTTTTAAAGGAACGTGAAATGATCCCCATACACGTTAGTTAGCTAGCTAGCTATCATAGAGAGTAGGATTCTGACGTAGCCCCTCCCCCTCTTGAATTCATAGAAACATTTATGTAGCTACGTTCGTTACTCACTGCAGCAATTACAGGCATAAAACAGCTAAATACTCATTTAAGACAAATACATGGCTAGTTAGCGTGGGTTTAAGTTATTCGTGGTAAATCTTATGTCTAACTAACCATAGAGCTACAATGCAGACAAATATTACATTAGCCTTCCCCTTTGTTAGCTAGCGCTATTGACGAACATCTCATGAAGTCGCTTCTGCTAACGTTAGCTGGCTAGCTAGCTAACTAATGTTGACACTTAAAGCAAAGTATTATGAAACGGGGCTAACTCTACATGACACACACACACAAAACTACACACCAACACAGGTAACCAAAATGACATGATAAAAGAAGCAAAAATATACTAACTCCAGCAGCGATTTGGGCTCTCACCTCTTCGCTCCCACTTGAGCTGTACCCAGCCTCCGCTAAGCTCTTGTGGTTCGACTCTATCCCAAGTAAGCGCAAGTGAGACTGGTCCTCGTTTAACGAGAGAACCAGGCTTGTGGGCCTTGGGCCTCCAGCATTAGTCACATCGTCAGCTTCTGCCCCTGATCGGTCGAGTTGCCATCGCTTCTCAGAACGCAAGCGGCTGCGAGACGACCAAGGCCGACCAGGGAAGCGACCTCGGGGTGCAGCAGTACCAACTTGGCCTCCTATGGCAGCCGCGGTTGCTGATCCGCATCCCGCTGCCGCCATCATAGCTTCAAAAACAACACCGATAGCAACTTGAGGTGAGACGAGAGGGAAGGCGCGAGATAGGGAGGGGGGACCCGCAAGGCTGCCGGGAAATGAAGTATGTCCAAGGAAAGCTTCACAGGGTAACTTGCAAATCTTTATTTAAATGATGATTGGAATTTATAGGAGTTGTGTGTGCAATGCAATATGTAATGCAAGTAATAAACCCATTTGATATTAAACAAAGGACACATTGCTCGATCATAGTTTCATTACAACCATTACGTTTGTCGATAATTAACTACAAGGCCCAGCTTCCCTCCATGGCAAAAAATACACATTTTGTGAATGGCCATCTACCGCTGAACCAATATTTTTAGGCTTGTCCCTATTCCTCAGTGGCCGAGCGGCTTGTCCTCGTCTTTTGATATGATCATACAGATTAAACCACTATACATTATGTGCGCGCTCCTTACATGAGAGAGAGAGAGAGTCAATGCACTTAAATCAAGCTCTAAACATAATTTGAAAAGAAGAATTGAAAACATCCACAAGTCTAGGCCTATATTTTTGTGCATTGATTGTAGTAAACTTCACTGACGGAAATTATTCACAGAATAAGACAGGCAGGTTAACAGTAATTTTGCAACTGCAAGGCACATATTTTGCATGGCAATTCAGATCATCTGCACTGTCAGCAATAATAGGTGATTTACTACAAGCAAAAGTTAATTACACGGTTGAAACATATTTTAATGTAAATGCCAAAACATACGTTTCTATGTACGCTATCTGAACTACATTACCCACAATGAACTGGGGGGGGGGGGGGGGTGTAATATGGACGTCACATCCCCCTCTTCAGAAAACTGGAGTAGGAAGCGGAAAGGAACAAGTTGAAATTCTCTTTTGTGTTGATGGTCTGAGCTGTTTAACGTTAAATCCTCAAGCAATTTAGAGCTATTTGACACATATATATATAACTCAAGATTACAGGTAAAAGCCTCGGAAAATATTAATGATGTCTTTTCTGTAATAGTAGTTGCTATAGAGGACAATTGCTGTTAACATTGTCGCATATATTGTTAGCCATCCAGCACGCAGTATTTTCGACTGCTTTTTCAAAACTTAGCTACTAGCCTACACATTTCGCCTTAAAATACTTAAGTTCGCAAAATTTGTGTTAAAATATGTTATTTTATCGTGTAATCTGGGCAGATAGCCAGGCTAACGTTGGATGGAAACACAAGACTTGTTCCATTCTTATCGATAGGGGGCACCCTCGTATTTTACAGACGGGCAGTTCCATGAAGCCGAAATGTGCCAGTCTAGATCTTCAAAATACCCTCTCACTTTTATACTCTTCCATCATACTTCAAGGTCTCTTTGAAAAACTGTCAATACGAAGGGGGAAATAACAGGAAATCAACATGAACCTAGAGCGCCTTCCCAATGAGGAGAAACTCACCCTCTGCAGGAAATACTATTTAGGTAAGTTGGTAAGTCTGAACCACCAAGTGTTGTTTTTCTCTACGTGACCAGGGGATTTCTGTCCCCTGGCATGGTTCAAAGAGAAAAGCATTGCATGAACTATCCAAATGTTAGTGTTTACAATATATATATATATATATATATATAGTAATGCAAGAATAATGTAGTAATACTGTAATGACTTTCTATCTCAGGGGGATTTGCATTCCTTCCGTTCCTGTGGCTGGTGAATGTGGTGTGGTTTTTCAAAGAGGCCTTTGTAAAGCCAACATATACTGAACAACTTAAGATCAAAACATGTGAGTGTCAATCCGCCAATCATAGTCTATGCACACAGAGAAAGTGCTGTTAATTAATATAACTAAAGATTCTTGTACAAATGATTAGTAGTCCAGGTTTGTTGTGGCACATCTACATACTGGATAAATAATACATTTATGTTACAGGTTGTGTGTCTTATGAGATGTAGGCCTATGATCCATGATGAGATAAGATGATCCAGCTAAAACAAAGTTGGCTTTGTATTAGTTTAACATTAGTGTAAGTATTAGTGAAAGCATGCAGTTTCTATTCAAACATGACTACAATAAATTACATCTCTCTTTCAGATGTAAAGCGATCAGGGCTGGGGTTGCTACTGTGGGTTGCAGTACTCACCACATGGATAACCATATTCCAACACTTCAGAGCAGAATGGGGTGAGGTGGGCGACTACCTCTCCTTCACCATTCCACTTGGCATTCCCTGAGACAGACAAGGCGGGGAAACAAGAAAGCTTCCTACTGTATAAAACTTTACCATGACAGAATGAATAGACAAATCTAACATAAGTTGAAATAGTTAAGTGTAGTTGATCAATGGATAATCATAGTAATTTTTCTGGGCTTTAATGAGTGGGAAGATGTCCTATGAACACTGCACCTTTTCCCCAAATTGTGTCTAGTGTGTGGATGTCTCAACACGTTTGAGTAAATTTGGAAGGTTGTACAGGCGAATGGTATGTATGACAAAAATAAATAGCAAATTCATTAACTTTCTAAATTAAATGGAAGTGTATGCCTTTTTTATTTGCTGTAATAAAGTTGAGTTTAGATGCCAGATTGTGGTCTAGTGTGCATTTCATTAGACATTTGGCCCCTATGGATAATATGAATGGTATGAGCATAGCTTTGGATAACAATATCCAATTGGTTTTGTTTAATATGTCAGTATTTGTAACACTGCTCACGATAACAACATACTTATTCCAGATAATAATATTCATAGTATCCTTTGTACTCTCACAGTGTAAACAATTCCAACAGTGATGAGATATTAGCCAGTAAAGTACTTTATGATTGAAGAATTATGATTTTTAAGTGCTTAAATGGGGTCCGCTTCTGGCCAATCTCTTAGGCGCCTATTATGAAACTCAATCCATCTGTAGCAAATGTTACCCCCCCCTCTTCAGGATCATGGTTGATGCCATTTTTAGGTACTCAGAGTCAGACTCTACTTCTATTACCAACCAACGCCATGGCAGGAAGGACATGTCATCCCACCAGCTCCAGTACTTAACAAGTCCATTGAGTCTGCCAGGGTTGTATAAGTAACACGACTGTCTGCTCTAAATGGGGTCAAGGGGCAGTGGATGTAAACCCAAGTCAGATGTGTGTGATGGATGGTCATAAGATACCCAATCGATGAAGTGCTAAGACCTGTGACATGCAGGAGGCTTATATGACATTGTTGTGGATGTGGTGTCAGTGTAATTGTAGAACATGATGTTCACCCTGCATGTCATGATGACCTAATTATTATAAGGTCGTTTTAATCCCCCCCCCCCCCAATTCCTCTCCAGGACAAAGTGGCTAGGGGGGACTGGCCAACATTAATCACAGATTTGTTCATCCCTCTCTTTGGGATTTCTATCATCTCTGTTGAAATTATAGAATTAATACAAATATTTAATCATTTTTCTTTCGAATAGAAAGATTTCCAAATAAGGCCAATGTGATTGAAGATTAGTGTGCTTAACACCTGCTTCACATTGATCAAAAGATCATTACAAAAACAATGTAACAGAAACATCTGAAGTATGTAGACCTATAAAATAAATATTGTAACATCTTTAATATTCTAGTGTTTGGTAAAATATTGTTACAGGGTGTGACATTGACAATGTTTGTGACCTTGTTCAACCTGTTTAATAAGCGGAGGTAAAAAAAAAAAAAATCCCATGCCCCAGTTGATAACCCGGGATAAGCACAGTTTAATCAGTGTAGGCCTAATGGATATCATCATTCCAATTAAGCCTGTCAAAATAAAATTGCAATATTTAATCAGTTTAAGGAATCTGTAGCAGCAATTATTGAGCAGTCCAGTCCGTTATGCAGTCTATCCCTAGAAGGAAGCGTTTGAACTGTTGCCTGGCAGAACACTGTATTGAGATTACCGCTTTTGGCAGTGTTGAATGCCAATTGCCAAATCACCAAAAGGGGCTCCCCAACAGGTGTGTCAAGGAAAACGTCAATGTAAGGTTAATTAAAGAGGTGCACGTACACTATATGATTTTAACGGAGAATATGGTAGCAGTTCTTCATATATAGGTTGATATGATAGGGAGGAGTGTTCCTTAAGGCAGGTCCCTACGCTATCGAAGAATTTGATCACATCTAAAACAAAATCATAATTCCCAGGGGGTCTGGTGGTGAATCCAAAGCAATGCAGGGTGCCCCACAGCGAAGTTCCCGCCTCATTATGTAACTCCTGCTATCATAAATACAGACCTTAACTGGCACTTCCACAGTTTATGTCAGGGAAAAGGGTAGAGTCAGATACACGGACGCAGCAATCCAGCCTATTAGCAGTCAGAACATAATAGGACTTGCAGGCATCTCATAACGGTAAGTGCTAACGACTCTACGTCTCAGACGGGATTTTACACGGTGACCCTACCCAGCAACAATTTCAAAGGTCTTTGAGGTTCAAGCGGATTCGGTATTATTTACTGCAACATTCCAGATTTGACAAGGACTATAAAAACCATCGCTGTAGCTTTTACGAATCAATCACTTTCTGAACCTCAGCAGTGAAGAAGCGGGTATATTATGGTTGAATTATTTCTTGCTTCATTCTAACTTCAATTAGGCTAATAGTTTCTCGAATAGACCTACATTTATTGGACTATCATTTTCCCATATGCTATTTCTCCCTGTGGCCTAGAATATTCGTAACATCCCCGGCCCATACGGGTGTGAAAGGCTGTAGTAATCACTGCATATTTTATTTTTTACCTCAGACGCGAAATGGACTTCGATCTGCCACCCACTTTTCCAGCCAGCGGTATCGCATGGGAGAGGGTCCTGCCGCCTCTTCTTCCCGGGCTGAACGGGACATTCGGGCTGTACTCATTCACGCCGTCGGAGCTGCTCACCCCAGTGACGGAGCACACTGGCTCTGCACAGGTAGGTTTATTCCCGTTACACTGCATGCATGCGGTGCTCTAATTTCTCACTGATTAAACAATTTCTGGATTCATTTTTCATGACTTTGTTCTGTATCAATGAGGTAGCCTTGATTAATGAATTTTATGTTTTACTTTCTATATTCTACTGACATTTTAATGAATTCCCATTTACTGCAGGTGCTCTTGCATTTTCTTATCGTTTAAATTGAATTACATAAGAAGATTAAACCAGCAGTAATAGAGCAGCAATAGTGTCCATTTGCGTAGTAATATTGGGTATCATCCCCTGTTGCCAGGTGTGTTGTGACCACAGTCGATTCACAGTTCAGGTTGATGTAAAACACTTCAACCCAGAGGAGCTGATGGTCAAGGTGACGGGAGACTTTGTGGAGGTCCAAGGGAAACACAAAGAGAAAAAAGTAAGCAACTACTGTGTTACATGTATTATGCAAGAGTTGTTCTCTGTTCATAATCACACTGCCATAGTGTGATGACAGACATTGAATATAGCCTGGTTGCTATGCAGTCTGTTTCTGCTTCAGACAACTACTGACCAAACAGACTGGAAACCAGGCCACTTGTTAGCCTGAAAACGGGCATTCCTCACTGACTGTGTTCACAATAACGTGTGTTTTCAGGATGGGTCGGGGCTGGTGACGCGACAGTTCAACCGGCGCTACAGGATTCCAGAGGGAGTGGACTCCATGGCTCTGGAGTCGGCTGTGTCGCCTGAAGGCATCCTCATCATATCTGCCCCTATGTTGCAGAGGGAGAACTCCACACACCTGTCCCACTCAGAACCATGAGCATACACACCATAGGAACAAACACACAATCCATAGGAACCATTGTTGTGGGGGGAGGGGGTAGTAAACTACATGTAGTTCAACTAGTAATTTAACTACATTTTGCAGTAGCTTGGTGGCAGTTCATATCTTGGCAGTATTTAGTAGTTCGCTACACGGCAAAAAAAAGTTAACTACACACTTTTTTTGCAAATAGAAAATATGGGTGAAGTAGGCAATAATTTCCCTTTCTTTTTCAGTATTACCCCTTTCTAATTCTCATTTGAAACAGTTGTTTAATTTAATATGCTAAATTACACATTGTTAACATCTTACTCCAGAGTGATCTGTTCTTGCAATTTGTAGTCTGACATTTCAAATTGAAATATAGTTTATCGCAAAGTAGTTTGCAATTTTTCAAATTAACTTTAGTTAAAGAAAATAAAAATGTAGTTATGGGTAACTTTAGTGTAGCTTAACTTCTTCCAGTGTGAAGTAATTGGTAGCTTGGTAAACTGTACACACACCAAATAAGGATAGAAGCAAAAATACAGGCACGCTCTCCTCCAACAGACATGTCAAACACTCAAAGGAGTTGGTGCCTGCCTGTACCAAAACACCCATTAACTAAGCCGTCACACCATTAAAATTCCCTGCTCCCTCTCGCTCTGAGGTTTGTACATATTAACAGGACAGATTCCTCATTTAAAAGCATCCCTCATCCTAAAGAATCACAATTAACTCATCAATCTTAATATTTTTATGGAACCATTCATTGTAAATATGATATAAAACAATTAAAAATGTTGATTTGATTGTGTGGCGTGTGTATGCCCTCTAAATCATGTGTAAATGTTATAACACTCAGATTATCAAGTATGTTCACAAAACCCAACAGTAAGATTGTTGTATATTTTCTAACTAGTCATTGTAAAAAGAGAATTTGTTAACAAAAAATAAATGCACTATATATTTCGGTACAAAAATAAAAATGCTGTTGAATTGATTGTTGTTTTTGTTCCATGTGTGTGCTCACCACCAGTGATCACGCTTCCTGGAATTCATCCAACAGTGACTCCACCTCGCTGAAAGAAAAAACATCTATTTTTAGAGCATGTTCCAAGGTTGCTTCAACGCTTTGCATAGCCAAATATTATATCACTCTAGGAACCATATCTGTGTCTGCAATGAAAAAAAAAAAAGGTAAAATTTTACTCCAAAGACAAAACAATCGGCATAACACATGATTTAACAATACAGTGCATTCGGAAAGTATTCGGACCCCTTGACTTTTCCCCAATTTTTTTATGTTACAGCTTTATTCTAAAATAGATTAAATCGTTTTTTCCCTTCAATCTACATACAATATCCCAGAATGACCAAGCAAAAACAGGTTTTTAGAATTTTTTGCAAATGTATTACAAATAAAGAACTGAAATATGACATTTACATAAGTATTCAGACCCTTTACTCAGTACTTTGTTGAAGCACCTTTGGCAGCGATAACAACCGAGTCTTCTTGGGTATGACGCTACAAGCTTGGCACACCTGTATTTGGGGAGTTTCTCCCATTGTTCTCTGCAGATCCTCAAGCTCTGTCAGGTTGGATGGGGAGCATCGCTGCACAGCTATTTTCAGGTCTCTCCAGAGATGTTCGATCAGGTTCAAGTCCGGGCTCTGGCTGGGCCACTCAAGGACATTCAGAGACTTGTCCCGAAGTCACTCCTGCATTGTCTTGGCTGTGTGCTTAGGGTCATTGTCCTGTTCTAAAAACCTGTTTTTGCTTTGTCATTATGGGATATTGTGTGTAGATTGCTGAGGATTTTTTTTGTATTTAAACCATTTTAGAATAAGACTGTATACAGTGCCTTCAGAAAGTATTCATACCCCTGGACTTATTCCACATTTTGTTCTGTTACAGCCTGAATTCACAATTGATGAAAAAAAAATTCTCAACCATCTATGTTTTTAGAAATTATTCCACATTTATTGAAAATGAAATACAGAAATTTGTAGACGCACCTTTGGCAGTGATTACAGCTGTGAATCTTTCTGGGTAAGTCTCTAAGAGCTTTTAACACCTGGATTGCGTAACATTTGCCCATTATTCATTTCAAACTCTGTCAAATGGGTTGTTGATCATTGCGAGACAACCATTTTCAGGTCTTGCCATAGATTTTCAAGTCGATTTAATTCAAAACTGTTACTCAGCCACTCAGGAACATTGACCTTCTTGGAAACCAACTCCAGTGTAGATTTGGCCTTATGTTTTAGGTTACTGTCTTGCTGACAAGTGAATCGGCGTACACATCACGGACAAACTGAAATAGTCCACCCACACAGACAGCGACACAGAGCGCGTCTCTTCAACCTCAGGGGGCTGAAGAAATTTGGCTTGTCACCGAAAACCGTTACAAACGTTTACAGATGCACAATCGAGAGCATCCTGTCGGGCTGTATCACCAACTGCGGGCTGTACGGCAACTGCGCCGCCCACAACCGTAAGGTTCACCAGAGGGTAGTGAGGTCTGCACAATGCATCACCGGGGACAAACTACCTGCCCTCCAGGACACCTACAGCACCCGATATCACAGGAAGGCCAAAAAGATCAAGGACAACAACCACCCGAGCCACTGCCTGTTCACCCTGCTATCATCCAGAAGGCGAGATCAGTGCATCAAAGCTGGGACGTAGAGACTGAAAAACAGCTTCTATCTCAAGGCCATCAGACTGTTAAACAGCCATCACTAACAGAGTGGCTGCTGCCAACAGACTCAAATCTCTAGCCACTTTAATAATTCATGTAATAAATTGGATGTAATAAATGTATCACTTGTCACTTTAAACAATGCCACTTTATATCATGTTTACATACCCTACATTACTCATCTCATATGTATATACTGTACTCTATACCATCTACTGCATCTTGCCTATGCCGCACAGCCATAGCTCATCCATATATGTACATATTCTTATTCATCCCTTTACACTTGTGTGTATACAAGGTAGTTGTGAAATTGTTAGATTAATAGTTAGCTATTACTGCACTGTCGGAAATAGAAGCACAAGCATTTCGCTACACTCGCAGTAACATCTGCTAACCATGTGTATGTGACCAATAAAATTTTATTTGAATTCATCTCCCAGTGGAAAGTAGACTGAAGCAGGTTTTCCTCTAGGATTTTGCATGTGTTTAGCTCCATTCAGTTTTTTTTATCCTGAAAAACTCCCCAGTCCTTAACGATTACAAGCATACCCATAACATAATGCAGCCACCACTATGCTTGACAATATGGAGAAGGGTACTCAGTAATGTGTTGTATTGGATTTGCCCCAAACATAGCACTTTGTATTCAGGACAAAAAGTGAATTTCTTTGCCACATTTTTTGCAGTTTTACCTTTTAATACCTTATTGCAAACACAATGTATGTTTTGGAATATTTTTATTCTGTACAGGCTTCCTTCTTTTCACTGTCATTTAGGTTAGTATTGTGGAGTAACTACAATGTGGTTGACCAATCCCCAGTTATTTCCTATCACAGCCATTAAACTCTGTAACTGTTTTAAAGTCACCATTGGCCTCATGGTGAAATCCCTGAGCGGTCTCCTTCCTCTCCGGCAACTGAGTAAGCAAGGACACCTGGATCTTTGTAGTGACTGGGTGTATTGATACACCATCCAAAGTGTAACTAATAACTTCACTATGCTCAAAGGGATACTCAATGTCTGCTTTTTTTCTTCCTCTTCGTTTACCCATCTACCAATATATGCCCTTCTTTGCGAGGCATTGGAAAACCTCCCTGGCCATTGTGGTCGAATCTGTGTTTGAAATTCACTGCTCAACTGAGGGACCTTAAAGATAATTGTATGTGTGGGGTACAGAGATGAGGTAGTCATTCAGAAATCATGCTAAACACTATTATTGCACACAGATTGAGATCATGCAACTTATTATGTGACTTGTTAAGCACATTTTTACTCCTGAATTTATTTAGGCTTGCCATAACAAAGGGGTTGAATACTTGACGCAAGACATTTTTCAGCTTTTAATTTTTCATTAATTTGTAAAGATTTCTAATAACATAATTCCACTTTGACACTACGGGGTATTGTGTAAGCCAGTGCCCCCCAAAAAATCTCTATTTAATCCATTTTAAATTCAGGCTGTAACACAAAATGTGGAAAAAAGTGAATACTTTCTGAAGGCACTGTAATTACCCTGAAAATATATTAAGTTCATTATCTTAATGAGTAATGGAAAGGTCAATGAAATAAATGACGAAGAATGTACTGTATCTAGGGAACATATACCAGTACTTTACCTGATTTGCTCCTTCACCCACTTCCTCTGCTGCCTTAAGACCTTCAGTAAGGGGTCGTCTTTAAACTCCTGCTCGTCTGAATCTTAAGGGGGGGGGGGAAATATGTAGTTAAAATGTCACTGTGCAGATAACAAAAGTAACTTTAGGAGCAGTTGATTCCATGACCGATTCTTTTTGTTCTAACTTTAGTTACTTTCCAGCAAAGCTATGCCAGGTGTTCATAATATGTTATATTAGATCACATGTTAATTGTACAAAGGTATAAATAGCCAGAAATGTACACATGAACACCAGCAAGGTGAAGTGAAAATAGATAACTGTCACTGATCCACACGGTCAATGTACTCCTGTAACAGAAGACTATGGCATCACTCAATTGATATGCCGCCCTATATAGTTAGCAAAAGACCCCTTTAGCATTTAGGTGCAAAATCCTAACTTATTATTTAGAGTAAGTAATGCATGTATAGGAATGGAATTTTCAGGAAAAAGTTCTTTTGGATTCAGTCCTGGTGGAACTTGACTGGAGGCTATATATACACACTGTATTATACAGCCAGAGTCTATTCCACCTCTGCTACCTAGAGAGTTAAGGTCAGCAGTCCCCACTGCACCAGGCAGTCTCACCTTCAGCCTCCTGCAGCAGCTGAGCTACGACCTCCCGGGGCTGCTGTGCACTGGGAGGCGGGGCGGGGGACTGTGGGGGCGTGTATCTGGGAGAGTCAGAGGACACAGGGGTTCTGGGCGGGTCCGGAGAGTCCGTGGTCAGGAACAGTACCTCTGAAACTACCTGCCAAGGTAAATTAATATGCTTTACTCAACTAATATCTTTATTTAAATTAAACTAACCTGGATAAATTAATAAAGTAAATGAATATTATTGTAACACTGAAAAATGAATAACAGTCTTTCTTCAATGTATTAATGGCATCTAGCATCGGTGATGCTGATGACCCACGGTGTTAACTGACCTGTCCCAGGGTAATGTGAATGGGAGAGGGTGGTGGCCCTCTCTCACTACCCCTGGCCCGCTTTCCTGTTGCCCCCAGTCTCTGCTGGGCTCATCTCTCCATGGGGTGACCCTGTCTTTACCTCTGGTGCTGTGTTGGCTCACACTCCAATCTGTAAAGCTGGGCCTCTCAGCATGGTCCGCATCACCAACGTGATGCCCACAGAGATATTGTCATTGAGTTTTCCGACGGGGCCACATAACGCATCTGCTTCACATGTCATTCAATCAAAATGTCACCCCTCTTAGATACAGGTCATACCTGGCTGATTTCTTCTTTCTGCAGGACGGCCCTGTCCGCTTCTCACTCCTCTCCTCCTGTAGTGTCTCCTTTTTTGTCCTCTCGGTTCTCCTCTGTTGAACTGCCCACTATTCCTCTGTAGTCTCAGACGAGGCGGGCGGTGGTGGAGAGGACTCATGTTTACTAGTGGGCTCCTCAGTGGAGGTGTCTGTGGAGCTGAACTGGGCTTTGGGCTGCCTGACGGTCCGGTCGGCCCAAGAGACCTCCCTCCTCTTTGGCCTCCTATGGTGGCTGGGTGGAGGGGAGCGGGGCTGAGCGGTATAAGGAAGGATGTCACAGAGGAGGTGCATGTGGGGAGACAGACCAGGGTATCCGGCTGCAACTTGGAGACGGTGGGGTTGGAGATGGGGAGGGAGAGGGCAGCTGCAGGGGAGAACGGTCCATGGGGGACACTGGTCTCCTGGGGGGCTGGGGTGAAGGAGCGGGTAACTATATGAGTGGAATATGCAGGGTGGGAATTCCGCTGTACCTAACGAAGGGAAACAAATCAAATTATCTGTGATTAGCTAAATGCATTGGAAAATCCTACCACACAATGGCAGACATTTCAAAGAGACTTCAAAACATCTTTCTAATAGCAGGTGTAGTAGACAGGGGGGTAAGTACCTTGTGTGCCTGCCAGCTGACAGAGTGCTGATGAAGGGTGTGAACCTGCTGTGGGTGTGACTGAAACCACTGACTGGCCTGCTCCATCTTCCTCCTCAGATGCCACTGAAACAGGATGTCCTCCTCTGGGCGTGTGCGGGGGTCAGGGGGACCAACCAAGGACAGTTTGGGCATGAGCTGAGCTTAGGTTCCCCACAACTTGAGGAAGCGATTGCACAAGAGGAATTATTGCAATGTGTATTCAGATATAAAGTGAGAATAAAGAAAGTTGCTAAAGGAAAGTAAATCGTGACCATGAGAAATGAGGGACGTGGCAAGAGCACAGAATAACAGTGACTCTGGGAGTTTGAAAAAGCAATATCATGTGGTTGAGACAAGGGAAATTCATGCAAATCAGATGTTTTGAACTTCCCAATCCCCATGGCTCACCAGTGGTTGAGTTGATAAGACTGGTAATTATAGGCCTTCGGATTGGCTCATCTATGCTCACAGGGGAGGACAAATTGGAGCAGCCCAGGCCCTCAGAGCTGATGGGGATAGATCCACTACTGAGTGAGTGCTCACTGAAAACATAAAATGTATTTTTTGTAAGACTAATCCAATTCTCCACATTGCAACTGACTGAATTACATTTAATTGACCCCAACCCTGCTCAGTGTATTCCATTTCTCCCAGCATATCTACCTCTGTGTAGCAGACTACTGGCCTTCTCCTGTAGATGCAGTATCTCAGAGTCTCCAAGGTCACCGTGAGAGGAGTCTGACAGGCCCTGCCAGGGCATCAGAAAAAGAGAGGCCAGTGAGTGCACCAGAGGCACCATTTCTATCACCAACATTCTAGAACATTCACAATGTTGTGTAACTGTGAGACCTCAGCGGGTTCCGTTTTGAAAACGCTTTATGGATCGGTTCTATAAAAGTTCATGTCAGTTGCATATCGAGTTTAGCGCATTCCCTCAGGAATATGCAGCAAGCTGGATATGGAGCGGTGTTTTGACCAGAAGTGGTATCAACAAAGGCATCAAACACAGTTGCATAATCAAAGGGAACAGCTTCTAACTAGTTCATATAAACACATTGGTTGGGCTGGACATGTCGTCTGGTGTTGGTATGCAAATATTTATGAGGAGAGGCACTCTGCATGAGGAGTCTTTCTTCCAATACATCTCAGCCATTCTGGCTCTTGCACACTTGACAGCATTACATAAACCTGTCCAATACCAATATATCTCACCATCTCAAACACAAACTCTTACCAAAACATAGCATGAACAGAACAATGTTGTTCTGATTAACACCACTAGATGGCTACACTGACCCCACCAATTTAATTTACACTTGTAACGACAAGGTTCGTCGCACACCATGGCACTAAGATCAAGGAGTCCCCTGCATGAGGGTGGTGCCATGCCAAAACTGCCCAACTGGACTGAGGGTGGTGGCTGAGTCTTTTCTAAGGGAAAGGCCTGTGTACATAAAGAAATAGGGAATGAATGAGAAATTGTATTTTACTGTTTATACACACACAGCAAATGTATTTATATACTGGATTCTTGATATATCTCACTCTAATATATCTACTGCTGTACATATTCATCCAGTGTATAGATTGCATTTTGATAGTGCTATTTGGGTTGTTAACTGGATTCGTCCTGACATTCTTGATTTCTTTCCTTAAATATGTTTTTTTTAACTGTTTGACATTTGACTGCATTGTTAGGAGCTAGTGACATAAGATGTTCACTGCACCCGCTATAACATCTGCTAAACTGTGTACACGACCAATAAACTTTGATTTGAAATGGAGAGAAGAGCAAGACAGTAGGTCAAATGCATCACAACGGTCACTAGATTCCTTGTTTTATAGAGCCAACAAAACTTTTAGTGAGTTTCAATGAGATGATCCAAGTGAAGTACCTTTGTCAGTGGTTTGAGTGGGTGTAGAACAGGAGGGTAGAGGGGAGGAGGACATCCACCCGAAAGGCTGCTGGCCCTCTCCCACCATCGCCGACATCTGCAGACGTTCCTCTTGACTCTGCGGCCTTCCGTGACGAAAGCGTTCAATGTACCTGGAAAAGGAATTATTGTAGTTACTAATGAGACATGTAAAGGGCATAACACCATAAAGCAATACAAAAATCCTATACTCGTCAACTGCAAGCTTATTGTGGATATTATTATACACACTACAATGAAGACATACATAAGGATGCAGGGTCACAAATACTGTATGACGTCACAAATAAAACATAAATTACCATTATGTAATTTGAGAAATAGAATTAAGCATACTTTGCCAACACTGAATCTTCCTGCTCTCCTCCCCCAGTGGAGACCAGGGACTTTCCTGATGTTGGGTCCTGTGTCAGTGTGTCTGTGTTCGGGGAGGCGGCAGTGTATGCCGGGGAGGACACAAGATCAGTGGAGGGCCAGGACTCTAAAACTACGCTGGGCCTCTGTGGCAGGAGGACAGAGGACGAAGTGGTTGGCTGCCCCAAGGAAGCACAGGTCCTCTAGGGTTAGTGAGTGTGTCTGGAGAGGAGGAGGGCTGGACAGCTGGGCAAGGCCAACAGGGTTCAGGTCTAAGACAAACCAGGAA
Organism: Salmo salar; assembly: GCF_965601325.2. NCBI lineage: Eukaryota > Metazoa > Chordata > Actinopteri > Salmoniformes > Salmonidae > Salmo > Salmo salar. The sequence continues at coordinate 69,909,278 of NC_138295.1, forward strand.
AAAAAGCTAAAGTTTGATCAGGAGACTATACTGACAATCCATATATTTACTGTATTGGAGTATGTGTATTTGGAAAAGACCCCGACAGCCCCATAGTTCAGTTCTTACGGTTTTCCTCTGTTGCTTTGGAAGCAAAAATCTCTGAAGCTGGAGACTCATATCTCCCTCACTAGCTTTAAGCACCAGCTGTCAGAGCCGCTCACAGATCACTGCACCTGTACATAGCCCATCTGTAAACAGCCCATCTATCTACCTACCTCATCCCCATACTGTATTTATTTATCTTGCTCCTTTGCACCCCAGTATCTCCACTTGCACATTCATCTTCTGCACATCTACCATTCCAGTGTTTAATTGCTATATTGTAATTACTTCACCACCATGGCCTATTTATTGCCTTAACTTACCTCATTTGCACTCACTGTATATAGACTTGTTTTCTTTTGTTCTCCTGTGTTATTGACTGTATGTTTGTTTATTCCATGTCTAACTCTGCTGTTGTATGTGTCGAATTGCTATGCTTTATCTTGGCCAGGTCGCAGTTGCAAATGACAACTTGTTCTCAACTAGCCTACCTGGTTAAATAAAGGTGAAATAAAAATAAAATAAAAAGCTTCTTGGTGCATGAGGGGTTGTAGTGTGTTTTTCCCAGAGGCGGGTCTGGCGGAAAGGGATTCTTCCTCGTGAACAGAGCAGCACCACTAAGAGAGGAAGAGACACAAAAGGTGACCATTTTCATTGTGGTAAAAACACATCGTTCTGGTTTTGAAAACGGTAGCTCCGCATTCCTTTTCATTTGTTCCACGTCTCACCTGGATTTCATGCACTAACTCACACACTGGGCAGAAAAGTGTTATAGCCCACATGTAGACTACTCTTTGTTATAATCATAGGATGAGACAGTGTTAAAGAGTGTGTAGTTAGCACACATGCATTTGATTTAACAAGCGAGTGAAAAGAGCTAGCTGGCACTGCAAAAAAGTTATCCCTGTAACTTAGCTAGCTAACAGCATTGCAGTTTAAAACTATACTGCTCAAAAAAATAAAGGGAACACTTAAACAACACATCCTAGATCTGAATGAAAGAAATAATGTTATTAAATACTTTTTTCTTTACATAGTTGAATGTGCTGACAACAAAATCACACAAAAATAATCAATGGAAATCCAATTTATCAACCCATGGAGGTCTGGATTTGGAGTCACACTCAAAATTAAAGTGGAAAACCACACTACAGGCTGATCCAACTTTGATGTAATGTCCTTAAAACAAGTCAAAATGAGGCTCAGTAGTGTGTGTGGCCTCCACGTGCCTGTATGATCTCCCTACAACACCTGGGCATGCTCTTGATGAGGTGGCGGATGGTCTCCTGAGGGATCTCCTCCCAGACCTGGACTAAAGCATCCTCCAACTCCTGGACAGTCTGTGGTGCAACGTGGTGTTGGTGGATGGAGCGAGACATGATGTCCCAGATCTGCTCAATTGGATTCTGGTCTCGGGAACGGGCGGGCCAGTCCATAGCATCAATGCCTTCCTCTTGCAGGAACTGCTGACACACTCCAGCCACATGAGGTCTAGCATTGTCTTGCATTAGGAGGAACCCAGGGCCAACCGCACCAGCATATGGTCTCTCAAGGGGTCTGAGGATCTCATCTCGGTACCTAATGGCAGTCAGGCTACCTCTGGCGAGCACATGGAGGGCTGTGCGGACCCCCAAAGAAATGCCACCCCACACCATGACTGACCCACCGCCAAAGCGGTCATGCTGGAGGATGTTGCAGGCAGCAGAACGTTCTCCACGGCGTCTCCAGACTCTGTCACATCTGTCACGTGCTCAGTGTGAACCTGCTTTCATCTGTGAAGAGCACAGGGCACCAGTGGCGAATTTGCCAATCTTGGTGTTCTCTGGCAAATGCCAAACGTCCTGCACGGTGTTGGGCTGTAAGCACAACCCCCACCTGTGGACGTCGGGCCCTCATACCACCCTCATGGAGTCTGTTTCTGACCGTTTGAGCAGACACATGCACATTTGTGGCCTGCTGGAGGTCATTTTGCAGGGCTCTGGCAGTGCTCCTCCTGCTCCTCCTTGCACAAAGGCGGAGGTAGCGGTTCTGCTGCTGGGTTGTTGCCCTCCTACGGCCTCCTCCACGTCTCCTGATGTACTGGCCTGTCTCCTGGTAGCGCCTCCATGCTCTGGACACTACGCTGACAGACACAGCAAGACTTCTTGCCACAGCTCGCATTGATGTGCCATCCTGGATGAGCTGCACTACCTGAGCCACTTGTGTGGGTTGTAGACTCCGTCTCATGCTACCACTAGAGTGAAAGCACCGCCAGCATTCAAAAGTGACCAAAACATCAGCCAGGAAGCATAGGAACTGAGAAGTGGTCTGTGGTCCCCACCTGCAGAACCACTCCTTTATTGGAGGTGTCTTGCTAATTGCCTATAATTTCCACCTGTTGTCTATTCCATTTGCACAACAGCATGTGAAATGTATTGTCTATCAGTGTTGCTTCCTAAGTGGACAGTTTGATTTCACAGAAGTGTGATTGACTTGGACTTACATTGTGTCGTTTAAGTGTTCCCTTTATTTTTTTGAGCAGTGTAGTTTGTTCATTTAGAAAGGCTAGATCGCTGACACCGACAACGTATTAAATAGTTTTTAAAAAGCACGTACTTTCCATGTAAATGTTACTTGAGCATCTCGATTTGATCACTGCCTGGGTTGATTCAATGAAAGAAAAACACACTGCGCCTTCCGGGTTTTTGTCTGGCTTGGACTTGTGTCAGTTACCAGGCAACCAAACGGCTAAATAAAATAGTTCGATTAGGAAAATCATATACATAGTCTAGACAATTAGTTCTAATTTTCTAAATGTTACATTCCTCGTAGGAAAACTTTTTCTTCAACTATTTGACAGATTCGATAATCTTGAGTTTATCTTTACCGAGAACATCATTATCAACAACAATCGATTCTGGCCAATCTACAGAAAGTTGGTAGTGACAGACATCAATCTGGACCAATGATAGTCGTGTAGTCGACTCCACATTGTCCAACCAGCAGGCAGGAACCGACCTGCGCGCGGAAGAGGAAAGTCTACTGAAACAAATCCGACCACCGCGCTAGCCAGGCAGCTAGCTAGCTAGTTGTTGGAGGGTAACAAAACTACGTTCTATGTATAGATACGTGGCCTTTAGACATTAATTCGACAATAATGTTCTGCTGATGAAACGTTATGTATCAAATAGACACAAGTCGAATAATGCGGCTACACACGCTTATTCAAGAAAAGACTGCTTCAATTTGCGTTAGCTAACGTTAACTAGCTACTTAAGCTACTTAAGTTAGGTTCGGTATCCAGGCACAAGAACAGTGTCCCTTTGGGTCATTTGACGTTAATATCTAGAAACATTTTGAATCAGTGTTTCCCCGTATATAATCAATTTAGCAAGCTTGTTGTTGTAGCTAGCTACCAACTAACTTGTATTTTATCTTTTGTTTTCGGGATTTCTGAATGTCAGTGTGGACGGGCAGACTGATCATGCATCACGTCAAGATCAAGACTGAGAAGCCAGGTGAGAGCTTGAACATTTCAAATCCAAAAACCCATTCAGCTGACGATACAGTGGTATCTACTGGAATTATTATATCTCTCCTAAGTAAAGTCGACTGTTAATTTATATATGACAGATGCAGAGGGGAGTGGTGCACGCAGCCGACTAGATGCAGTATTACAGGGGCTGGTAGAGAAGAGTGATAGTGAGAGGTTGGTGTTTTTATTTTATTTGGAAAGATGCAGTACATTAACTGGCTTGACACTGAAACGTACAGCTTCAGGAACTTTTCCTTTTCCTCTAATCAAGCTTAGGTGATGGGAAATGCTGTTTTTGATGTTTTACAGGGAGCAAAATGAAGATGAGACAAAGATGGCAGAAGAGTCTCTGAGCAAGTATGGCCATTTTTTTTCTTTATTTTCTGGTATTTTTTATATTAAAAGTATGCTATTTAGACTTGCTCAATAGCCTATTGTGGTTCCGTTAGTTCCACTACTTCTGTAGTAATTCCGATTGCCAATTTCTTCCATAGGGATGTGTCTCCATCTTCTGCTGGGAAGCGGTAAGCCTTATTTGAGTTTTTTTAAACACATCTGACTGTGTGGCTGTTAGACACTGAAAGGCCTTGACCTGTCCCCTTTCCCTCGTTGTTGATGTCATAGGCCATCGTCACGGTTCCCACAGCACCGGAGAAAGAAACGGAAAGAGATGGATGATAGCTTAACAGAGAGCAACCAACATAAACAAAGTAAGTCTGCTGCAGATGTCAATCCCCTGCCAAACACAGATAGTTTGACTTTTAAAAACCTTTTCTCTCTCACTCACTGACTACCATTCAAGCTCTAGATATTCACCTACATATACAATCATTTGTTCTCCTCCCTCTCTGCTAGATGCCTACATTATCAAGTTGTTTGACCGCAGTGTGGACCTGGCCCAGTACACCACCAGTACCCCACTTTACCCCATTTGCCGGGCCTGGATGAGGAACAATCCAGCGGTCAGAGAGAGGGCTGCATCCCCAAGCCCCCCACACAGCATGGGGGAAGAGGAGGTAAGCTCACACCCAAAAAGCAGGACAAAGATGCCCACAATGTGGGCATAAATATATCTTTTTCAATAGCGCTCTCTGTTCAGTATTTGTTTTCACCTACATCTTGCCAGGCTGCAGACATGCTCAATGGTAAGGGACAGAATGTGTATCGCCTCCCTCCACCCACCTCCTGTCCTCTCAACCCTTCTGGAGATCCTGTCAATCTGAGGATCCCGCCCACAGAAAAGCCTATCGTCAGCAAGGTACTGTATAACATCTGCTACGCCCAGCCATCACTTTCATATTTGCCACAGTAAAACGGTTGATTGTTTCAATCTGTCTTTGTCACCAGTCTACAGATACAGCTCTTGTCTCTGGTCCCCTCATATACAACCACATAGAACGCTGGAAAAAGATAAGGCAAAAGTAAGTCCAAGGCATCTAAATAATCACAAAAGCTTACTTTGTTGACATGGATAGATTGGGGAGTCGAATATCAACTATTGAACCAAACGTAATCTTGATTGGGAAAAAAAGTTGATGCAAGTTCTGTCAGTAAACATTGTTTATCTAGCTGCGTTCAATTGTATTAATATACATAACTGTGTTCAGATGGAAAGAAGCGTCCAACAAGAATCAGCTGAGGTATAGCGAGAGCATCAAGATCCTGAAAGAGATGAAGGAAATGTACGACCGCTAGATGGGAATCCCCCAGGCAGTATCCCACAGCAGAGGGAGGAGAAAAGAATAGCTGGTAGGAGTCACGAGGAAGTAATCTACTCCAGGACGCTGCCCTAGTCCTCTCCCCAAGGAGGATATTACGTGTGACAATGTCAGAGGAGCCTCATGGAGCCCATTTTTACCATATACAGCCACATTTAAGGACCCAAAGTCCTCGTTTTGAAAATGTAGCAATACTTTCAGTAAGTTCACGCTTCTGGTGGGCCCAAGTTCACCTGTGACTGGTGTATTGGGATTCTATTTAGATAATTACGTTTTTTTGTCATATTACAGAATATCTGGTAATGCATTATATAGTCTGTTGTCGATCCCACAATGTGTCATGAAAAGGTTGTAAACAGGTTGCGTAGTGTACAACATTTGTCTAAATTCTGGGATACTCTAAATCACTTCCAATGGTAAATATTTGTTTTAGGATCACCAGTTTCCCAGACAAGCAGTGCCCTTGGGAATATTTTTTTTCATAGACGTTCAAAAGAAAAGTCTCACACATCTCCCTAATTTAAAGTAAGTAAACTGTAAAAACAAGTTATAAAGTATTGAGCTATTGTAATTTATTTATCGCTATAATACATCTGCCAGTGTGCTGTTTTTACAGTTGATTGATTTCTGAAATGTAATTCAAAGGATTTCTCCACAGCAGTTATTTTGTCATCTGTAGGTCAGAAACACAGTCCACATGGATGAAATAGGTCCAAGATATCTATCACATACAGGCAATAAATGTTCTGTTTGTTTTGGATCACAAAGGAATGTCGTCTGAAGTAAAACCTTTAGCTGACCAAAGAAAAACACTTACGAATAGTCCTTTTAGGAGTCAACTCTTATATTAGCTACAAGCAAAATATAAACAAAGAAATTAATAAATGACCTTAAGAGTTTTTTTTATTTTTGATACCAAAATACTTACAGTTAATAGATCCGTCTGGTCGAACAGTCTTGTAAGATTTTGAAATTAGAGGTTTAGGAGTGCCATTGTCTGTTTGTGTGTGATAATGTCCCCATAATTTCCCCATAATGTCAACATAACATCCCCATAATTTTCCCATAACATCAAAATAAGGTCCCCATAACTTCAACATAACATCACTACAACATTAGAAGTTAAATCCGGTAACTGCATTTGCATTGCTTGCACTTTGAGGTTTTAGGCTGGGTGTCTGTAAAGCACATTGTGACAACTGATGTAAAAAGGGCTTTATAAAAGGCATTTGATTGATTTTGATTAATGCCACCATGAAAATCACAATGACCACAACTACTGACCATTTCAAGTCTCATAACTACAGTATAGATACAGTCAAATTACACTGTAATACAGATGTACTAGCCCTGTCTTTTGCAGACGTCTCCCATCTCACACCTCGGTTTCCACTTTAACATCAGACTGGTCACCAGTGAGGCGTAAATGTCCTTCTCCTGGAGCCAGAGACTCAGACTTACGGGAGATCCGGGAGAGATGGGAGCTCAGGGAGCGCGTTGATGACACAAAGTTCATCCCGTGGTCCTCTGCAAAAGCGTTCTCGAATACAAGCAGCACGGACTGACGCAGCTTCTTCTGGAACTCGTCACACATGAAGACATACAGGATGGGGTTCAGGCAGCTGTTGAGGTAGGCCAGGCTAGTGGACAGGGGAATTACGATATGCACGACCAGGTTGAGGCCTGGGCTGCCATTTGCCATGATGTCCAGAAACTGTAAGACGTGGAAAGGCATCCAGCAGATGAAGAAGGCCAGGACAACGGAGACGATGATCCGGAGGGATCTGCGAGTTGTTCCTCTCTGAAGGCGCCTAGCGCGTATCCATATGGCAATGTAAGAGCCTATGATGACCAGGAACGGGATGAGAAAGCCCAGCAGGAAGCGGAACACAACCAAGTTCCTGTAGGTGGAAGAATCATGGGAAATTGAATAACTGCACATTGTCCAATTACCATAGTGCATGATCTGCCGAAAGATGGTGAACGGGAGGCTGCAGACCAATGAGGCTAGCCAGATCCCCACACAGATGACCTCGGCCCTGCCTGGTGTGCACTTGTTATGGGCCCACACAACCACCCACGTGGACACACAGCGGTCCAGACTGATGGCAGCAAGGAGGAAGATGCTGGCGAACATGTTGAGCACATTCACCATGCTGTTTAACTTGCAAAGGATGTCACCGAAAGGCCAATCATAGCCACGGGCGATGTTGATGATATAGAGGAGCAGAAAGGAAGTGAAGAGGAAGTCAGCCATGGCCAGATTGAGGAACCAAACAGAGTTGACAGTCTTCTTTATCCTGCAGCTTGTCACGTAGATCACCAAGCCGTTGCCAATGGGGCCAAGCACAAACGCCACACAGTAGACAACCAGAGATATTATGTCCAGGTGCCTTGTGTCCAAGACAGAGTCCATCCCAGTTGTCACATCGGAATACACCATGGTAGAGTTTTCTGAAATTATAAATTTGACCAATTGTCTTTTAGCCTCTGACACATTGTAATCTGAAATACAGTGCTGATCTTCAGACTTTTCTAGAAGAGATCATTTGAAACAGATGTTAACTGAAAGTCATTTTCAAGGTAAGTCAGTATCTTGCAAAATGGTGCAAATGTTGTGCAATTTTGCACACGTCTACTGCACTGCTATAGATGAGCCTTAAATATCTATTTGTTTATTTGGATAAATTATTGACAAGAAATGGCCCAATGGAATGGGGGGGGAAGAGAAAAGGTTACATTTTGGTCATATGTTACCCCAGTTTTTATAAATTTCCCACCTATGACCAGGTAAGACTTTGCACAAATAAAGTCATTCGATTTATAGAAGACATTTACTACAAGACTTCGCCCTCATATGGTCTTTATTCACACAATGCAACAATTCTAATGCATATAAGTTTCTGAAAAGTATGAGTATAAAGCAACTGACAAATTGAGATGACATTTAAGAATTGCAAGTTTGTCATGAAACTCTACTTCTACAAATGAAACATAAGTTTGAATGAAAAGTTAAAGCACCCAGGGTCAGAGATCATAAGGGTAGAAAATAAGACTAAAGCGTCTTACCCATTTCCATCCTATTCTCTATAGCAATGAATATCATCCACTCTCTCCCACCACAAATGAAACAGCTCTCTCTCACGCTCGCTGTCGCGCTCTGCCTCCCTCCCTTTCTCTCAGGGGCGGAAATCCCGGGGGGGACACGACCCCCCCATCCTGGGAAAAATATGATTTGTCCCCCCCAATATATCACTGAAACATAACTATGTAATTTAAATAATATTAATAATACGCAATGAAAGCAATTGTGCTGATTATAGACACTTAATAGCGAGTTTTTAAGTTTCAAAAGACTGCGACCCCCCCCACCCTTTGCCTCACAATGGTTTGATCCACTGCCAGTTCCTTAGCTTGCTAGGTAACAGAGGTCGTATCTACTGTCTGAAAGGCACTCAATGCACGTAACTGACGTGAGGTTAATCCAGTCAATCGCGCGCACACACACTAGCTGAATATGCAGAGCTAGCGCGCAAATATTAACTTTTAAGCTAGCTAGTACCTATTCCATTTATGTGGTGTCGTCAAAGATGGAATCTTTGCTATCGTCAATTTATTCCAAGATCAGCATGCAGATGATGTAAGTTAGTGCTTCAAAGTCCCTGTGATAAGGTTAGCGATAAACTGAAGTCCAAACTGAACAGAACTACACTCTCTTCTACCATTGTCTTAAATATATTTAATGGTCTTGTTGCAAAAGCTAAATTGTCGCAAGGGAACTTTTATTTATTTATTTTATTTCACCTTTATTTAACCCGGGTAGCAAAGATTATAGCTAACACCACTGAAACTGAATTGGTGCTCGTTAGCTTTGCAAATTCAGCTATTGTTGGAAGCCAGCCAATATAAAACAAACTATTAAAATTACAAAAGGTTGCAGCATATGTTGTGTAAATGGTGAACTCATACAGCTGTCAACTCTTGTCATTTTAATCCGTTTCACATTTGCTAGCTACCTTTTTAGATCGAAGCCCAAATGGAATGATTGAAGATGATAGAAGCCCATCTCCTACTGTAAATAACCTACACACTGTGAGTGTGGCCAGCCAGCCAGCCAGGTAGAAAAATGGCAGAAAAATAAAAGACGGACATCAGAGTATTTTTCAATACACCAAAACTCATAGTAAGAACCCTAGTAGCCTAATATCTCAAAGACTAGTTGATAAAATGTTTATAAGAAAGAAATGAAATTCTAATGGAAATGTTTCACAATGATGTCATTAGGCAGAGCAGGCAACAGATGGCACACAGACAGCAGAGTTGGGGACAGATATGCAGGGACAGACTGGCAGAGACAGGGAGTCTCAGGTAAGTTTGTTGAGTCTTTGTTTGGCAACATTATGAAAGGTTCTCAATTTTTTTTACTTGTAAAATAGGAACATAACTGGAAAATGCCATGGATACCCCGACTCTCAACTTAAACTGGTGACTGAACTAAGATTTGTTAAAGGCAATGGTATTGCTGTTGTGATTAGTTGTGTAGTTTTGGGTACCGGTAGTTAGGAGTACGGCAAACACCTTATTTCTTTGGTTCCTCAATATACATTTACCATATTACAATGTAGGCTATGTGTTACAGCACTACTTTTGGTGTCCCCCTCAGGAATTGCTCTTGAGAAAATTTCATGTAATTGTCCCCTCCAAAGTTGATATCAGATTTTCGCCCCTGCTTTCTCTCCAAACATCCTCGAAGTTTAAAGTGCCTTTTTTTTCATATTTGAAGATGGTATGGCTTTGAGTTGAATAACTGGAACTGGGTTACCGAGATTTACCACCCAAACCTACTCCATTTCCCCAGTATAAATAACTGAGAAACCGGTAAATTATAATGAACAGGCTCAGCATGATGTAAAATGGAATTCTTAAATTATATGCCATATCTAAATCTGGTTTCTCTGGAAAAAGTACTCAATTGTCATGCTTGAGTAAAAGTAAAGATACCTTAATAGAAAAGGACTAAAGTGAAAGTCAGCCAGTACAATACTACTTGCGTAAAAGTATTTGGTTTTAAAAATATTTAAGTATTAAAAGTATGAATCATTTCAAATTCCTTTATATTAAGCAAACCAGACAGCACAATTTTTTATATTTTTTTATATTGTCGGAAAACCAGGGCACTCTCCAACACTCAGACATAATTTACAAACAAAGTATGCGTGTTTAGTGAGTCCGCCAGATCAGATGCAGTAGGGATGACCAGGGATATTCTCTTGATAAGGTCAGGACCATTTTCCTGTCAAAATGTAACGAGTACTTCTGGGTGTCATGGAAAATGTATGGAGTAAAAAGTACATTCATTTATTTAGGAATGTAGTGAAGTAAAAGTTGCCAAAAATATAAATATCAAAATAAAGTACAGATACCCCCAAAAAGTACTTAGGTAAAAATACTTTAAAGTACTACTTAAGTACTTTACACCACTGCAGCCATCTGCAGCCATCTGCTATCTGCATTATCAATTATCAATGCTTTTCAGTATGGAGCGCAGTTCACAATGCATGCATCTCATCATGGTAACTTTTTTTTCTTGTGAAAGGTAGGACTACATTTGCATCAACTTAGCCTATGCTACAGTAATATAAGGACTGAATGCAGTCCAATTTACACTTCTCCATCTGGATTTCGGGGGGGGGGGGGGGGGGTTTCAATATAAAGATGCATTTTTTAAATTGCAGCTGCAGAGTTTTAAAACAGCCTATCACTCAAATACCGTTACTTTAACTCAGTGCGTTTGCAAACATTGTCTTTCTCGCTCCATCAATTCCATTCAAATTGCATCCAAAATAGATATGCCGAATCCTGGTCAAGATTGATACATGCTGTACAGTGCATTCGGAATGTATTCAGACCCCTTGACTTTTTCCACATGTTATTTTACAGCCTTATTCTAAAATTGATCAAATTGTTTTCCCCCCGCATCAATCTACACACACTACTCCATAATGACAAAGCAAAAAGAGGTTTTTAGAAATGTTTGCCAAAAAAAAGAATAATCTCAAATTCACAAATATTCAGACCCTTTACTCAGTACTTTGTTGAAGCACCTTTGGCAGTGATTACAGCCTCCAGTCTTCTTTGGTATGACACTAAAAGCTTGGCACACCTGTATTTGGGGAGTTTCTCCCATTCTTCTCTGCAGATCCTCTCAAGCTCTGTCAGGTTGGATGGGGAGTATCGCTGCACAGCTTTTTTCTGGTCACTCCAGAGATGTTCAATCGGGTTCAAGTCCGAGCTCTGGCTGGGCCACTCAAGGACATTGAGACTTGTTCCGAAGCCACTCCTGTGTTGTCTTGGCTGTGTGTTTAGGGTCGTTGTCCTGTTGGAAGGTGAACCTTCGTTCCCAGTCTGACGTCCTGAGCGCTCTGGAGCAGGTTTTCATCAAGGATCTCTGTACTTTGCCCCGTTCATCTTTCCCTCGATCCTGACTAATCTCCCAGTCCCTGCTGGTGAAAAACATCCCTGTAGCATGATGCTGCCACCACCATGCTTCACTGTAGGGATGGTGCCAGGTTTCCTCCAGACATGACGCTTGGCATTCAGTCCAAAGAGTTCAATCAGACCAGAGAATCTTGTTTCTCATGGTGTGAGAGTCCTTTAGGTGCCTTTTGGCAAACTCCAAATGGGCTGTCGTGCCTTTTACTGAGGAGCGGCTTCTATCTGGCCGCTCTACCATAGAGTCCTTATTGGTGGAGTGCTGCAGAGATGGTTGTCCTTCTGGAATGTTCTCCCATCTCCACAGAGGAACTCTGGAGCTCTGTCAGAGGGACCATCAGGTTCTTGGTCACTTCCCTGACCAAGGCCCTTCTCGCCTGATTTCTGAGTTTGGCCGGGCGGCCAGCTCTAGAAAGAGTCTTTGGGTTCCAAACTTCTTCCATTTAAGAATGATGGAGGCCACTGTGTTCTTGGGAACCTTCAATACTGCAGAAATGTTTTGGTACCCTTCCCCAGATCTGTGCCTCAACCCAAACCCATCTCGGAGCTCTACAGACAATTCCTTCGACCGCATGGCTTGGTTTTTGCTCTGACACGCACTGTCAACTGTGGGACCTTATATAGACAGGTGTTTGCCATTCCAAATCATGTCCAATCAATTGAATTATACACATTTTAAAATAGGCCATATTATATTTCCAAATATAATTGTGACTTTGTAGGCCTCATGTCCTGCACCAGCATCACGTTCTCTCCCAGCTTCATGTTTTGAATGAGGTCTGTAATTCCAGTTCTTATAATACAATACAGTATACTAATACAGTCCACACTCAAAAAGATTAGGCTACTAGAGCGTGTTTCCTTTATTTACCCAAGAGAGCATGTATACATCTATTGGCTTTTATGTTTTTGTGTAATGTGCGGTAGCCTATATCATAAACAATGTATTAGATAATGGCACTATTATTTGGGCTTTTTTTGGGCTTGGGATCATAAAATGTCTGGTGTATGGCTCATCAGGCTTGGATGTTCATGCCGATCAAAGCTCTAATCAAATCTAGACATTTATATTCTTTATATACTTTAGAATGGCACTTCTGGTTTTGGCATGAAATACTGGATTCGTCATGTGACAAGTCATTTATTTTCGGGATGGAACATTTGTAAAATGCCAGGAAAATATGTAACCCTAGTATGGCTTGCTTGCTTGACATATGTTTTTAAATTCTTTCCATATTTGCGGTCTGGGGAAAAGTTTTGGGGAAAAAAGCTTTAATTTCCCCAGGACAGTTCACACATTTAAAAAAATAAACGATAACTGTGCCAAATGTGATTTAGTAAGACTCTCCAAGGGTTACTGTTAATGAATGCTACGTTTTTGTTGTGTGTGTTTTGTTTTGTTGATGATTATGTTTTTCCTGAGTGGTCTCTCGGCACTGTTCTGACTTCAAACAGAAACAACTTCTTTATACAACTTTAATTGAATGCATCTTTTTCAATTACATTAAAAACAATTAGACGGTGGCAACACAGTGAGCAGCTGTGCATGAGACAGGTTGAAATGGCACTAGCTGATGGGGAAAGCCTGTATGACATAAAACACACATGTATGGGACCACTGTTTGCAGGAAGAAGAGTTTGTGTGCGGAGACATGGCTGCTATTGCAGCTGGGGTCCACTGTGACTCTAGTTGGATGCGACGGTCTGATCAATCCAGCCACGCAGGTAGGCGACACGGGAGTAGACGGCAGGGGTACTGACGTTGCAGTTGGAGGTGCCCCAGGACACGATACCCACCTGAAACCACACACCACTGCTCTGACACACCAGAGGACCGCCAGAATCACCCTGGAGATGGAGGAGAAGAAGGGAGAGGTTAGGAGCACTGGCACTGGAGGAGATTATTGTAATAGGGGCCGAGTGGTGGCCTATCTTACTTCCATTGTCATGCCATTGCCAGATAATTTGGTTAAACAAATCTGTATCTGGCTGCTTTAAGATGGCGCGTGTGTTGGGGGAAAGGTTATTGCCGGATGAAATGATACCAGAGTGATTAGAGAGAAATGTTCAGTAACTGACTGGCGAAAGGTAGCCTCAACTTGCTCCAGGAGTACAGTCAGTTACCTGGCAAGAGGACACTCCGGAGGCTCCGGCGCAGATCATGGCGTCAGTGATCCTGTTCTGGCCCCAGTACTGCTTGCACTGAGCAGGGCTCAGCAGAGGAAGGGCCACCTGCTGGAGGATACGGGGGCTTGCTGGGGACGGGGGTCAGGGGACATGGTTAGGAAGGAGCTCAGTGCTCTAATGAAAGCTGAGGTGGAAACATTGGCATCCATTTGCACATACTCTTGTATTAACTGTAAATATATAATGTATCAATAATGGTTCAGTAGCTTGTGTGGCCACTCACAGGTGGTGCCAGTCTTGCCCCAGCCAGTGGTGACACAGCGGGTTCCAGAGGGGAAGGAGGTGCTGGAGGTGGCCAGGCACACAGGGGACACGCGGGAGGTGATCTGGACAGGGGAGGACAGCTTCAGCAGGGTCACGTCGTTGTTAAAGTTCTGGCTGTTGTAGTAGGGGTGGGTGATAGCCTACAGAGATCAAGGAAAGATGTAGACACATAGTGAAGTGATTCATCTTCGAAAGTGAACAGAATCTCAGAACTCTGGTAAAACCTATGAAGCAGGCAGGCATGTTGTGGTTAAGTGAGTGGATCTCTCCCCAGGCTCCTGGACTTACCCTGGAGATGCTTTTGACCTGGATCGGCTCAGCATTGGACTGACGATCGTGCTCTCCCAGGATCACATGGTGACGGCCAGGACTGGAGAGAGATAACAGATTACAGTGTGTATGAATGAACACGGCTCATCTGAGTGAAACTAAGAGGAATGCAATATGTACTTATGAATATGGTGCTAATAAAGCACTATTGAATGGAATTAAATGTACTTACGTGACACGGCAATGTGCAGCGGTGACAACCCAGTTCTGGCTGATTAGGGAGCCTCCACAGAAGTGGAATCCAGAGGCATCCTGAAGGAGAAAGGTAGAGGTGGAAGACAGTATATAGTATGGGTCTGACCATAATGTGAAGACTGTAGATAGAAATATGGGTCTGACCATAATGTGAAGACAGTAGATAGAAATATGGGTCTGACCATAATGTGAAGACAGTAGATAGAAATATGGGTCTGACCATAATGTGAAGACAGTAGATAGAAATATGGGTCTGACCATAATGTGAAGACAGTAGATAGAAATATGGGTCTGACCATGATGTGAAGACAGTAGATAGAAATATGGGTCTGACCATAATGTGAAGACAGTAGATAGAAATATGGGTCTGACCATAATGTGAAGACAGTAGATAGAAATATGGGTCTGACCATAATGTGAAGACAGTAGATAGAAATATGGGTCTGACCATAATGTGAAGACAGTAGATAGAAATATGGGTCTGACCATAATGTGAAGACAGTAGATAGAAATATGGGTCTGACCATAATGTGAAGACAGTAGATAGATAGTATGGGTCTGACCATAATGTGAAGACAGTAGATAGAAATATGGGTCTGACCATAATGTGAAGACAGTAGATAGAAATATGGGTCTGACCATAATGTGAAGACAGTAGATAGATAGTATGGGTCTGACCATAATGTGAAGACAGTAGATAGATAGCATTGGTCTGACCATAATGTGAAGACAGCACTTCCCAACATTTTCAACATACATTTACTGTAAGTGGCTAACAAGAATCATCAGTGATTACAGCATTGTGGTGTGAAAAAACAATGTATAGAATGAAAGAGTAGAAATGGGGATACCTGAAGGGACACTTGCCAGGGCCAGGAGCCAGATACGGCGTTCTGTCCGTTCACAATCTTCAAGCCACTCACCTGCGGCGGGATGCTAGGCACTCCGCAACCTAGGGCACAAACACACAGTCTCAAACAACACCCTATCCTCATATATAGTGCACCACTTTTGACCAAAGTCCTACATAGTTTTGATTAGCCTCAGAGTATGGACTGACATGCCTTCAGTAACTACCAAAGTATAATACAACACTTCACCTCCTTCTTGGCCAGGGCTTATTTTAGCTATTCATCTCAATAGGACTTACGTATGTGAATAAATAAAGGATCAAAAAGATCAAATCAGTTCATGCTACCAGACGTTGATGACGACACCACTCACCCAGGGCTGAGGCCACCAAAGCGAGACAGCTGACGATCCAGAGCATGGCCATAGTGTAGGAGACTGTGCTTGACGTCTCTTTTTCCCTCTCCCTCTTATACCCTGACAGGCCCATCAGTCATGTCTCCCACTCACCCACGGGTTCCCCCAAGGTCTGATAGAGCTGGGAACAGTCAGGTGGAACAGGTGGGAAAATCTCACGCCTCAGGGACTGTCAGATACACGCTTGTGTTTGCCATGTCGTGCACTGTACTCTATGTTGGCTAGGCCTAAGCAAACAAGGCTTTGCACAATGATTCCAGGGAAAGTCATAATTCTTTATCTTTATGCTGAGTGGAAAATATGCCCAGACCCCAAATTTGGTCCTCTGAAATGCCCTTGATGCCTATTTTTCTGGTTTCTTATCACGCTGTCCAATTGGAGTTCTGACGATGGGCAGAACAATAACATCTTGTAACCGTGTGTTGCAATCCCACAAGCAGGGTGGAAAACCATGGTCAGACCGTTCTGTTTCTATGCAGCCGTACATGACAGCAAAACAATCAAAAACAAAACACTTGATTAACATTATGGATTCAGATCATATGTTTTATGGAGCTCTCTGTGACAAAAACATTTGTTTTATTAAGAAAGGAAGCTATTGGGATTTATTCATCTATACAAAGTAGCAGTAAGGACATGTGTTCACATTGCTATTCAAGTTCATACTTTGACACATTTAAAATGTCACTACATTTGAGGGTTGTAACAGAGGACCCACCACCATGAGGATGAGGCCACTGAGAAAACCTCCAGAAAATAGGATCTTATCCCATTAAATTTTGTTTATCAACCAGTCAGGAACAAAATCTGAATCTGCACATGGTGCTGTCTTCACACATCATAATCACATACATACCTATTTCTACTTGTTCATAATAAGATTGCTGCAAGATGAATGTCACTTGTGAGGGAACTTTTCTGATGAGCAATAGTGCAGATGTTCATACAAGTTTATAAGACTTTAAGCACTTTGTGACTCTGTTAATGTACATTGACTCTGTTAATGTACATTAACTCTGTTAATGTACAAAATGCATTTGTCATCTCAAACTTCAGGGAGGGTATTTGGTGGGAGGTTAAAGAAAAACACCAAAAATGCTTATCAGAATCCAGATTTATTGGTTGTGATATATTCAATCTGATAAAAGTGAAGATTGTGTGAACTGCACAACAGTACAAAGCTGTAGGAGCCTGCCGTAGATATAAATATTACACAGGATGTACTCAATAAGAGAAGTGATGACACAAGCCAGGTCTGCAGTAGGTGATGTGTGAAGCCTGGGAGCTGAGATGTGGACAGGATGTGGATTCTCTTCTGTAGAGGTCAGGGATTTTAGTCAACCTCCTCGATGGTTGGACCAGAGGAAGAGCCAGCCCCAGCACCTCCAGGGAAGCCTCCAGGCATACCGCCTGGCATACCGCCTGGCATACCTCCTGGTGGGCCTCCGGTACCCTGATACAGATTGGTAATGATGGGGTTACACACCTTCTCCAGCTCCTTCTGCTGGTGCTCATACTCATCCTTCTCTGCTGTCTAGATAAAGACAAGCGGAGAGACGAGAGCGGAAGGGAGAGAGTATGAGAGCGTAAGAGACAGGTGGTAATCACAATATTCTATCTTATATGTGTAGCCTACTTTTACCATGGGAGGAAATGCATCAATGTGAAACCATTGCTAACAAACTGATGTTGCACTAAGAACACTCAATCTAGGTGGAACTCTAGACCAGCCCCTTGTGGTTTACCTGGTTCCTGTCCAGCCAGGAGATCACTTCGTTGCACTTGTCCACGATGGTCTTCTTGTCCTCCGGGCTGATCTTTTCCGCGAGCTTCTCGTCATCCACGGTGCTCTTCATGTTGAAGGCCAGGGACTCCAGTGAGTTCTTAGCTGTGACCTTCTCCTTCTGAGCCTCGTCCTCAGCCCTGTACTGGTCAGCCTCTTGCACCATGCGCTCAATGTCCTCCTTGGTCAGACGTCCTGGGAGATAACAAGATACAGACATCATTATATAATTTCCCATATGTGACATATTCATTATCTCCTACTCGCTCCTGTTGTCTCTCTTTCTTTTTGGGACTCTTTTCTTTGAGGAAAGGGTTGGAAATCAATAAGACCTTTGATCATGTCGTGAGGTTCAAGGTTAAGGAGGCATACCTTTGTCATTGGTGATGGTGATCTTGTTCTCCTTGCCGGTGCTCTTGTCCACCGCAGACACATTGAGGATGCCGTTGGCGTCAATGTCAAAGGTCACCTCGATCTGGGGGACGCCCCTGGGGGCAGGGGGGATTCCGGTGAGCTCAAACTTGCCAAGGATATTGTTGTCCTTGGTCATGGCTCTCTCCCCCTCATACACCTGAGAAAGAAATTGTGGGAATGGGTTAATATCAGATAACCTATACCCTCTGTGATTCTATCTGGCTACTTTACACAAACGTTGGCCTTGTACAGCTGATAAAAGACTCACCTGGATGAGCACTCCGGGTTGGTTTTCTGAGTATGTTGTGAAGGTCTGGGTCTGCTTGGTGGGGATGGTGGTGTTCCTCTTGATGAGCACGGTCATGACCCCTCCAGCTGTCTCAATACCCAGGGACAGGGGTGTGACGTCCAGCAGCAGCAGGTCCTGCACGTTCTCTGACTTGTCACCGGCTAAGATGGCAGCCTGCACAGCTGTGGAGGACAGAGAGGAGATGTTGGATGAAACATTGAATCACATACACTTGACACAGTGACATTTTCCTGCAACACACAGTGAGATACCTACCGGCACCATAAGCCACAGCCTCATCAGGGTTGATGCTCTTGTTGAGGTCTCGGCCATTGAATAAGTCCTGCAGAAGCTTCTGGATCTTGGGGATACGTGTGGAGCCTCCCACCAGGACGATGTCGTGTATCTGGGCCTTGTCCATTTTGGCATCTCTCATAGACTTCTCCACGGGTTCCAGGGTACCGCGGAACAGGTCAGCGTTGAGCTCCTCAAAGCGAGCCCTGGTAATGGAGGTGTAGAAGTCGGCACCCTCATAGAGGGAGTCAATCTCGATGCTGGCTTGGGTGCTGGAGGAGAGGGTGCGCTTGGCCCGCTCACAGGCAGTGCGCAGGCGCCGCACCGCACGCTTGTTGCCGCTGATGTCCTTCTTGAATTTACGCTTGAACTCACCGATGAAGTGGTTGACCATGCGGTTGTCGAAGTCCTCGCCTCCCAGGTGGGTGTCACCAGCAGTGGACTTCACCTCAAAGATGCCATCCTCGATGGTCAGGATGGACACGTCAAAGGTGCCGCCGCCCAGGTCGAAGATCAGGACGTTGCGCTCACCCCCGACCTGATAAGAGAGAGCAATTAAGTCAGTAGGACTTTCAAAGGACTAATCAAGCAGACCTAGTGTGAGCTGTACAACACAGTGTTTTTTTTGTTTGTTTTGGGGTTTCTGTACCTTCTTGTCCAGGCCATAGGCGATGGCTGCAGCGGTGGGCTCGTTGATGATGCGCAGGACGTTGAGTCCAGAGATCACTCCAGCATCTTTGGTTGCTTGGCGCTGGGAGTCGTTGAAGTAGGCAGGGACTGTGATGACAGCATTGTTCACTGGCTGAAGAGGGAAAAACACTATCAGTTAGAACTAGTGTGTATCATCCCTAAATAGACTGTCAGTTTGAGTTATTAACATATAATATATACCCATCCAATCTTTTCAAACCTACATGGGGTGCATGGAGTGGGTAGGGGCTAAGAGTAGATTTGGAATTAAGGTGTTTTTTCATTTGGTTAGTCAGACTCCCTACCTTGCCCAGATAAGCTTCAGAGATCTCCTTCATTTTGGTGAGCACCATGGAGGACACCTCCTCAGGGAAAAAGGTCTTCCTCTCTCCCTTGTACTCTACCTCCATCTTGGGCTTGCCACCATCGCTCACCACTGTGAAGGGCCAGTGCTTCATGTCCGACTGTACCACGGCATCATCAAACTTACGACCAATTAGACGCTTGGCATCTTTGGACACAGAGATGGCAGCGTAGGGTTGATTTTCAAGAGTAGGATGAATTTGTCTGTGGTTACTGGTCTAAGGTCAGTTTTGCATTTCCCCCTAATGGAGTGGGGCGAGGCTGATGGATTTAAATCTAGTACTTTTAGGCCCTCAAGTGGGGACTACTGTTAACAACAGGCAAGAGGCTACAGCGCTGAGCTTAATATGAACCTTGATTCTGTTCCCTTTGTCCACTAGAGGCTTCATCTAACTACCCACTGTGTGTCAAGGTGAGGTGATGTGCTTACCGAACACAGTGTTGGTGGGGTTCATGGCCACCTGGTTCTTGGCGGCGTCACCGATCAGCCTCTCCGTGTCGGTGAAGGCCACATAGCTGGGTGTGGTTCTGTTGCCCTGGTCGTTGGCGATGATCTCCACCTTGCCATGCTGAAAGATGCCCACACAGGAGTATGTGGTCCCCAGGTCAATGCCTACTGCTGGTCCTTTAGACATCCTGCAACAACAAAACCAGAATTAGAGTTCATTAGTGAGAGGAGAATTACTTTAATTATTTGAGAATTACGTAGGCCTATAGTATCATACAAGAATGTTGAAAGATACTTTTCATTAAGACGATAATGTTATAAAGCCTTCTCTTTTGAATATTATCAGTTATTAGTAGCTAGCAACAGGTAGTTGGATGACAACAGTCAAATGTTTAAACTTGTGTTGAAAGCCTTTGGGGTTAAAGGTCATCATGTTCATGTATGTGCATGTGTGTGTATGCGTGCACACGTGCACGTCTTTGACAGTGTGTGTGTTCCTTCCCTGTCATTCACAGAGAGCAGATGCAGTCCCACGTGAGCCCCCAAATTGGAAGAGATCCCCGGGGCTCAGCTGTTCTAGAAAGTGCTGTCATGGCAACATGCCAACCAGTGGAGTGGTACCAACACCACAACTCCTTAAAGCAGCAATACCACCAGTAGCATGCCACCAGAGCCAACAGGGCACCCTCCCTCACCCTCCCCTCATCCTGTTCTCCCCTCTCCACAGATCATTCTGGCAATACAACACCCAACTGTTACCAGCCAGGCTAAGTCAATGTGATGTATTAACACAGTGGCTTTTTTCCAACAGCTGAATCCCACAAACTACCAACGCATTCTATTAATATGGCTCACAGATCTGTTGTTGGTACACGGGTTGGATTAAATTAAGTGATTATTAATGAGCTGTTAAGTAAAACTGGACTTTGCCAATATCATATGTACTGAGCAGTTACCTTGTTGAAATACTTACTACTGTACTTCACTATTGTGTAATATGGAAGTTATTATGGGCCTGGACTGTAATAACAGTAAAAGCCTTAGAAACCTCACTACTGGAGAAGGAACTATGATATACTTTAAAGCTGTTACCTCACAATTAACTAATACATTAAGTCAGTGGGGAAACAAGGGGGGATTGTTGAAATGGTGAACATGCTAGACAGGGCCAGAGCATGTGGTGAGGCCCAAATAATTATCGTAAATTTTTTTTTTTTAACATTTTGCATGTAAATCCTGAACCTAATTCTGTTATACAGCCACTCACTGTACTCTTGTGAAAGGATAAAAGTAGCATTTCTCATATTCGGGATGGATTAAACAGACAAAGCCACCTCACACAAACTACTGGTACTGGTAAGTTCCTTATCACTTATGATCGAATTCTGTTACTCCTGGTATACTCATTTAATTTGAACAAACTCGTTAGCATCCTTTTTATCTATTTTTTAAAACGTATCTAATAACTATCGGTGCTAAGCATACCATACATACCACTGTACCCATATTTAGATCAGCTGCGCATATTTCATATGTGCATTAGTGTTCAAACTGACAGAGAAGCATTAAGCATGGATCAAGCACATGGACAGAGCTGACACCATTGGGTGTGGTGTGTGACACTATGACAGTGTTTGTGACATACTGTGAGACCAGGCATGACACAAAGGGATTACAGGCACAACTTCCACTGGTCAAGCATGTCAGTGGACACTGGACAACATGTGTGCCCAGAAACAGAAAGTCATGCAATAGACAAATCATTCAAACAGGCTTTACAAGAACATTTGGCTTCATGCTACTTAAAAAACACTGCTTAAACAATTTGAGATAAGCTTTATGCTAGTTCTTAACACTCCTCCAACAGTTGACATAAAGCATGCTAGTGTCATTATGAGAGTGGGGTCATGTCCCTTGAGTTGGACAGGAGCTGGCAAGTCAAGCTGAAAAAGCAGAGCTGAATGCAACATTTCTTAGAAAAGGAGTTACCTTGCTCAGTCAGTTGTGCAACGCTTCAAAGATTACCACACAAACCACAGAACACCGCCTGCTCAATTCCACTGAAGCACTCCTCTCCCTTTCCTGGACAGAAAGACTAAGAGGACGAGTGTCAGGTCTCTCCAGAGTATATAGCCACAGACAGTGAGCTGTGTGCTGTCTGAGATTCCATCAGGGAATCAGGTGACTCAGCCAGAGAAAGTTCTAGGCCCATGTAGCTGCCTGCATGTGCCCATTCAGTGCTTGCCAACTCTAACTTGATCTGGTATAGGAGTTAGCTGAATTGCTGTTAGCCCGTTTTCAGTGAATTAAAATAGAAATTAGAAAAGACTATTGTATTTTCTCTCTACACTTTATCTTAATTCCCGTTCTATAAAAAAAATGTGATACAAGTTTGTCCTGTTCACAGAGTAAGGAGGTTTTCTCAGGGCATGTTTAATTTGATTCACATGGTCTGGGGGCTGTTCAGTGAGATAAGCACTGTGAGAAGACTACAGATATCTCCTACCAGCAGCCGGGCTGTGGATTCACATTCATTAGAAAAGCAGGACAGCAAGCAGCAAAGCACATTCTAGTTTGTACAGTAAATTACATGATGAAATGAATTGAAAGAATTTTGGAATAAATTAAGCATATTTTTATATATAGTTGTCTGAACCTTTCATAGCATGCTCCATGAAAATACTACACTAACCATGAAAGCATTCACCAAGGGCTTACGTCAAGTAGGTCACAAAGGCTATTCTAAAAAGGTTAAATGAAGAAAAGATTCACACGCCTTTAATGTCCCACAGTTTATTACATTTAACCCTTATACAATAACAGTCCATACATACAATGACAAGCCTGTCCCTCCAACATGCGGAAACCTATTCTTCACTCTCTAACTTGCAGGGCGAGGAACTGAAATGTCAAGCAGCTATACATCTGGAAATAATCCTCTTCCTCACTGGTGGCCTTCGTTTGTAAAACATTTTTTTATTTATTGCTCCAAACCCAATTATACTCAGAATTACATGTTCACTCCTATCTGCCTAAAAGCACTGGACACCTGAAAGTGACATCTCCTTCAATGGAAATTTTCTGGATCAGAATAAAACAGAATAAATAAATCACAATATTTAATCACCAACAAACTAACCCACACACATGATATCAAACTTTCACTAAGCAAGATTGTGACAGGCATGCATATTTATTTTACTATTCCAGACAGTATTGGCACACTGTCTAGAAGGGTTCTGGGGGCCTACAACAACCCCCCAAACAGGTCAAAAGAAAATGTAATTACAGGAAATTAGCTTTAAAAATGCTAAATTCTCTCAGCCTCATGGCAAAATGTGTAGAATAGATTGGGACTAGCTATAAAACTGCAGTATGCCACTGTATTGGCAATGTGGCAGAATGCTAAACGTGCTACTCGTCAATGTTTAGGGATTTCCAGAGGGATGTCCTGTCCATACTCTGAGCTATTTCAGGAGAGGAGACACACAAGTACGGTCTTAAAATGCAGCCAGGGCTGAGGGCTCTTGTAGAACTTATCAAACCTGACCCCACCTCCCGGCTCTTTCTCAGAACTGAACCAATGAACAGCTTCTCCTGTCACACAGGTCCATGACACATAGGTCAGCTGGCGTCCTATTTTATACCTTTACAAATAGACTGACTAGAACAGGCATCCCTGTAATTCTATTTCTATGCTTACCAATACTAGGGAGTCACAACACATGCAAACTGTTGCTACATGCAATTTTTCAGTGGTCTTGATGCAGTTCCAAGACTTGTTTTCTTCCAGTAGTATCACATATTATATAGTTGAATCTCAGATCAAGGGTGAGAACACCTTTTGGCCACATCATAGTCCTAATTATTATATCATTTTGTAAACAGGGCTTTCTTCTAAACTCACCAAGAAAAACATAGAAATCAAGTAGGCCAAACTCCCGGTGAACGTATGTAACTAATTCAGCGTTGCACACTTTTCTACCCGCTCATTGACACCTTTCTAAATAATAAATAGATGTTTTAAATAGATAGAAATGAGCATAATCAGATACAACAACAAAGAGAGAGTCCAAATTGATAGAATTGTTGTTAAATAAGCAGCATCACTCACTCAAGGTAGATCCCACAGAAATATGAATGCTTCAACGTTAGTGGACAAGACATGTCTCTTAGGAAATAGGTCCCTTGTTTTGAGTCCACCCAACAGTTACTACAGGTTGTAGCTGAATGTTCAAGAGGTTAAGTTAAGGACTGATCTGGGTTCAGGAGAAGAAGCTGCGGAGCTGGAACAAGAAGTGTCCCTCCTTGTTTTTACTTGTTGTGCAGCGGCCATTCATATAGTCCCAAGCAGAGCGCTTACAGTAGTTGTAGAAATGCTCCTCTGCTTTCTTCAGGGTGAGGTTCAGGTCCAGAGTGCCCTGCAAACTGCACAGAGAGAAAGGCTGATGAGTCTGGTTGTATTGCTTTGTAATGACAAGGCGAATATTTCAGATGGACACACACACACACACACACACACACCCACCCCTACCTGTTGGTGAACTGGATGAGCTGCACATCATTCCTACACCTCAGCAGGGCATCTCTGTTGTCCAATAATATGGTGGCACAGATGAAGAGTTCAAAGGTGAATTCTGTGTTGACGGCCTGTGCCTCAGACACTGGTTTATCCTCTGGAACCACCCCAGAACATTCGTTACAACACAAACGCATCACAAGAAGGACAACAAACCATTGTTATAAGCAAATACAGAAGGACCAAAACGGCTTCTGTAAATTCATATTACCAATTGTATGGACATATACACTACATGACCAAAAGTATGTGGACACCTGCTCGTCGAACATCTCATTCCAAATTCAGCACTCGGTGGTCCTGTTCTGTGAGCTTTTGTGTCGTCTACCACTTCGCAGCTGAGCCGTTGTTGCTCCTAGACATTTCCACTTCACAATATATTGTGTATTTGGAACCATGCTGTGCAGTGTTTCTTATGTACTGTCACACATGTGACATGTCACTGACTCACTAGCCTGGGACTTGGAAGGATGGCCACAGGAGACTACTGTCTCACCTATACTGTGCCTGCGGGCGATCCTCTCCTGGTAGCGGGCGCGGTCCACCTGCTGGGAGATGAGCTCCAGGTGGTCACAGCTCAGGATCTCAAAGAGACGCAGGGCGTCACAGTGCTCAAACTCCCTTTGGAAACCCAGCAGCAGCCATCTGGGAGAGGAGACACACATAAATGTAAGTATACACATTTCATGCAAATACACCCCTTCAAATTAGTGGATTCTGCCATTTCAGCCACACCTGTTGCTGACAGGTGTATAAAATCGAGCACAGTCATGTAATCTCCATAGACAAATATTGGCAGTAGAATGGCCCGTACTTAAGAGCTCACTGGACTTTCAACGTGGCACCGTCATAGGATGCCACCTTTCCAACAAGTCAGTTCATCAAATTTCTGCCCTGCTAGAGCTTCCCCGGTCAACTGTAAATGCTGTTATTGTGAAGTGGAAACGTCTAGCAGCAACAACAGCTCAGCCGCGAAGTGGTAGGCCACACAAGCTCACAGAACGGGACCGCCGAGTGCTGAAGCGCGTAAAAATTGTCTGTCCTCGGTTGCAGCTCTCACTTCTGAGTTCCAAACTGCCTCTGAAAGAAATGTCACCACAATACATTTTATTTGGGAGCTTTATGAAATGGGTTTCCATGGCCGAGCAGCTGCACACAAGTCCAAGATCACCATGCGCAATGCCAAGCGCCGGCTGCAGTGGTGTGAAGCTCGCCGCCATTGGACTTTGGCGCAGTGGAAACGCGTTCTCTGGAGCGATGAATCACGCTTCACCATCTGGCAGTCTGACAAAATAATCTGGGTTTGGCGGATGCCAGGAGAATGCTACCTGCCCCAATGCACAGCGCCAACTGTAAAGTTTGGTGGAGGAGCCATAATGGTCTAGGCCCCTTAGTTCCAATGAAGGGAAATCTTAACACTCCAGCATACAATGACATCCTAGATGATTTTGTGCTTCCAACTTTGTGGCAACAGTTTGGAGGAGGCCCTTTCGTGTTTCAGCATGACAATGCCACTGTGCACAAAGCGAGGTCCATTCAGAAATGGTTTGTCGAGATCGGTGTGGAAGAACTTGACTGGCCTGCACAGAGCCCCGACCTCAACCCCATCGAACACCTTTGGGATGAATTGGAATGCCAACTGCGAGCCAGGCCTAATCGCCCAACATCAGTGCTCGACCTCACTAATGTTCATGTGGCTGAATGGAAGCAAGGCCCAGCAGCAATGTTCCAACATCTAGTGGAAAGCCTTCCCAGAAAAGGTGAGGCTGTTATAGCAGCAAAGGGGGGACCAACTCCATATTAATGCTCATGATTTTAGAATAAGATATTCGACTAGCAAGTGTCCACATACCCTACATGGTATGTGGAAAAAGTATGTACTGCAAAAACATACAGATGCAGTATATGCGTGTGTGTTGTGTACCTGTGACAGAAGGTGAAACTCTCCATGCTATCTGTGATCAGGTGGGTGTGGAGCTGAGGATCCAACTCCTTCAGCAGTGCTGCCTCCAGCTCTGAGTGACAACAATCAAAACGTTAATAACATTACCTTATTATCAAGTCTACCATATCATTACACATGTACAGAGAAGACAGACAAATAAATAAAAAAACAAAATTAAAACTAACAACAAACCTATCTTCCTGTGCAGGCCGTCGGCGCGGAAGTCCTTGGAGAACTTCTCCATGTAGCAGGAGAAGCTCCAGTAGGTGTCCACCTCAGAGTCCAGAACCTCCAGGAATCGGCTACAAAGGTCATTCATCCCCTGGGCATAGCTCACCTCTGACCCCCAGCACATCAGCATGACACACACAGTATGAGGAAAGTAAGTAAATACAGTTACTTTAGCTTACTACTAAGACTAAGGGGATAATCTGAACATGAAATATGCGTGTACATTTCTCGTAAGTTATGCATTTACTTCCATGGCAGATAGCCGTGAAAACGTACACACACATTTGTTAAATTAGGATTGTGTGACATGTTACTCCGCCAACATATATTTATCCACCTTTCAGTGGTTGGGTGACAACCGGGTCATGACCAGTATACAGTATTTACAGCACTAAAAACTGAGATAGCCAGGATCAAAGAGAAACAGAGAGTGAGAAAAGAAAGAAAAAGAGACAGAAGAGAAAGAGACAATAGGAGAGAGAAAGAGAGATTACCTGGGTGAAAAGCAGCATATGTGATCAGAATATCCCTCAACACCAGCAGATTGCCCAAGCCTTCACCCCTGTAAAAGCAAACAAACCAAAAACACTAGTGTTGCAAAGGGAGAAAATGTTACCGGTAACTTTACCAGTACACTACTAGAATATTAGACACTTTCTAGGACTTTAGGTAATTTTCATAACATGTAACAGATAAAATAAAATAAGATGTTTTAAATGTGACAAAGCTGTTAAAAATAATCCTTAATAAAACCCATTAATTTATGAATACAGTTAGTATTTAATATGAGGGTTTCAGCATGGAATATCCTTTCTATCTTTTTTATATGCTTTTATTTATTTTACTACGGCTATGTCAATATGTCTTTGTTGTAAATGTCTTGGGGCCGAACTGGTGGCAGTTGTGAAAAAAGTAAAGAGTTGCAGAGGTAATTGCAAATAATGTCATTCTATTTAATATGCTTTTTTTCCATTATGTATCTATCCACTAGAACAGGGTTTCCAGAACTTTTTGTTGTTGTTGCAACCCAACCATGTAAAAACAGTGATGTAATCAAAGGCCAATGTTTACTTTTTTAATTGGGTCTATGGCAGTCTATTACAAATCAGTTTGACAGTACTTCAATCTAAAGGAAGTATGGTTTGAGGTGACTGAAATGCATCAGAAAGGTATTGGGAAGTTCAAAAGATCATCAGGCAATAATTTAGCATGATATTCTGTGTAGAAAAGATCATAGATGATATTCTTTTCCCCGCAGTCTGATTTAGAGCCTGGTCTTGTCCACTCTGTTCTAATGAGTCCTGCGCAGCTTGAGGGAAACAGAAGACACATACGTATTCCTTATCTTTCAGTGAAGGGGTCATAATATTTTGTAGCTTAAACCATAAAAAATGTTGAGACACATTTGTAGGAAGAAAACAGAAACTGCTCTGTTTATTACAACCGTATCTAGCGGCTACTGGAGGTTACTGACAGAACCCCGGTTCTATGAACCAAGCGCAATTATTCATTTTTTCTTTCAGTTGCAACCCTTAGTTTGGGAAACGCTGCACTAGAAACTAAAGGACAATATGGACACATAGATGCAAAGATTAAGAAAATATCACTATTTTATATGAATATTTTTTTTTTAAGTTACCATAGATAAATTAACAGTTAATTACCCAAAATACTTGGACAAAATCTGATAACTTTGGTAAATTACCAGTAGTTTTGCAACCCTCGTTAAAACAAATCAGATCAAATACACTGATACCTCACACAAAAAGACTGATCCTTAAAATGAGCAGCTACATGTAGCCTACTGGCTTTATATGGGTTGTAATGTCAAGCTAAAATGCTTTAACGTTGTAACGACACAGCCTTCTTATCCTAAAACCAACAGGTAGTCAGTGTGTCACTGCTTATACATGTCGACAGAGAACGAACACTGAAGGCCCCACTCCAATATGCCCTGTTGATTTAAGTGTTGAACTGTTTGTAGCTGACAGCCTGCCAGAGGAGTTTAAACATAAATCCTGTTAAGCTTCCTGTTTCTGTTAAGTGTTGAGTAATGTTCCCTGTAAAGGCATCAGCATGCTTTAGTTCGCCTGGCACCTAGCCGAGCTCAGCTAACCAAACTAATGTGATCGCTTACTCCAATAAAAAACCTTTGCTTGAAAAACAAGAAAGAAAAAAAAGTGGCAAGAGTACCGTTTGTCCATTTTGAGATGCTGTAGCCAGATTACACTTCCTCAAAAAAGTCAGGATTAATTTAAGGTAACTCAAGAAATCTGTCATTAATTTTGAGGATTTCCAGAGGAGATCTTAATCGTGCAATTTTGCATCTGACTAGAATGTTTGGTGCAGTATTTCCCAAGTGAAAAAATGTGCATGAGGATGAGTCATCTGTCGTTGAATGACAACAAGCACTTCATAGAAGAATCCCTACTGGTGACAAATCTCCAACGAGGGGGCGTAGACTCTGGCTACCGACTTCCTATTTGATCACCACAAAGTATTGAGTATTCATCTGTGAGCTAATTTCATTGGCCCCCTGTCTCAATGTACAGAGACTGAAGTTGATAATGAACTAAAGCCACTCACGAGTAGTAGGGTAGGTCTCTGTCTGTCCGAGGCACGTCCTTGTCGATGATTCGGATGGCCTCTTGGAGCTCCTCCAGATCAAAGGTCACCCGCTCAAACAACACCTAGGTTCAGGGGTCAGAGAAACAAAGATATTAGTGGTCAGATGGATTATGTCATCATCTCAGACTTCAGTCTATAACATACTGTAGACTGTAAAGGTCTGTAACAAGACATGTCAACCTCAGAGTGTGACCAGCTGTTAAGAGATTGTAAAATATAATAATATATATAATATTCAGTAATACAATGACAGAGTGGATTATATTGACATGTCCATGACTAAACACACAGTTTGTAGCCTAACACCCATATCCTGGTGCAATATAAACTGACAACATTTCAAACAGCCCCAAGCTAAATTACCTTAGTACATTTTCAACGCATAGCACTTCTGTTGAATAGCTGAATGGTCAATAAGGAAGGTGTATGGTAATTTTGATTTCTTACACTCAAAAATGCAAAGAGGGAGAAGTAGTTAAACCATGTACTCTTCAGGGGGTTTTGTGTGTACTTTCTGAGGCTGGTGGTTTACCTGGGCCTGTAGCTCCAGGAAGGACAGCCTCTCCTTGACCTCATCACTCTGGTTCTGAGCCTGCAGCTGGACCCTGTCCTGCCTCACATCGAAGTACCGCACTGCTGCCACCAACTCAGCTAGAAACACACACAGGGAGGGAGGAAGAGAATGGGAGGCAGGTGAGCGAGAGTGAAGGAAGCAAATTCACAGAAGGAAACCAGGGAGAATTTACAAAATTGGTTGAGCTCATAGATTCCAGCATAAAGTTGATAAGTCTAGAATAAGGTGCTGAACAACAATAGATAGCAAGAGAGAGTGAGAGAGCGCGAGAGAGAGAGAATAAGTTGATCTACATCCGGGCCCTACCATCGGTGCCATTTATACGCAGTCGGATGGCAGAAGGAAAAAGCTGCTGCCACTTCCTCTTCATGGAGTGGTAGCGGACATTGAGCTGCTCCTGCAGTAGGGGGCGCTCCAGAGAGGTGGAGCTGCAGGGGTACATCCCGAACAGGAAACGCCACACCTGGCCACGCCCCGAAGGGGACACACCACCTAGACACATACAGCACAGGTTGAGTCCAGATACTTTACAATGGCTTCTTTCCTCCTGTGTGTTCCTTTTCCTCACTCCTCAACCTCACTGATGGGAAACAACGGGACAGGTGAGAGATGCAATGACATGTCCACTTGGTGTTCTGGACTGGTAGGTCTCTAGCTTTTCAACAGAATCGACTCAGGTTATAATGGTGAGACAAGGACTTCTGCATAATTTTACAGGAGTGTGAAGACTAGACCTAAAATATAAAAGATAAGCTATTGGATCAATTGGCCTCTGACTAGATATTAAAAATATATATACATTTAGCTAGGTAAGTCAGTTAATAAATAATTCTTATTTACAATGACGGCCTACCCTGGCCAAACCCTAACGACGCTGGGCCAATTGTGCGCCGCCCTATGGGACTCCCAAACACGGCCAGTTGTGATACAGCCTGTAATCGAACCAGGGTCTGTAGTGATGCCTCTAGAACTGAGATGTAGTGCCTTAGACCGCTGCGCAACTCGGTAGATAACGTGGCTAATTTATTCTTTCTAGCTAATTTATCCCTAGACAAACTAGGCTTCTCAAGGAATGAGTGGCTTATAATGTTTAGTGTGCAAAACAAGTCTTGATCCCCAGCATGGAGACCTTTAGCCCGCTTCTTAGAGCTCTGACAGGGATCATTATATAATGTTTTTGCACCATAGTCATTTCAGCTAAAGATGTCACGCCAGAGGAGAGAAGGAATGTGCATCAATGAAAATGGGTGGGGGGTTCCGTGTTAAGTTTTTTGATAAACACAGTCACAGTAGTAACCCCTCTGTAGCAGTATACCATGTACCTAGCTCACAGAGCTCTACCTTGCGTGCAATGGAAGACTCATGACTCTCTCTGAGCTTTTCAGCATGATGAAGCCCTAGGGATTCCCAGGAACTAAAGTCGGGGGGGGGGGGGGGGGGTCAGTGTTTACAGTCAACACTATGCACCCGGAGTCCTACATCTTGGTCATATACTGTAGCAGTTTCCCCTAACCACTGATACATGGTCAGATATTTTGTCATCCCTAAATGATTAAGATTGGTAGTTGGATAATCTGATCCTAGATCTGATGTTAGGGTCCATTTCACCTTGAGCTTGAAAACATGTGAGTGAAGGGCCGGTGACTGCAACTTACTTATGGAGCATTGATGCAGATAGAAGCTAGAAAGTATACAGTCCCCAGCTATTCACCCATTCATACACTCCCCTCTTGTTTTCCCTCAGGAGCAGATGTGTGTTAACTGTTGATGTCATACCCACAAACCATGACTGATGGATTTCATGTGAATCATGATTTTTCCTCCCTCTGAAAATAATATGTCAGATCACACCAAAGGTCTTGGCTGGTAACTGTAAAACCAAACCATTGTCTGTTTCTAAAAGTCTTTGCTTGAGGGGTCTCAGTGAGGTTTGATTACATGGCTTTCTAGAGAATGGTTGAACTGTAGTGCAGTCAGCTAGCTCCTCAGGCAAACATCACTTGACTTCCTCTTGACTTGTAGATATTGATTGAGCAATACCAAATCTGGGAAACCCAGCACTGGGAAACAACTTAACTTTACTTAATTTAAACTTTGTGATAGGCTCCAGCTTACTGGCCCATAATGTTTGAATATTAAATCATTTTCAATCAATTAATATGTTGAATTATGAATTGGCAGTGATTCATGCCCATCAATTTCTCTTTAGGATATCGTATCCCATCCTTACCATTCTTGAAAATGTGCATCCGCAGCCTGGACTCGTCCACTCTCCCCTCTGCATCCATAACGCCAGGTAACTCGAGAGGTGTCGTGGGTAGAGCAGGTGCGTTTACCAATGATACTTTCTGTTGGTTCCCAAACTCCGCCGTGACATTATTGACAGGTGAACTTCTTTTCGTTGTCCCATGCTTTCCCTTTGTTTTAAGGGGAGCCCCATGTACTCCGAGTTCTTTGGCGGTACTTTCACGACCGGGAATATCGAGTGCAGGTGAGTGCGGTAGCCCGTTCTCCTGTAGAGTGTCCATGATGTATATTCTCACTAATGACACGAAGTGTAAAACACAAACATCCCTCCTCGTGAAAACGGTTTGAGTGCCCGCTACATTTGTTTGTTGTAAAATGTAAAAAAAATAATAATAATTCCTTTCAATTTTATGTTTATACTGCCCCCCCGACTTGAAATGGAATATCCTTCAATACACAGGAGTTAGAACATTTCCCAGTTCAGGCAGGAATCCATGTTGTGTGAGACTTCTATGCTCTGCCCACTTTAAACCTCACGACCAAAGTTCTTCCTGTGAATCAGTCATATGACTGAACCTTACTGTTTTGTGTGTGTGTGGCTTACATTCGGGTTTTAATGTCGGGTTGAAAGCCGCAATTCTTCGGATACAGGAGCATTTTAACACCACCTAGGGTTTTTTACGAGACAACTATTTCTACTGTATAAGGATAGGCTACACGTGGTCAATCTGGCATAAGCGTTTGAAAGTGAAACGCCTTCATTCATATTCGTGGCTTCTTATGATGGACAAGGCTTACAGCTAACTAGTCTAAACTGCTCTTTTATCATGCTACACCCAAACCTAAATCTTTACATTTCCTCCCACACTATGAATGGAAGTGGTCTGTGAAATGCAGATTCAGTGCAATACTAAAAGTACAAACAAATGACCATAAAATATGTTGGGCCTTTTTCCATTAACGAATTGAATAACTACTTAACATTTTTTTTTTAAATTTAACCTTTATTAAATCTTCCAAATGACATCTTTAAGAACTGATTGTGAGGCCTCTAAGCACTATGATGACCAACAGCTTCACTAACAGAAAAGTATAAAAAGAAGAGTTGCATCTCTGAAGTATTCTCCTCTTCTGCACCTTAAAAAACCCAAAATAATTGTGAAAACATTAACTACAAAGGGAAGGACAACATCATCTGTATGATAACTTGATAAATTTTTGAGCAATACAATAGTAAGGGAATAAATGTGAGATTTTTTGGCCTAATATGTGAAAAATGTTGTTGTGTTACCTGGGATAACGGAGGTAAATATTAACCCATAAGGTGTAGGCTTAGCCTCGCTGAGGAGGAGTCTTGTCCCATTGCCATGGTACTGCTTGTCCTTCCCATTGACGCAGCACTGCAGAGTGCAGAACTAATAGCCCATGTCATTCAGCTCTAACCAGGTCATCAGGATGCTTGTATCTGTTGTGTTCAGGTTGTAGGTTTTCTGAAACCTCCCCTTGAATCGGGGCAAGTCACCCATCTCCCTCCACACCTTCCTCTGGCCATGTGTGGCCGTGTTGATGTACCATTCTGCCCTGCAGCCAGTGATCATCTCTCTGCTGTCCAACAGGACACGGCATCCCATGGAGACTTTCTGGACCAGTGTGACGGTCACCACAGGGTCCTGGTCCACCCATACATGACAGAAAGCTTGATGACAGACTGGACAACAGAATAGACAAATACTTGTGACAAATGTTCTCGTTATGGTATAATTAAGCAATAAGGACCAAGGGGGTGTTGTATATGGCCAATATGCCACGGCTAAGGGCTGTTCTTATGCACGACGCAACGCGTTATTGCTATTATAAACTGGTTACCAATGTAATTAGAGCAGTAAAAATACATGTTTTATCATACCTGTGGTATACGGTCTGATATACCACAGCTGTCAGCCAATCAGCACTCAGGGCTTGAACCACCCATTTTATAAATAACTAGATTCCTGTCAAGAGGATGACTTTCTTTGCCATCATGACAAAAGAGTGAAACTAGATGCACCTGTTTAGATCTCTCCTATAGTCAACATTGGGGTTTGTGTCTGTGAACTGCGCAAAACTAAATTAAAACCCAAACAAGATAAAACCATTACCTTTGAGAAGGATGATCACCATTAGGACAATGTGAAAGGTAGTCATTCTTTATGTCAACAAGAAGAGCCAAAAAATATGCATGTTGTATGATACTAAAAGTCAGATTTTGTGGGTTTAATAGTGGAAGAATTTCATCCAGATAAGAGATTCAGAGAAGAAATGTGCTAAATGTCATTAAAGTCTTACCTTATGCCCCCAAATAGTACTGCAAAACAATTACAATAAGCAACTTTACTTCCTTAAGTTCATTTCCTGATGCTCTACCTACACTCTGAGTTAAAAAAAAAATATAGATATGAGTCAAACCCACTGTGGTTTCCAATGTAGGTTTGTGTGAGCATATGTCAATTGGATGTGGATATCAGAAATACTTCATGTTTATGTTTAAATCTTTGACCTTGCAAAGGCCTAAACAATATAAAAGTGGTTTTGTTTTCCTACTTTAAAAGTTCCAGAGAGGGGTAAGCGAAAGAAAGAGGGGGGTGAGCGATAAAGAGGTGAGAGAAAGACAGAGAGGCGTGAGGGACAGAGAGATCGAGAAAGGCAGAGAGATTATATGAGATTTTTTTTCTGCGTTCCTGATCATGCGTCAGTTACATTCATACTCACTACCCCACAATCCCCACCCCGTGGCAGCCCCTCTCTAGTAGAACACCATGTACCTAGCTAACAGAGCTCTACCTTGTGTGCAACGGAAGCCTCATGACTCTGAGAGTTTCAGCATGACAAAATATCTTCAGCAACCACAGGTTAGAGATGATTGTGTTTACAGTTGTGGGAATGTACATTTTTAGTTACCCATTGGTTCTGGGAACAAAGCCACACGTCTCCTGACTGGTAACTTTGTTTTTTAAATGTTCTGATAACGGAAGCAAAAATTCAGTCTGTTCTGGGAATGTTCATTTTTAGGGTACAGGGTTCTGAGAACGTTTCATTATGGAACCCTGAAAGTTTTCCTGGGAGGTTTTATTAACATTTTGAGAACAAAAATGATAGGCTATTTGAAGGTAATTAAATAACATTCTGAGAACATGGAAATTCATTTGTTTAGGCATTTTTATTGTTATGGCAAGGCATCGGTGAGATTCGAACCTATGATCTTCTGTTTTCTATTCATGGAATTAGTCCACTGCGCCACCAGGATGTACAGACAGGCCCAATTTCAAAGGAAACAAGCGCTCATTAAGATCAGGTGTCGATAGAGAGAGTTTTGTTGATGCTGAGAACGGAATGTTTAAAAAAAAAAAATGTATTGTGGTTTTTATGGAAAGTTTTCTTAATGTTCTGAGAACATGACGTTAAATAGAACCATGAGGAATACCTGCAGAAAACATTATGTTGAAGTACTGAAATTCCCACAGAAGAACGTTGTTTCTTAACATTCTCTGAAAGTTCAGAGAACATGACTTTAATAGAACCATGAGGAAACCTGTAGAAAACGAAATGAAATTCCCACCTAAGAAACATACGGTTCTCAAAACGTAATGTGCCATCTGGGTATCCTGCACCGTTCCCAGAATGTTGTTGGAAGGTTGTATTCAAACACACTCTCACCAAGCTCTAAGAAACATATGGTTCTCCGAATGTTATGTGCTAGCTATGTCTCAAGTAATTAGCCAAAAGTCACCTTCAGTTTACACATTTACACAAAACTTCCTCTAATTCCTTTTTTTGTTCAATCGACATCATTGTTAAGTAACAGGAAATATACATGCAATACTTTTGACACCACTCTTGTTATAACTGCTTGTCACTCATTTTACTGGAACCAGTTGGCTTTTAAGATGTGTGCCGGTGCCATGGTCACTGCTGGTGTTTTCCTTGGACCTGTAGCCTCCTGCTTTGGCACCTTTTTTCACAACACAGTGAGTATCCTCCGTAGATTTGAGTTTTTATTTTGTTGTTGCTGAACCAACATTATTTCCCAATGCTTTACAGTCTCTGCTATGCTTGTTGGTCAGTGGTAATGTTGTATTGGTTGACACAATTATGATGGGAGCGCCATCTGACACCAGGCATCTTTAACACAACATGTAAACGATATTAGGAATCTGGTGCGTCATTAGTTACAATTAACTTTCAAATCTCTCTGTTGGACCAGATGAGCCCATTGATGTGGATTGAGATGATGCTCATTTTGTCTCAGGCCTCTGGCGCTAGTGGTATGTGATTCGTTTTTATGTCAATATGCACTCAGTGTTTTCTTATGCTATGTCTAAACAACATAAACTGAATAATCCTAATACTTTTGTTGTTAATTCAAACACAGGTGTGGATTGGAAAGCTGATTACCCGAAGTTTGTTTTTACCAATAAGGGAGATGATGTGACCATTCTATGCAATGTTACCTATCCCCCGTCCCCATCTAAAGAGCCTATCCTGGCCTACTGGAAACGCCTGGGAAAAACTAAACTTACCATCAATGATAATGACAAGAATGAATTCCTCTATCACCCCAACAACACATTCGTCATCAAGAGTTTTCAGAACAGGACCAAGCTGACAGGAAATGTCACTAAGGGAAACTGCTCCCTGAACATCAAGGGAATTGAAGAAGGCGACATGGGGCCCTTTTACTACTTGAGAATTGCCACTGGAGCCAACAACTTCAGTTTTATTAATCAACTTGTCTCCATATCTGGTAAGCAGTAGAGGATGCAATGTAAAGTGCTTTTGTTCAGTGAAGTGTGTCATTAATTTGATATGGAGGAAACTCATCCCTACTGTATTTTTTCCATTCAGGAACCTCCGGGACTATTTCAATCATACCAATGGACAAGTCAAACACAGGTGAAGTATTCAGCTTAGAATTTTCACGTACACACAGAATTTTAACTGTTGCTCTGAATCAGATATTGGTTTACTTTAGAAATGACCAGTGAACCTGACACAGTTGATAACAGCAATAACAATGTATTTGTCAAAGTTAAAAAGTGGGCTGAAGTTGTTTTGTCTCCTTCTCAGTTGATTCCACGACTACAGTCCCACTAGCCACCACAGAATGTAAGTAGACTCTCAGGGCCAGTTTCCCAGACCCACATTAAGCCTAGTCTTGGACTAAAATGTATGCTATATCTACAGTGCCTTCACTGCATTCAGAAAGTATTCATACCCCTTGACTTATTACACATGTTGTTGTGTGACAGCCTGAATTCAAAATGGATTAAATATTTGTTTCTCTCTCATCTATCTACACCACAGGAGGTTGGTGCCACCTTCATTGGGGAGGACAGGCTCATGGTAATGATTGAAGTGGAATTAATGGAATTATATCAAATACATCAAACACATGGTTTCTATTTGTTTGATCTAGAAAAAAGAAACGCACACCTTTAAAGGCGAGGTGCTGGCTAGCGGAGTAGAACACTAGAAAATAAAGGAAAGCCGCACACTCTAAGAGCTCAGATGCAAAAATTTAATAACCAACGTTTCGACAGCGAAGCTGTCTTCATCAGGGTATCATCAGGGTATTCATCGATACCCTGATGAAGACAGCTTCGCTGTCGAAACGTTGGTTATAAAATTTTTGCATCTGAGCTCTTAGAGTGTGCGGCTTTCTATTTGTTTGATGCCATTCCATTTACGCCGTTCCAGCCATTATAATGAACCGACCTCCACTCAGCAGCCTCCACTGATCTACATGCAATACTCCATATTGAGAAAGAGAAAACATATTTTTAGAAATGTATGCAAAGTTATTGAAAATGAAATACAGAAATATCTTTACATAAGTATTCACACCCCTGAGTCAATACATGTTAGAATCAGCTTTGGCAGTGATTACAGCTGTGTCTTCCTAAGTCTCTAAGATCTTTGCACTCTTGAATTGTACAATATTTGCAGATAAGAATTTTTTTAATTCTTCAAGCTCAGTCAAGCTGGTTGTTGATTATAGCTAGACAGACATTTTCAAGTCTTGCCATAGATTTTCAAGCCAATTTAATTCAAAACTGTAACTAGGCAACACAGGAACATTCAATGTCGTCGTGGTAAGCAACTCCAGAGTATATTTTGCCTTGTGTTTTAGGTTATTGTCCTGCTGAAAGGTGAATTTGTCTTCCTGTGTCTGTTGGGAAGCAGACTGAACCAGGTTTTCCTCTAGGATTTTTCCTGCGCTTATCTCTATTCCGTTTATTTTTATCCTAAAAAAACTCCCTAGTCCTTGCCGATGACAAGCATACCCATAACATGATGCAGCCACCACCATGCTTGAAATTATGAAGAGTGGTACTCAGTGATGTGTTGTGTTAGATTTGCCCCAAACATAATGTTTTGTATTCAGGACATAAAATACTTAAAAATTGCTAACAGGATGCATGCTTTGGAGTATTTTTATTCTGTACATGCTTCCTTCTTTTCACTCTGTAATTTAGTTTACTATTGTGGAGTAACTACAGTGTTGTTGATCCATCCTCAGTTTTCTCCTATCACAACCATTAAATGATGTAATTGAAATCACTGAGCGGTTTCCTTCCTCTCTGGCAACAGAGTTAAGAAGGACCCCTTTATCTTTGTAGTGACTGGGTGTATTGATACACCATCCAAAGTGTAATTAATAACTTCACCATGCTCAAAGGGATATTCAATGTCTGCTTTCTTTTTACCCATCGACCAATAGGTGCCCTTTGCAAGGCATTGGAAAACCTCCCTGGTCTTTGTGGTTGAATCTGTTAGAAATGTACTGCTTGACTGAGAGACCTTACAGACAGTTGTATGTGTGGGGTACAGAGATGAGGTAGTCATTCAAATATCATGTTAAATACTATTATTGCACACAGTGAGTCCATGTGACTTGTTAAGCAAATCTTTACTCCTGAACTTATTTAGGCTTGCCATAACAAAGGGGTTGAATACTTATTGACTCAAGACATTTCAGATTTTCATTCTTTATTAATTTGCAAACATTTCTAAAAACAACATAATTCCACTTTGACATTATTGTGTGTAGGCCAGTGACACAAAATCTCAATTTAATCAATAAAAAATGCAGGCTGTAACACAACAAAATGTGGAAAAAGTCAAGGGGTGGGAATACTTTCTGAAGGCACTGTATCCATTTCAAATCAAATCTTTTGAGAGAGGGTCTCTTGATTTTGCATTGGGAGGCAGGTAGTCTAGCAGTTAAGAGTGTTGGGTGGGTAACCAAAAGGTTGGTGGTTCGAATCCTCGAGCTGTGAGAAATCTGTTGATGTGCCCTTGAGCAAGG
Organism: Salmo salar; assembly: GCF_965601325.2. Classification (NCBI taxonomy): domain Eukaryota; kingdom Metazoa; phylum Chordata; class Actinopteri; order Salmoniformes; family Salmonidae; genus Salmo; species Salmo salar. Next base: position 69,949,158 of record NC_138295.1, read on the forward strand.
CACTTAACCATAGTTGCTCTGGATAAAAGTGTTGACAAAAATGTAAAAAATATTAATTCAAATGAATAATGAAATGAATAAATATTCCTCAGTCCTAATCAGAATGTTTTTCACAGTGTGTAAGGAAGCGCTATCCACGACCATATATATTGCCGTCACGGTCCCAGTGGTTGTAGTTTTACTGGTTGCTGTATTGGGAAGTGTTTGGTTCTTCAAGTACAGGAAAAGGTGGGTCTGGTTGATGGGTGTCCCCAGAGGGATGCTCTCAAGTTTGACTGACATTGATCAATTTCTATAGCAACATGATGTCCTCTGCCTTCTATTAGTCATTGCAGATACATTTTAAATACATTTTTCTCACATTCACTAAAATAACAACTGATTTGATTTTCTAGGTCCAGGTGTGTCACTAAGCAAGTGTCTGGATATTATGCTAATTTCACCATGACTCCAATGGCCAAACCTGAAAGGTATGCTTAAAACTATGAAACATCCTTCAGTAAATTGCTAGTTTGACATATTTCAGATTTTCTTCTGAGTGTTAGTCTAAAATATGTTCTTTGAGTTGACCTACAGTGTCAATGAACTACTTGTCTTCCCCTATCTCCACAGAGTCAAAACTACAAAGAAAGATGACACCCAAGTTCCTCCTCCAAGGGTCATCGATGAGCCCGTCTATGGCAACGTCCAGGTACATTACAGCACCCTGAGCAGATCTGTTTTAAACTGACAGTACTCTTTATAATGATAGTACATGTAGACTGTTGATAAGTCATCAGCTTTGGACCTAATGGTCTTTACCCACTGGGCACACACTGGTTGACTCAATGTTGTTTCCTTGTCATTGAAATGACATGACAATGAAGCAACGTGAAATAGATATTGAGTTGACGTCTGTGGCCAGTGGGTACTAGATATGTTTACCATGTTGGCCATTTAGTGTTGTGCTCATAGCTTCTTGATAGACCTTTTCCTACCTTCCCTGCCTGATTTATCCATTTCTCTTTACAGGGTCCAAACGATCCGATGGACAGTATGGATCAAATGGACAGTGGATATGCAAATGTGGATCATGCAAAACAGTGACGAAGCTGCATCTCAGATTTCATCACTGCTTAATAATACTTGTTGAATGTGTGTGTGTGTTTTTATCTTGATTGTTATCTTGTCAAAATGCAGTTTACAGAGTGTTAGCCCTTGTTTCTCACATCCTGTTTTGACTTTCACTTGGTTATGTGCAGTTTGTTTGTTATATGTAAAATACATAGTTCAGTATGCAACTATTTTTGAAAGGACTGTCTTTCAAATAAACATACTTACTGAGATGATATGCTACCGGTTGTTTGATTCAATCTATGTCAAAACATTTCACACAAAAACAGCTCTCTCAGTCCTATATTGACAAGCATTCACAACTAAACATAACGTTTGTGCTGAGTTGGACAGGAACACAAGGCTGCTAGAAATGGTAATTTCTTTTGACTAAGGCTTTCTGGATAGTCATGAGTGAATGAAGTCATACACATGAGATTCACGTCTCAAAGTGAATACATTTTTTGAGTTTTGATTGGTTGAGTTTTAAGTATTCTATGTTGCATATGTGAACAAACAGTATCTGATAAGAAACTTTGCAGACAATAACTGCCATTAATTTTTTCTTCTTCTGGGGTCGGATGCATATATAGGCCTTGATTTTGGTACTCAAATGCAACGTCTCAGCGTAAGAGTGGGTGAAACTCTGGCATATTACTGGACATGAACTAAGGAAACACAGAAAAGGTACTTCTGCATTCTTATTTTTTCAGTTCAAACTCATACATTGTATTCTGTGTTTGATGAATGAGAGCTGTTCCAATTGCCTTGGTTTTAGGATTTCATCTCCACGGCATCTGTTTTAACACATTTCCTCTCTTCCACAGTCACCTGTGATGGAGCTCAAACTGCTGTTTCATGTTTTGCTGTTATATGGTACCTCCTTAAAACCTCTTAAGGATCAGACCCTTTTTTTCAATTTTTACCAATAATGACATACCCATATCTAACTGCCTGTAGCTCTTGACCTGAAGCAAGGATATGCATATTTTTGACACCATTTGAAAGGAAACTCTTTGAAGTTTGTGGAATATGAAATGAATGGGAAAATAACACATTAGATCTGGTAAAAGATAATACAAAGAAAAAAACATGCGCGTTAATTTTTTTTCATCATCTTTGAAATGCAAAAGAAAGGCCAGAAAGTATTATTCCAGCTTAGGCACAATTTAGATTTTGGCCACTAGATGGCAGCAGTGTATGTGAAAAGTTTTAGACTGATCCAATGAACTATTGTATTTCTGTTCAAAATGTTGTATAAAGTCTGCCCAAATGTGCCTAATTGGTTTATTAATACATTTTCAAGTTCATAACTGTGCACTCTCCTCAAACAAAAGCATTGTATTCTTTCACTGTAATAGCTACTGTAAATTGGACAGTGCAGTTAGATTGACAAGAATTTAAGCTTTCCGCCCATATCAGATATGTCTATGTCCTGAGAAATGTTCTTGTTACTTACAACCTCATGGTAATCACATTAGCGCACGTTAGCTCAACCATCCTGCAGTGGGGACACCGATCCCATAGAGGTTAATTTCCTGATAATATTACAGCAGTCATGTTTGTGCAAGCTGTCTATGTACGCTAGGAAGGATACCGTTTAACTCTTGATTGACTTGAGCCCAATGACTTCTCAAGTGATCCATGGGGTCTAGTCTCAGGTCAGCAGATGTCCCAGGGGTCAAGACATTCCAGGTGTCCCTATACATTCAGGCACCCTCCCACATGGACACACATCACAGACTATAGAGGCTCCTGTTATACCCTCTCCTGGTGGGGGAAGGTCAACTGAATCTACAACCTACAGGAGAACACCAGATGGGCCCAGAGTTTGCACCCAGATCCTGGGAGACCTGAGCAAGGGAAACTGCATCCTGAGGATCGATAATGTTCAGCGCGATGACGTTGGACCGTTCTGTTTCGGGACTGACATGCCAGAGTACAACCAGTTCTCCTATGTTAGTAACATGGTTTGCGTCAATGTGAAAGCTGGGTAGGCCTATGTTGATTTGGTTGAGGATTTTTTTGCTATCTGTATCCTGTTGAATTGTTGAACGTGGCTTATTAAATGTGCCTTTCAAAAGGCCATATATCAGTCTTTGACTAATTGTTCAATGGATGCTTTTCTTCCATGTCAGGCTGTCCAGTCCCCTCTTTGTCAGTGAGGGAGGAGGTGAAGGAGGGGGAGGTGGTATCTGCCTCCTGCTCTGTCTCACTCCTGCCCATCTGATCCCCCTCTCCTCACCTGGAGCCACTCTGGAACACCCAGCATCCAATCACAGCAGCATACCAAGGGCCATTGGGAGGTGACATCATACATGACCTTTACCCCCGCCATCACTGATAACAAACCAACCTCTGGACAGTGAACAGCTCCAAGACTCTCAATGTCAAATGTCACTCTCTATGTCAAAGTCCTGTATAGTATAAATGAGAGTGGTTATATTTCCTGACAATGTTGTTCCAAACCAAGTGGTGTGGCAGCTGTTGGGCTGAACAAACAAACTCATAATTGTTGCATTGTGGGAAAGAATGACCCAGTCAGTGGCTCATCTGCATTATCAGTGCCGATTTTAACATGTAAATCTTGGTGGGGCAAACATAACATAAAAAAATTGGGATGCATGCCAGCAAACCCACTACAGTATACAACACAAAAACAATAAACAATAGATGAATTGCACTATAACGGTGACAAACGCTGCCCACAAACTGTTAGGGCCTACATAAAGCTGTCCCAAAAGCAGTCCCAAAACCTTACCACTGCTACACCTGACTATCAGCGGAGCCTTGTCTGGCAGCAAAACAGTTAATTCAGCCTCATTTACTGCCTTTAAAAAAAACATAGCTGATATGGCTGACTTGCTTAAACAAATGTCTACTGACTATTGAGATGTACAAACTATGGCATAAGGGGACGACAAGCGGATAAGAGGCAATCCGTAATTTCAATTAAGACATTAATGAGCGAGCTAGGACAGACGTAGTCAAAATAACTATTTGTTCAGCACTTTTGAAATGTACAGTGACATAAATCATAACATGGGCCGTTCTTACAGTGTTCTCCCTGTACACCAAGTCAGAACCGTAGGATAAATAAAGGGGGCATATAAGCAGACAATGACATTTCTTACAATATTAGATAATTACATTTCAGTTTAAGTGGAGGGGGAGTTTGAGGATAAGGACACTATATCCTGAACTCCCAGGAATGAGTATGGGAATTATGAATTAGAATACTAGAATATTATTAAAATATAAATTATAAGAATTATTTAATAGGATCTCTGTTTTTTAATCTGACGCTTGGCATTGATAAAGGTCATTAGCCACTCGCAATTCTAAATACAATAACCATGGCCGTAGCTACATACACGTAAGAGGACACAGAGGTCTGGACCTCTGTAATTGTTTCAGTCGGGTCTCAACTTATTGTTGAAAGTTAGAATAGTAGAATACGAAAGGTGCATTTTTTTTTTATTGGTTGTTCATCAGCAGTTTTCTTGTTATATGTCACTCACTGACAGTCACTCAATTAGCCCATGTCAGTATTTTTGAAAAGATTGGTTAATTAGTCTAGCCAGCTATCTAAACTTGTTGTAATAATGGCTGAATTACCGACCGGGTACGCAGGGGATATGTCCTCCAGGGAGCCCACATTGATTTTGATAGTTACTCTCACCCAGATATCATAGGTAATGGCAAAATGTGTAGAATTGCAGGAAATTAGCTGTATAACTGCATCACAACAGATTTCTAACAGATCCCTCTGTACGTATTAAATTATAGTTTTTAATCCCGGTGCTAAATTAATGTGAGTTAATGTGTAGCGTCTAATCGTATAGCTAATTGGCTATGTGTTTGAACCTACAGCTAGGTGAATGAACCTACAGCAATCAAGGTGATAGTGGCTGGGGTCATTTTTATTTGTTTCAGCTGTTCTCCAAATAGCATTTTAGAGATTTATGTTATTTTATAGAAATGCAGTAAATGAGTAAACCCCCTCTGGGTTGCACCTCTCTCCCTTATGTTGTTGTGTTAAAATATTTATTTTAATTATGACATATTTGTTAAGGAACTCACTTGGTGAAGGCCACAGGACTGAAAATGTATGAATGCAAACACCATGTCTCTGTCTGTAACGAGGGTCGTATGAAGGGGACCAAGGCGTGTAAAGTGCTCATATTTCTTTTAATGACAACACTTAAACAAAAATAACAAAAACGACAGCCAACAGTTCTGTCAGGTACATGAACAAAACGGAAAACAACTACCCAAAAAACCCAAAGGAAAAACAGGCTGCCTAAGTATGGTTCCTAATCAGAGACAACGATAGACAGCTGCCTCTGGTTAGGAACCATACTCGGCCCAACACAAAGAAATACAAAACATAGAAACTGAACATAGAAATACAAAAACAGACAAACACCCCCTGTCACGCCCTGACCTACTCTACCATAGAAAATAACAACTTACTATTGGCAGGACGTGACACTGTCACTAACAAATACAGTCATGGGTGGTAACGCTTCAATTCACTCGAAAGGCAAGGCACTTTGGAAATATGCAAATAAGGTGTTACACGTTAGCAGTGTGTTAATTTAACACTGATGTGGACCTGTACAGACACAGGACCAGTATTAAATGTAACACTCTCAGTGTTGATGTAACACTGTGTAATTTGCTGTGAACAATTCAAAACCTATTCCTTATGATAGATTTTGACGGTCTGTTTTGCCATATATGAATGTGTTAATCAATGCCTTTCTATAACCTATAGTAATAAAGGCCAAATTCAATGTTTTATATATGTCATGTCTAGTCCTGCTCCTCCCCTCCGGTATTTGACGTCACCGGTTTACTGACCACTGGTCCTGGCATTCATCATTACGCACACCTGCACTTCATCAATAGGCACACCTGGACTCCATCACTTCACTGATTACCTATTGACTATGTGTTTCATGTACGCTACTTGTGTATCTTGTATTGTTCCATTTATGATTAGACTCACCACCTGCACTTGCATCCCAACTCCCAGCGTCCACGTTACAGAATACTGACTCATCAAATGGAAGCTGCAGGAAATCTCCCAGATGGTAGACAAACAGGGATATCTACTTTGTAAGCACTACGACCAGCTGGCGCAACAGGGGATGGCTATAGAAGAGGTTCTTCTCAGTTTTCAACGTCTCAAACATGCGGCATTGCCTTCTACTAACGGAGGATAGTCTGCCACCAGTCGACCCAGCGAGCCAGCACATCAGTCCGCCCAGGTCAGCGATGCCGTTTGTCCCTCCCGGATAGATATGATGGAACCCCATCTAAAATGCAGTGGATTCTTACTCCCGTGCTCCCTCTATTTTGCACATCAGATGGGAGCCCCCACCACAAATAGGTCCACGGTTGCCACGGTTATTTCTCTGCTGACTGGACGGGCGTTTGAGTGGGCTATGGCCGTCTGGGAGAGAGGGGAGGAGATGGCTTTGCATGAGGGGTTCATGGCTCTGTTCAGAGGTATTTTTGATCAACCACCGGAGGGCAGGGAGGGGGATGAGCGCCTACTCCAACTATGGCAGGATGACCAGACAGCTGCCAAGTATGCACTCACCTTCCGGACAGTAGCAGCATCCAGCGGATGGAATAAACCGGCGCTCAGTACGCTCTTCTGAAGAGGACTGCGCGAGGAGGTCCAAATGGAACTGGCATGTCGTGACGACAGGACTTGTTTTCCTGTTCCCTCGTGTCGTAGCCCCTGTGGTCTGGGACGTAGATGTAGACATTAGCCAGGCTCTGGAGGGAACCCGCTCCCACTACTTGACCTTGGCACACACAGTTGTTGTCGCTGGGCATCCTGGGATCACCCGTGCTATACAATCACTCTCCGAAAAGTATTGGTGGCCCACCTTGGTGCAGGACGTTACTCGCTACGTCAACTCCTGTTCTGTGTGTGCCCAAACTAAGTCTCCCGGGCACGCTCCAGCAGGGAAACTCCTTCCACTTCCCGTGCTTCAGCGTCCCTGGTCTCATCTGTCCATTGACTCTGTTACCGATCTCCCCTCCTCTGACGGTTTCACCATCATTCTGGTGGTTGTGGACAGATTTTCTAAATCATGCCGGCTTATTCCTCTCTCTGGTCTCCCTACCTCTCTCCAGGTTGCTGAGGCATTGTTCCAGCAGGCCTTTCAGGCACTACGGCCTTCCGGAGGACATCGTCTCCAACTGTGGCCCCCAATTCATGTCACAGGTATGGAGGGCTTTCATGGAGAAACCTGGGGACATGTTCCGCCTCACTTCCGGTTACCGGCCTCAGTCCAAAGGGCAGGTGGAGAGGATGAACCAGGAGCTGAGGAGGTTCCTGAGGAGTCACTACTAGGACCGGCAGGGAGAGTGGGCCCGATTCCTTCCCTGGGCGAAATACGCCCAATTCAATATGTCACTCCTCCACCGGGCTTACTCCCTTCCAGTGTGTCCTGGGTTATTAGCCGGCCCTGGCTCCGTGGACTCCGAGCCAGATCGAGACCCCTGTGGTGGACGAATGGTTCCGGCATGCAGAGGAGGTCACGTCTACTCCTCCCCTCCAGCATTCAACGTCGCTGGTTTAGTAACCAACGGTGCTGGCATTCACCACTACGCACACCTGCACTTTATCAATAGGCACACCTGGACTCCATCACTTCACTGATTACCTCCCCTATATCTGTCACTCACTTCATTCCATTCCCCAGGCAGTATTGACTATGTGTTTCATGTCTGTACGCTACTTGTGTATCTTGTATTGTTCCATTTATTATTAAACTCACCACCTGCACTTGCTTCCCGACTCCCAGCGTCCACGTTACAATATACACTACTGTTCAAAGGTTTGGGGTCACATAGAGATGTCCTAGTTTTTGAAAGAAAATCACATTTTTAGTCCATTAAAATAACATCAAATAGATCAGAAATACAGTGTAGACATTGTTAATGTTGTAAATGACTATTGTTGCTGGAAGCGGCTGATTTGTTATGGAATATCTACATAGGCGTACAGAGGCCCATTATCAGCAACCATCACTCCTGTGTTCCAATGGCATGTTGTGTTAGCTAATCCAAGTTTATCATTTTTAAAAGGCTAACTGATCATTACCCTTTTGCAATTATGTTAGCACAGCTGAAAACTGTTGTGCTGATTAAATAAACAATAAAACTGGCCTTCTTTAGACTAGTTGAGTATCTGGAGCATCAGCATTTGTGGGTTAGAGTACAGGCTCAAAATGGCCAGAAACAAATAAACCTTTTTCTGAAACTCATCAGTCTATTCTTGTTCTGCGAAATGAAGGCTATTCAATGCGAGAAATTGCCAAGAAACTGAAGATCTCGTACAACGCTGTGTACTACTCCCTTCACAGAACAGAGCAAACTGTCTCTAACCAGAATAGAAAGAGGAATGGGAGGCCTCGGTGCGCAACTGAGCTAGAGGACAAGTACGTTAGAGTGTCTAGTTTGATAAACACCTCACAAGTCCTCAACTGGCAGCTTCATTAAATAGTACCCGCAAAACACCTGTCTCAACGTCAACAGTGAAGAGACGACTCCGGGATGCTGGCCTTCTAGGCAGCGTTGCAAAGAAAAAGCCATATCTCAGACTGGCCAATAAAAAGTAAAGATTAAAATGGGCAAAATAACAGACACTGGACAGAGAATTGGCTTTTTCTTTGCAAATCTGCCGAGAAGGCCAGCATCCCGGTGTCGCCTCTTCACCCCCACCTACAGGGGTCCTAAAATTCAAATAGCTAAGTAATGCATGGTATGACCATCGAGTGGTGCAGCGGTCTAAGTATCTCAGTGCTAGATGTGTCACTACAGACACCCTGGTTTGAATCCAGGCTGAATCACAACCGCCTGTGATTGGGAGTCCCATAGGGTGGTGCACAATTGGCCCAGTGTTGTCTGGGATTGGCCGGTGTAGGCTGTCATTGTAAATAAGAATTTGTTTTTAACTGATTTGCCTAGTTAAATAATAAAATCTATAGATATTTAAAACAATTATATATGTTGGCTTAGTAGAACCCCCCCGTACTTGTAATACGCTCCGGCATATTTTTACTACCTGAAAACTGAGACATGCCATATAAATTGGTTCTTTGATTTCATCTAGGCTATTCATCAAAGTAGCCTATTTTGCATTGATAAACAAATATAATCTCAGCGACTGTTCAAAGAATAAACTCAAAACAACATTGTAGCCTTATAGAATCCCCCTAAAATGTATTTTGTTTAGAAATAATAATGTCAATCTAGGCTAAAACAAAATATGGGAGCAAATACATTGAAGCAGCATATCAAATGAGGATCATGTTGGGCATATTATTTCAATCTAAATAAGATTATTTCACATGGAGATGTAGGCCCAAAGGCTAGCAACAAAGTTTAGCTAGCTTGCAGTGTTTAGCCAACTTGCAAGGGAAGACAAGACAAGAGACTCTTTTGCTTTCAGAACAACATTTTTACTGCATTATGAGGATTTTTTTCTATTTATTAACTGTAAATATGCCAACATACTGGCTGAAATCAATTGATGTTAAGACTTATACAAGTGGTAAATGCAACAAGTACTAACATTATGTCATATAATAAGACAGCTTTCTAAGAAAACAAACATTGAGACCTTGGTCTATTTACATATATTTAAGAGGCTATTTATAGAGAATAGGTGTATATAACCTATATATACACTGTGATATGACAATATTGAAGGTTAACAATAATTCTGTTACACAATGTTTTATATATTACATGCCTTCTATTTTCCTGCAAAAGTAGCATCACCTATGCCTCTACTGTCATTCATTCCAATTAGACTGGTTTGGATTTCTCCCTGACCACAATGGCTTCCATTTTCATACATTCTGGAACTTTGAGGGTTTATGACATACAGTGGGGGAAAAAAGTATTTGATCCCCTGCTGATTTTGTACGTTTGCCCACTGATAAAGAAAGGATCAGTCTATAATTTTAATGGTAGGTTTATTTGAACAGTGAGAGACAGAATAACAACAAAAATATTCAGAAAAACGCTTTATAACAGAAATGTTATAAATTGATTTGCATTTTAATGAGGGAAATAAGTATTTGACCCCCTCTCAATCAGAAAGATTTCTGGCTCCCAGGTGTCTTTATTACAGGTAACGAGCTGAGATTAGGAGCACACTCTTAAAGGGAGTGCTCCTAACCGCAGCTTGTTACCGATAAAAAAGACACCTGTCCACAGAAGCAATCAATCAATCAGATTCCAAACTCTCCACCATGGCCAAGACCAAAGAGCTCTCCAAGGATGTCAGGGACAAGATTGTAGATCTACACAAGGTTGGAATGGGCTACAAGACCATCGCCAAGCAGCTTGGTGAGAAGGTGACAACATTTGGTGCGATTATTCGCAAATGGAAGAAACACAAAAGAACTGTCAATATCCCTCGGCCTGGGGCTCCATGCAAGATCTCACGTCGTGGGGTTGCAATGACCATGAGAACGGTGAGGAATCAGCCCAGAACTACACGGGAGGACCTTGTCAATGATCTCAAGGCAGCTGGGACCATAGTCACCAAGAAAACAATTGGTAACACACTACGCCGTGAAGGACTGAAATCCTGCAGCGCCCAAGGTCCCCCTGCTCAAGAATACATATACATGCCCGTCTGAAGTTTGCCAATGAACATCTGAATGATTCAGAGGACAACTGGTGAAAGTGTTGTGGTCAGATGAGACCAAAATGGAGCTCTTTGGCATCAACTCAACTCGCCGTGTTTGGAGGAGGAGGAATGCTGCCTATGACCCCAAGAACACCATCCCCACCGTCAAACAATGACCCAATACGCACGGCCAAGGCAACAAAGGAGTGGCTAGAGAAGAAGCACATTAACATGTTGAGGACAGACGTTCTGCTAGTGGAACCCCGTTCCGCCTGCGGAACCCCTAGCCAACAGCCAATGGCATCGCACGGCGTGAAATACAAAACCAACTAAAATACCACAATTCAATTTTCTCAAACAATCAACTATTTTACACCATTTTAAAGATAAGACTCTCATTAATCTAACCACATTGTCCGATTTCAAAAAGCCTTTACAGCGAAAGCAAAACATTAGATTATGTTAGGAGAGTACATAGACACAAATAATCACACAGCCATTTTCCAAGCAAGCATATATGTCACATTGTCACGTCCTGACCAGCAGAGGGAGTAGTTGTTTAGTATTTGGTCAGGATGTGGCAGAAGTTGTATGTAGTTTCTAGTTGTTCTGTTTCTGTGTTAGTCTTGTGACTACCGATCAGGAACAGCTGGATATCGTTGTTCCTGATTGGGAGTCATATATTAGGTGTGTGTTTTTCTCTTGGGGTGGTGGGTTGTTTTATTTCGCACTGCTGTAAGTATTTGTATAGCCTGTGAAACTGTCACTTTCATTTCGTGTTTATTGTTTTCCGTGTACATCATAGTTAATAAAAATGATGTTGAGCACGCAATCCGCTGCGTATTGGTCCACCTTTTCTGACAGTGATTTTGAGATATCTTCAGACGAAGGAGAATATCGTGACACACATAAACTCAAACCACAGCTAAATGCAGCACTAACCTTTGATGATCTTCATCAGATGACACTCCTAGGACATTATGTTATACAATACATGCATGTTTTGTTCAATCAAGTTCATATTTATATCAAAAACCAGCTTTTTACATTAGCATGTGATGTTCAGAACTAGCATACCCACCGAAAACGTCCGGTGAATTTACTAAATTACTCACAAAATACATAACAATTATTTTAAGAATTATAGATACAGAACTCCTTTATGCAATCGCGGTGTCAGATTTTAAAATAGCTTTTCGGCGAAAGCACATTTTGCAATATTCTGAGTACATAGCTCGGCCATCATGGCTAGCTATTTTGACACCCACCAAGTTTGGGGCTCACTAAACTCAGAATTACTATTAGAAAAATTGGATTACCTTTGCTGTTCTTCATCAAAATGCACTCCCAGGACTTCTACTTCAACAACAAATGTTGTTTTGGTTCCAAATAATCCATAGTTATATTCAAATAGCTCCGTTTTGTTCGTGCGTTCAGGTCACTATCCGAAGGGTGACACGCGAGCGCAGTTCGTGACAAAAAAATTCAAAATATTCCATTACCGTACTTAGAAGCATGTCAAACGCTGTTTAAAATCAATTTTTATGCTATTTTTCTCGTAAAATAGCGATAATATTCCAACGTTGTATTCATTCAAAGGCTGAAAGAAAAAAATTGAGTAGTCTCGTGAATGCGCATCTCAGTCTCACTGTCTCCAGGCTGACCACTTACAAATTCTGCTGCTGTTCTTTGCCCAGAGACAGCAGACACCCCATTCCACTTTCTGGCGGCTTTAGAGAGCCAATGGAAGCCTTAGAAAATGTCACGTTACAGCACAGATGCTGTATTTTTGATAGAGATGCAACAGAAGGACAACAAATTGTCAGACAGGGCACTTCCTGTATGGAATCTTCTCAGGTTTTGGCCTGCCATATGAGTTCTGTTATACTCACAGACACCATTCAAACAGTTTTAGAAACTTTAGAGTGTTGTCTATCCAAATCTACTAATTATATACATATTCTAGTTTCTGGGCAGGAGTAGTAACCAGATTAAATCGGGTACGTTTTTTATCTGGCCGTGAAAATACTGCCCCCTATCCCAAAGAAGTTAAGGTCCTGGAGTGGCCTAGCCAGTCTCCAGACCTTAATCCCATAGAAAATCTGTGGAGGGAGCTGAAGGTTTGAGTTGCCAAACATCAGCCTCGAAACCTTAATGACTTGGAGAAGATCTGCAAAGAGGAGTGGGACAAAATCTCTCCTGAGATGTGTGCAAACCTGGTGGCCAACTACAAGAAACGTCTGACTTCTGTGATTGCCAACAAGGGTTTTGCCACCAAGTACTAAGTCATGTTTTGCAGAGGGGTCAAATACTTATTTCCCTCATTAAAATGCAAATAATTTTATAACATTTTTGACATGCGTTTTTCTGGATTTTTTTGTTGTTATTCTGTCTCTCACTGTTCAAATAAACCTACCATTAAAATTATAGACTGATCATTTCTTTGTAAGTGGGCAAACGTACAAAATCAGCAGGGGATCAAATACTTTCCCCCCCCCCACTGTAGCCCCTCTGGTAATTGAATAGGATGTCAATGGCTGTGACTAGGTAGAAATATTTCACTAATCTATCCTTTAATATTGGTAAAGATCACTAGTAAATCTAAGTGCATGCTCTTCAACCGATTGCTGCCCGCACCCTCCCACCCGACTAGCATCACTACTCTGGACAGTTCTGACTTAGAATATGTGGACAACTACAAATACCTAGATGTCTGGTTAGACTGAAAACTCTCCTTCCAGATTCACATTAACTCTTGAGGATACCCTAGGATAGGGGGCTCCACAGCGCATTTTGAAAAAAATTTGTTCCCATTTTCAACGGCCTACTAATCAAACTCAGAAGCTAGGACATGCATATACTTATTATATATGGATAGAAAACACCCTAAAGTTTCTAAAACTGTTTGAATGGTGTCTGTGATTATAACAGAACTCATTTGGCAGTCAAAACCCCGAGACCGATTGAAACAGGAAGTGGAATTCAGAATTGTGGACTCGACTTCTCATCTTTCCCTATTAATCACACCGTTAACCATGGTTCAGTGAGCACTTCCTATTGCTTCCACTAGATGTCGCCAGTCTTTTCACAGTGGTTTGAGCCTTATATAGTCGAAACTCAGTGAATGAGACGCATTGGAAATTGGTCACAGGGGATGGGCCATCACCATTATGACGCCGGTGGCCATGTCTACCCCCACCTTTGGAAACGGTTTGAAACACAATGAAATCATCCCCCTCGAATCTTATTGGCTCTCTTGGTGTTACAGGCCCTGAAGATTAATGTTTTACAACGTTTGACATGTTTGAACGAACCTACAGGCGGGAAAATCTCATTTATCCAAAACTTCAGCCCTGCGCAAGTCGGAGAATTTGGAGAGAGCCCTAGGACGCGCTACCAACAGCAGGCTAATGGAACGTGAAGGATGAACTTTTTCGACCGAAAATACATCTGTTGTGGACCTGGGATTCCTGGAAGTGCTTTCTGATGAAGACAACTAAAGGTAGGCGATTATTGACAATATTATACAAGATGAGATGTGACATGCGATTGTTCCAAGATGGCTCCGAGCTCGGTATATTAGCTCATTTTCTGAGTATCGCATCTCCTTTTATCGCAAAGTGTGATTACCCAGTAAAGTTAATTTAAAATCTGGTATGACAGGTGTTCTCAAGAGATATTCATCTATAAATGTTAGATTGACAATATAAATTTAAAAAATCGTTTTTGAATAGTAATTTAGGGAATTGTAGCATTGTTTCCTGGGACGCATTTGAGGGGAAAATGGTTAGTCAACGTCAGACGACGATGTAAAATGCTGTTTTTATATATAAATATGACCTTTATTGAACAAAAGAATGCATGCATTGTGTAACATGATGTCCTAGGTGTGTCATCTGATGAAGTTTGTAAAAGGTTAGTGCTGCATTTAGCTGTTTTTTGGTTATTTGTGATGCAAGTGGTATTATACATAGCACAGTCCGAATCTGCAAGCAAATTAAAGTCCACTTTGAGCTTAGACCAATATCATTCATGCTTCCTGTTGCCAGGAATCCCTCCTTTGCCCCCTCTAACCTTGATAACACCTTTGAGCGATGGGGAGAGTTGGGGATAAGTACCATAGGGGATTTATATATAGGAGGGACCTTTGCTTCCTTTGAATTGCTGAGGGAAACTTATAATCTTCCCAGAAGTAACTTTTTCAGATACCTACAGATTAGAGACTATGTTAGAAAACACCTCCCAACATTTGGGAATGCTAAACCTTCCATGTTTGACGGATGCATAAAAATATGCCCCATCTCAGACAAACTGATATCTCGTATATATGACGCTTTTCAATCTGTTAGCGCACCCTCTACTGATGCCATTAAGGCAAAATGGGAGGAAGAACTAGGGACTGATATTTCGGTGGCAGACTGGGAAGATAGCTTGGAGTATATCCACACCTGCTCTGTTAACTCCAGACATCGTCTCATAAAATTCAAGGTATTACACAGATTACACTATTCCAAAACCAAACTGCATAGGATATTTCCTGATACATCCCCATGTGTGATAAATGTCAGGCTGAGCAGGGTACACTACTCCACTGCTTTGCCCTATGCTCTAAATTGTATGGTTATTGGTGTGGAATTTTTGAGGTCCTCTCTGAAGTTCTGGAGACTTCAGTAGACCCAGACCAGCTTCTGATAATCCTGGGAGTGTCCGATTCCCTAAACGGATTAACCAACTCCCAAAAACAATTAATCTCTTACAGTCTCATTTCGGCAAAACAAATTAATCTTGCTGTTTTGGAAAAGGAGGGAAGCGCCCTCTACCAAATTATGGCTCAACGAATATGCAAACACTGTACACTTATAAAGAATTAGATATATTCTGAACAATAAATTATCAACATTTGATCAAATCTGGCAGCCTTTCCTCTCTTACTTGGACCAGTCGGCGTTGTGAATTTGCACTTTTTAACGCACTCTCAATTGTCATATGGTAATCTACCTTTGGGCAGCATGTGCTGGTCCCGCAACCCGAGCAGTTGGGAGGGGAATAGGGTGGAATAAGGGGGGGATAAAGGGGGGTATAAGTGGGGGGGTTATACATCTACCCTTTTTCTTTCTACCTGTCCTTGTTCTGTATGTCTTGTTTTGTAATATTTGTTTTGTGCCCAGAACTCTGGGTCTTGTGGTTAATGTCTATTCTCTTGTGTTTAGATAAAAACTGTAAATTTGTCTTTTATACCTATACACCATTCTTGTGTGTGTGTTCAATAAAAAATATTTGAACGGAGAAGAGGTTAACGTTCAGTTAGAAGCATTCGATTTCGCAATGGCATAGGACAAACATTATTTTAGATTTGTGTGCCCTTAAAGTGTTTTCACGGCGAAACATAATGAAATGTTATGAAGGCATAGTTACACTTACAGTGCATTTTCCGAGATCTCCAAGATCCATGATTTGTACAGGGTTTAAGTTCAATGTTCTAATTAAATCATTAAATGCTTAATAATGACAAATAACACTGTCATAAATGTCATTAATGCAAGGAAAGAAAGCTAGTGTTATATGTTACACGATCTGTGAAGACTCCAATAATTAAATAATGAATTATGGACAACTCATGAACTAGGGTGTAAGACATGTTTTGATTAAATTATTTTGAATGTAGGCTAAACAATAAAGTTAACCTTTTTAGATAAAACTATACTAAATATATCCAAGTCACCAAATAATTGATTAAAACACACTGTTTTGCTGTGAAGGTATACAGAAGCCTCGTCAGCACTCTTTGGGTTAGCGCCATGGTTTAGCCGAAGGACAGCTAGTTTTCGTCCTCCTCTGGATACATTGACTTCAATACAAAACCTAAGAGTCTCATGGATCTCACCCCCTGCCAAAGACTTACACAGTAATTATGACAACTTCTGGAGAACGTCCTCCAATCTATCAGAGCTCTTGCAGAATGAACTGGCATGTTGTCCACCCAATCAAAGGATCAGAGAATGAATCTAGTACTGAAAGCATGAGCTACAGCTAGCTAGCTAGCTCTGCAGTGCATGAAATGTGGTGAGTAATTGACTCAAATAGAGAGACAATAGTTGAGCAGTTCTGAACATATAAATGTCTTAAAAAATGGAGGACAGAGAGAGAGCTAGCTATATTTCATTGTATTATAATTCTTTTCACTTACCTAGCTAGTGAATGCAGCTAGCTGTTTTAGCCTACTCAAACACCCAGCTCAAACAGAGAGGGATGCAATGTTAGCCAGCTGGCTATGGCTATCCAACACTGGAACTCTTCCAAGTCAAGGTAAGCTTTCAGTTTTATTAATTTATTGCAACCGGAGCCCGCTGGTGTAACTGCTAAACTGCTTGCGTTACACTTTATTATCACGTTAGCTCTAGTAGCTAATGTTAGCTAAGTTGTCATGATGTCAGCTAATATGGTTACAACAATGTAGGCTGTGTGTTGGGATTATGGTATAAAAGTTTGGCTTGGAAAGGTTTTTCTGCGTGGTCACATACAGCTGTTGTATTGTGCCCTGAAGTCCACATGAGAAGGGAAAATGTGAGAGGAGATCACATAGATGCGAGAATGAATTATATAATGAGCAAATTTTCATGCTGTTTGTATGTGGCTGGATGAAAGTAAACTGTGTTTGCTGTGGTCAGGGGTGTATTTTTATTTTAACCTTTATTTAACTAGGCAAGTCAGTTAAGAACAAATGCTTATTTACAATGACGGCCTACCGAGGATCAGTGGGTTAACTGCCTTGTTCAGAGGCAGAACAAGGCAGCTCGGAGATTCGAACCAGCAACCTTTCGGTTACTGGCCCAACGCTCTAACCACTAGGCTACCTGCCGCCCCATATTCATTTGGTCCGTAATGTTGAAAAACTTTTCTTAAATGAGAGCAAACGGAACGGAACAGGGATAAACATACCTGAATTTGTCCAATAGAAACTCCGGTTTGTAATTGTTGGACTAATGATTATACCCTAGATCAGCTAGATGCAGGCAAGTGTGCAAGACGGTATTGCATGTGTCTGTCACCTTGATTACTCACATTTTTCTCTTGACCTGTGCAGCTACATTGTAAACTTTTGTTCATAGGCTAGGTTGTAGCAACCTCATGATGGGTATAGGGAAACTGTGTGTATGTAACGGTTGTCGTACGGAGTAGACCAAGGCGCAGCAGGTTGAGTGCTTACACTTTTATTGAACACTTACAAAACAAAACGAACGAACGCACAATATTGCAGGCTACACACACAGCTATGCAAAAACAACTTCCCACAAAAGACAGGTGAAAAAAGGGCTACCTAAGTATGACTCCCAATCAGCAACAACGATGTACAGCTGTTCCTGATTGAGAGCCATACCAGGCCAACAAAGAAATACTCAACATAGAAAAACAAAACATAGAACAATACCCAAAAACCCCGGAACACATAAAACAAACACCCCTCTTACATAAGTACATATCCCAACAAACCCCGAACCACATAAAACAAACACCCCCTGCCACGTCCTGACCAAACTACAATAACAAATAACCTCTTTACTGGTCAGGACGTGACAGTGTATCATGTACTAGCCTAAACCTATCAATGTTACATTGAGCTGGGTGAATGGAATATGAATGACAGTCATCCAATATACTGTAATAGAAATAAGCCCATGTTCATCTTAAACGGCACTGACCGCAACTCATGTTAGGCTGACCATCCTGTTTTCAATTAATGTAGGCCTTATCAATGTCATTTGTAAACTTTGATGTTTTGTAAGAGACGTATATTTCTGTAAGAATATTTCAAAAATAAATAAACAACGCAGAGGACTAAAGGTCAAGAGGACTAAAGGTCAAGAGGGAATCAACGATCAATTGAATACGTTTTTCTATAATAGGGAATTATTGATCAATGGGTCAGAGACATAGGAGGAATTTGTCTAGGCATTGAGCCTGAAATAGGATACTCGTTATTTGGCCATTTGCCCAGTTTTATTGCAAGGGATTCTAACTGGTCAACCACAGGCTAGGGCTGGGTTATAAAGTACATCCTGTCACTTTGTTCTGTGGAGAGAGTCACTGAGGACAGGGGAGAATGAAAATCTACCTCTCAGCATAACATCCATAATTTGTCCTCTTTGAATTAACTTATTTTTCTCACGTTTGCTTTGAGGTCTGTGTTATTGAAGAGTAACATCAACTGCTAACATTTCTATTAATCAAATGGGGCGATTGTAGACTACATACAGTTTGGATGCTATAATTATTTTGTAGTAGACCAACATGCAGAGGTAGCTTACTTTTTGAAGTGATTTGTTTGAAAATATCATGACTGGTTGTGTTCATGCCACATTGAAAGGTAATACATTTTTACTGTTTAAATTATGTTATGTAGAGTAGGCCAGAAGGATAAACTGAAAAACCTAACCTGTATCAAATAAAAAGATGGCGGAACCGCAAAAGTACTTGTGCAAGAGTATTTATTTACAGAATGAATCTGGAAGAAAAACAGTACTGGCATCCAAAGTATCCATTATGGGACCGCTCAAAAACAATGCTGCCCCATCCACAGCTCAATCCAAAATGGCTCTCCCTTGAACTGAAAGAGAGGCTCCTGTCACGACAGTGACGGATGGTGGCGCCCCTCCTCGGCCGGGCGGAGCTCGGCGGTCATCGTCGCCGGCCTACTAGCTACCATCGATCCCTTTTTGTTTCACTTTCGTTTGGTTAGGTCTAGGTAGGCACGCACCTGTTTTGGGTTAGTCATTAGTAAGGGGGGGTTATTTAGGTTAGCGTAGGATGTATGTGGTTGTACGTGATTGTGTTGCTTGTCCGGGTTTTTGTGTTCGTAAAGAACGTGTACTGAGTTTTTTTCCTTCTGCCAGTGGTTTATTTTATTTGTGTACACCACCGCAGAATCTTTCAGGGCTGCGCCCCTATACCTTGTCGACCACGTACAGTGCTTCCAATAAAGAAGTGTGGTCACGAACTCTCTCTGTCTCCTGCGCCTGACTCTACCTCTCCTGTTGTTCCTCGAGCCAGCCCATGACAGCTCCTTTTGTAGGGGAAGCCTCTCCCCATCAGAACATAATCAGCACTAATTAATTAAGCAATTACCTATTCAAAGCCTACTGTCACGTCCTTACCAGTATAGGGGTTATTTGTTATTGTAGTGTGGTCAGGACGTGGCAGGGGGTGTTTGTTTTATGTGGTTCAGGGTGTGTTTTGTGTATGTGTTTAGGTAGAGGGGTATTTGATTTATTAGTCCGGGGTTTGTTAGTCATTGTTCTATGTTAGTATATTTCTATGTTCTATCTAGTCTTTTGTATTTCTATGTTTAGTTTATTGGGGTTGGACCTTCAATTGGAGGCAGCTGGTTATTGTTGCCTCTGATTGAGGGTCCTATAATTAGGAGTTTGTTTTTCATGGGGTTTTTGTCGGAGATTGTTCTTGTTTAGCTGTTTGCCTGACAAGACTGTCAAGTTCGTTTTGTTTTGTATACGTTTTATGTGTTTTCCTTCTTCACCAAATAAAAAAAGATGAGTGTACATTTTCCCGCTGCGTCTTGGTCTCTACCCTACGACACCCGTGACACCTACATTTTCCATTCAGCTAAACATACTAAAGTATATACATTGCAACATGTTTTTCATGACACAATATACCAAAATCACATCACTACTGACATGGTGTCTTTCAATATGCCCATTTACATTAATGAGCCATTTGGGACAGGCACTACAAAGTCAGCCCGATTGCCTTAGCTCGGGTCCTTATCCCAGCATACCCAGAAGCTACAGAGACGGAGAGAGAGGAAACGAACCAAACAACGCGTTCATCCATAACATTGATTAGTATAATAAACTAGAGGTCGACCGATTATGATTTTTCAACACCGATACCGATTATTGGGGGACCCAAAAAAAGCCGATACCGATTAACCGGCCGATTTCTTTTATTTTTTTTACATCTATTTGTAATAATGCCAATTACAACAATACTGAATGAACACTTATTTTAACTTAATATAATACATCAATAAAATCAATTTAGCCTCAAATAAATAATGAAACATGTTCAATTTGGTTTAAATAATGCAAAAACAAAGTGTTGGAGAAGAAAGTAAAAGTGCAATATGTGCCATGTAAGAAAGCTAATGTTTAAGTGCCTTGCTCAGAACATGGGAACATATGAAAGCTGGTGGTTCCCTTTAACATGAATCTTCAATATTCCCAGGTAAGAAGTTTTAGGTTGTAGTTATTATAGGAATTAATAGGACTATTTCTCTCTATACGATTTGTATTTCGTATACCTTTGACTATTGGATGTTCTTATAGGCACTTTAGTATAGCCAGTGTAACAGTATAGCTTCCGTCCCTCTCCTCGCTCCTACCTGGGATCGAACCAGGAACACATCGACAACAGCCACCCTTGAAGCAGCGTTACCCATGTAGAGCAAGGGGAACAACTACTCCAAGTCTCAGAGCGAGTGACGTTTGAAACACTATTAGCGCGCACCCCGCTAACTAGCTAGCCATTTCACATCGGTTACACCAGCCTAATCTCGGGTGTTGATAGGCTTGAAGTCATAAACAGCGCAATGCATTGCGAAGAGCTGCTGGCAAAACGCACGAAAGTGCTGTTTGAATGAATGCTTACGAGCATGCTGGTGCCTAGCATCGCTCAGTCAGACTGCTCTATCAAATCATAGACTTAATTATAACATAATAACACACAGAAATACGAGCCTATGGCCATTAAAATGGTTGAATCCGGAAACTAGGCAGAAGGTCCTCTGTTGTTGTGCCAACGGTAGCTGTGGGCAGCAGGGTTACTGTCACTGGAGCATCTCAGCTCTACAGAGTCTCCCTCCTTCACACTGGACATGCACTCAACCATAACATCCACTGGGGCATCTATGAATAACATCATTAGTAAGAACGATATTACTATGTAATAAACATCTTAGGACAAATTCAGTGGGTCAACCACATGATTTCAATCTATTTTCATTTCCAAAGGGAAGTATGGACAAAGTTTTAGTTCCCTTTTCAAAGAAGTTTAATTTGTCAAATTCACAGAAATATTCTGTTTTCACAGAAGTGAAAGTGAAAATCTTCCAAACAGTGTTAAAACACAGATGTGGTCCACTTACATTTGACATTTATTGTTTTGGAGCTACTCACTGTCATTCCTCCCTTGTATGCTGCTGTGCAGACCAGAGGCTGGTTGTTATCAGCGATGCTGGATCTAAAGGTCAGGGTCAATGTCTCTTCCCACTGGGAATTGGTCTGCTGCCGTGATTGGATGCTGGGTGTTCCAGAGTGGCTCTAGGTGATGAGAGGGGGATCAGATGGGCAGGAGTGAGACACAGAGCAGGAGGCAGATACCACCTCCCCCACCTTCACCTCCTCCCTCACTGACAGAGAGTGGGGGTCTGGAGAGCCTAAAATCAAAAAGAGATGACAACAGTTATAGCAGTGTGCTTCCACTTATTCTTCGGTCTATCCTTTCTGTACAATTACAATTATAATCATCAAGAAGCTATAGCTAATAAGATAACATTAGGTTAACATAGGTCACTATAATTAACACATTTGAAATGTTCCTAGTCGTTTTTCCCTGGGAAACTTACTGCTCGCTGTAATGGAGACTGTCATCTTTGTATAAATACTTGTCATAGTCTTTAATTTAAATCCTGAAAGTAAAGGGTCCTTTGTCACTGCGATGGAGGGGGTCAATTCTGAGAGAGCAGTTCTTCTGTCTGAGGTTTCCTACCAGCTCTGTACGACCCCTGTAGTCTGTCATGTTGGAGCTGTCTGTGTGGTAATTAACCTCATAAGTGTCTTTGAACCAGATGCCAGTGAATTCAGAGGGCTTATTCTCGGGTTCTGGGTAGTTGAATGAGCAGGGAATCACGATGCATGAGCCCTGCTGGCAGGAGACTGAAACCGGCACCTCAGCATTCCATGACGAGGCTTCAACTCCCATCACTCAAATAGCAGTGGGGGAAATAATAGTCAGAGGTGTTGGTCACATGTCAAGGAATATGAGTATAAGAATGGAATGCAGCTAGCTAGTTTAGCTTACTCAAACAACCATCTCAAACAGAAAGGGGGTCTAGCTTTTGGTTTAATAAATGTATTGCCACCAGGGCCCGCCGGTTTAAATGCTAAACTGCTCGCTGCTGACTGTACACTGTACTCCATGATTGTAGCGGGTTTACTAATGCGTTGGTTCTATTAGCTATGTTGACTATGATGTGAAAACGATGTAGTCTGTGTGAGGTTAGCAGTCATGATATGAAGGTTTGGATTGGAAAGGTTTTTTCGCCTGGCACAGACAGCTGATGTGTTGTGCACTGAAGTCCACAAGCGAAGAGAACCTGTGAGAGGATTACAGAGCGTAGATAGATTCGAGAAGTAATTATATTTCCAATTAGCAGTTTGTATGTGGCTTCTATGAAAGTGAACTGTGTTTGCGTGTGATCAGGTGTGTATTCATTGTGCCGATTCTGTTGAAAAGCCATTTTTAAAAGGAATCAAACAGAACAAAACGGGGATAAACATACCTGAATTGGTCCAATAGAAACTCTCGTTTGCAACTGTTGGACTAATGATTATACACTAGATCAGCTAAATTCAGGCAAGATTGTGGTAGGTGGTACTGACTGTGTCACTGTCTGTCACCTTGATTACTCAAAATTCTGTCAACCTGTGCAATGTTCATCCACTGGCTAGGTTGTAGCAACCTCATGATGGGTACAGGGAACATTTTTGCATCGTGTAGTAGCCTAAACCTATCGATGTTACATTGAGCTGGTTGAAGGGAATATGAATGACAGTCATCCAATATGCTGAAATAGAAATAAGAGCATGTTCATAAATGGCACTGACCACCACTGAACTCACCACATTGTTTTGTATTTTCTTCTGAGCAAATGATTAAATAAATACATAAACTCAGCAAAAAAATAAACATCCCTTTTTCAGGACCCTGTCTTTCAAAGTGTCACGTCCTGGCCAGTATAAGGTTAATTGTTTTTGTAGTTTGGTCAGGACGTGGCAGAGGGTATTTGTTTTATGTGGTTCGGGGTGGTGTGTTTGTGTAAAGGGTGTTTGATTTAGTATTTCCGGGTTTTTGGTTGATGGTCTATGTGTTTATATTCTATGGTTAGTCTAGTGTGTGTGTTTCTATGTTTGGTTAATTGGGGTTGGGACTCTCAGTTGAAGGCAGGTGTTGTCTATCTGCCTTTGATTGAGAGTCCCATATATTAGGGTGTGTTTGTGTGTGTGATTTGTGGGTGATTGTTCTGAGTTTAGCCTTGTGCCTTACCAGACTGGCTGTATTTCGTTCGGTCACTTGTTTTGTTATTTTGTACGTTCATTTTGGAAGTTAATAAATCTCAAGATGAGCATACACATACCTGCTGCGTTTTGGTCCTCCATTACCGACGACAACCGTGACAGAATCACCCACCAACTATGGACCAAGCAGCAGAAGAAGGAGCAGAGGGACTTCGAGTTGGACTGGCGGGAGAAGTGGACCTGGGAGGAAGTTCTGGACGGGGCCGGACCTTGGCACCAGGCTGAGGATTATCGCCGCCCGCAGTGGGAAATTGAGGCAGCCAAGGCATAGAGGCGTAGGTACGAGGCCATGGACGCGCTGAGGGAGAAGCACGAGAGGCACCCCCAATACATTTTTTTGGGGGGGCACACGGGTAGTTTGGCTAGGCGTAAGAAGAGCCGGAAGCCAGCTACCCGTGGTTATATGGAGGAGCGTATGGGGTGGAGAGCGCTATGTTTCGCTGAGGAGCGCACTATCTCACCCATACGCACGCACAGTCCGGTGCGCGTTATTCCAGCCCCTCGCAGGTGCCGTGCTAGAGCGGGCATCCAGCCTGGTAGAAGGATGCCTGCGCAGCGCATCTGGTCGCCGGTACGCCTCCGAGGACCAGGCTACCCAACTCCCGCTCTACGCACGGCTACCATCAGGCCCCTGCACAGCCCAGTCTGCCCTGTACGAGCACCCCGCTCGTACAGGGCTACTAGTTCCATCCAGCCAAGGCGGGTTGTGCAGGAGGTAAGATCTAGACCGACTGTGCGCCTCCATAGCCCTGGGTTTCCAGCTCCTGTCTCTCGTGCGGACCCGGAAGTGCGTCAACCCAGTCCGACTCGTCCTGTTCCCGCTCCCCGCACTAGCCTGGAGGTGCGTGTTCATAATCTGGTAAGCCCAGTACCAGCACCAGGCTACAAGTGCGTCAACCCAGCCACGCCAGTCAACAGTCACCAGAGCTGCCCGCCAGTCAACAGTCGTCATCAGAGCTGCCCGCCAGTCAACAGTCGTCATCAGAGCTGCCCGCCAGTCAACAGTCGTCATCAGAGCTGCCCGCCAGTCAACAGTCGTCATCAGAGCTGCCCGCCAGTCAACAGTCGTCATCAGAGCTGCCCGCCAGTCAACAGTCGTCATCAGAGCTGCCCGCCAGTCAACAGTCGTCATCAGAGCTGCCCGCCAGTCAACAGTCGTCATCAGAGCTGCCCGCCAGTCAACAGTCGTCATCAGAGCTGCCCGCCAGTCAACAGTCGTCATCAGAGCTGCCCGCCAGTCAACAGTCGTCATCAGAGCTGCCCGCCAGTCAACAGTCGTCGGAGCTGCCCGCCAGTCAACAGTCGTCGGAGCTGCCCGCCAGTCAACAGTCGTCGGAGCTGCCCGCCAGTCAACAGTCGCCGGAGTGGCCAGACTGCGCTGAACTGCCGGAGTGGCCAGACTGCGCTGAACTGCCGGAGTGGCCAGACTGCGCTGAACTGCCGGAGTGGCCAGACTGCGCTGAACTGCCGGAGTGGCCAGACTGCGCTGAACTGCCGGAGTGGCCAGACTGCGCTGAACTGCCGGAGTGGCCAGACTGCGCTGAACTGCCCGGAGTGGCCAGACTGCGCTGAACTGCCCCGAGTTGCCAGACGGTCCAGACTGTCCCGAGTTGCCAGACTGTCCCGAGTTGCCAGACGGTCCAGACTGTCCCGAGTTGCCAGACTGCCCAGACTGTCCCGAGTTGCCAGACTGCCCAGACTGTCCCGAGTTGCCAGACTGCCCAGACTGTCCCGAGTTGCCAGACTGCCCAGACTGTCCCGAGTTGCCAGACTGCCCAGACTGTCCCGAGTTGCCAGACTGTCCCGAGTTGCCAGACTGCCCAGACTGTCCCGAGTTGCCAGACTGCCCAGACTGTCCCGAGCTGCCAGACTGCCCAGACTGTCCCGAGCTGCCAGACTGCCCCGACAGCCTGGAACGGCCTGAGCCGGAGCCACCTCCAGAAATAGGTGGGTTGGGGAGGGGGGGTGTAGCACAGTGCCGTCGTTGACGGCAGCCACCCTCCCTTCCCTCCCTTTAGAAAAGGGGAATTTTTTTGGGTGTTGCTTGGGGTTATTTTTTTTGTTAAGGTGCTTCTGGGGTAGCACCTTTAAGGGGGGGTACTGTCACGTCCTGGCCAGTGTAAGGTTAATTGTTTTTGTAGTTTGGTCAGGACGTGGCAGAGGGTATTTGTTTTATGTGGTTCGGGGTGGTGTGTTTGTGTAAAGGGTGTTTCATTTAGTATTTCCGGGTTTTTGGTTGATGGTCTATGTGTTTGTATTCTATGGTTAGTCTAGTGTGTGTGTTTCTATGTTTGGTTAATTGGGGTTGGGACTCTCAGTTGAAGGCAGGTGTTGTCTATCTGCCTTTGATTGAGAGTCCCATATATTAGGGTGTGTTTGTGTGTGATTTGTGGGTGATTGTTCTGAGTTTAGCCTTGTGCCTTACCAGACTGTCTGTATTTCATTCGGTCACTTGTTTTGTTATTTTGTACGTTCATTTTGGAAGTTAATAAATCTCAAGATGAGCATACACATACCTGCTGCGTTTTGGTCCTCCATTACCGACGACAACCGTGACACAAAGATAATTCGTAAAAATCCAAATAACTTCACAGATCTTCCATAGACAATTATTGAAAATGCACCTGTGGAACGATCGTTAAGACACTAACAGCTTACAGACAGTAGGCAATTAACTTCTATGGGCTACGCTAGCGTCCCACCTGCGGGACACAGCCAGTGAAATATCAGGCCGGCAAATTCAAAAACAACAAAATGTCATAATTCAACTTTCTCAAACATACAACTATTTTACACCATTTTAAAGATACACTTCTCCTTGATGTAACCACATTGTCCGATTTCAAAAAGGCTTTACAGCAAAAGCAAAACATTAGATTATGTTAGGAGAGTACATAGACCAAAATAATCACACAGCCATTTTCTAAGCAAGGACATGTGTCAATAAAACCAAAAACACAGCTAAATGAAGCACTAACCTTTGGCGATCTTCATCAGATGACACTCCTAGGACATTATGTTATACAATACAATACATGTATGTTTTGTTCGATAAAGTTCATATTTATATCGAAAAACAGCATTTTACATTGGTGCGTGATGTTCAGAAAATGTATTCCCACCAAAACGTCCGGTGAATGTGCACATCAATTTACAAAAATACTCATCAAAAAATATATAACAATTATTTAAAGAATTATAGACTACCCCTGGATGCAACCGCTGTGTCAGATTTTAAAATAGCTTACGGAGAAAGCACATTTTTCAATATTCTGAGTATATAGCTCAGCCATCACGGTGAGCTATACAGACACCCGCCAAGTTCGGGGCAACCTAAACTCAGAATTAGTATTAGAAATATTCTCTTACCTTTGCTGATCTTCGTCAGAATGCACTCCCAGGACTGCTACTTCCACAAGAAATGTTGTTTTTGTTCCAAATAATCCACATTTATGTCCAAATACCTCCGTTTTGTTCGTGCGTACAGATCACTTATCCAAAGGCATAACGCGTGAGCGCAGAACCAGAGACAAAGTCCAAATGTTCCATTACCGTACTTAGAAGCATGTCAAACGCTGTTTAAAATCAATCTTTATGGTATTTTTTACGTAAAATTGCGATAATATTCCAACCGGACAATAGTGTATTCATTCAAGGAGAAAAAGAAGGAACAGCGTGCTCGTGTGACTGCGCATATCCAAGTCCTTTGTTGCCAGGCAGTCCACTCAGAAACTGAGCTCCTATTATCTGCCCAGTGACAGGAGAATGCTCAAACCACTTTCTGAAGGCTTTAGACAGCCAATGCAAGCCTTAGGAAGTGCAACGTAACCCCACAGATACTGTAGTTTCGAAAGGGAGTAGAAAGAAGAACCACAATTCTCAGATCCTCCACTTCCTAGTTGACTTTTTCTCAGGTTTTTGCCTGCCATATGAGTTTTGTTATACTCACAGACACCATTCAAACAGTTTTAGAAACTTCAGAGTGTTTTCTATCTAAATCTACTAATAATATGCATATTCTAGTTTCTGGGCCAGAGTAGTAACCTGTTTAAATTGGGTACGTTTTTCATCTAGCCGTGAAAATACTGCCCCCTAGCCCAGACAGGTTATGGTCAGTTATGAAAACTTAGTACACTAAAGAGGCCTTTCTACTGACTCTGAAAAACACCAAAAGAAAGATGCCCAGGGTCCCTGCTCATCTGCGTGAACCTGCCTTAGGCATGCTGCAAGGAGGCATGAGGATTGCAGATGTGGCCAGGGCAATAAATTGCAATGTCTGTACTGAGACGCCTAAGACGGCGCTACAGGGACACAGGACAGAGAGCTGATCATCCTCGCAGTGGCAGACCACGTGTAACAACACCTGCACAGGATCGGTACATCCGAACATCACACCTGCGGGACAGGTACAGGATGGCAACAACAACTGCCCGACAACAACTTACACCAGGAACACACAATCCCCCCATCAGTGCTCAGACTGTCCGCTATAGGCTGAGAGAGACTGGACTGAGGGCTTGTAGGCCTGTTGTAAGGCAGGTCCTCACCAGACATCACCGGCAACAACGTCGCATATGGGCACAAATCCACCGTTTCTGGACCAGACAGGACTTCCAAAAACTGCTCTTTACTGACGAGTCGTGGTTTTGTGTCACCAGGGGTGATGGTTGGATTTGCGTTTATCGTCGAAGGAATGAGCGTTACACCGAGGCCTCTACTCTGGAGCAGGATCGATTTGGAGGTGGAGGGTCCGTCATGGTCTGGTGCGGTGTGTCACAGCATCATCCGACTGAGCTTGTTGTCATTGCAGGTAATCTCAACGCTGTGCGTTACAGGGAAGACATCCTCCTCCCTCATGTGGTACCATTCCTTCAGGCTCATTCTGACATGACCCTCCAGCATGACAATGCCACCAGCCATACTGCTCGTTCCCTGTGTGATTTCCTGCAAGACAGGAATGTCAGTGTTCTGCCATGACCAGCGAAGAGCCCGGATCTCAATCCCATTGAGCACATCTGGGACCTGTTGGATTGGAGGGTGAGGGCTAGGGCCATTCCCCCCAGAAATGT
This sequence comes from Salmo salar, assembly GCF_965601325.2. NCBI lineage: Eukaryota > Metazoa > Chordata > Actinopteri > Salmoniformes > Salmonidae > Salmo > Salmo salar. The sequence continues at coordinate 69,978,362 of NC_138295.1, forward strand.
CTGGGAACTTGCAGGTGCCTTGGTGGAAGAGTGGGGTAACATCTCACAGCAAGAACTGGCAAATATGGTGCAGTCCATGAGGAGGAGATGCACTGCAGTACTTAATGCAGCTGGTGGCCACACCAGATACTGACTGTTACTTTTGATTTTGACCCTCCTTTGTTCAGGGACACATTATTCCATTTCTGTTAGTCACATGTCTGTCATTTACATGAACTTGTTGAACATGAACATGTCATGAACTTGTTCAGTTTATGTCGCAGTTGTTGAATCTTGTTATGTTCAACCAAATATTTACACATGTTAAGATTGATGAAAATAAACACAGTTGACAGTGAGAGGATGTTTCTTTTTTTGCTGAGTTTAGGTTGTAATGTTTTTTTTACTGGCTTGGCTTCCCCAGTGATTTTACCCACGTATCGCTACTGACCTGCGCATCACTAGTGTCCGCTACCCCAAAAATCTCACTCCACCCATGTGCATGCATTTAGGGGTTAACAGATTACAAGCAAAGAATGTGCTGAACACAAATACTGTAACACTTTATTGTACTCCTGAGTGTACCTGACCCTTCGACGCTTTCAATATCAAAACCCCTTTGGGTGTCCTATTTTCATCTTTCAGTGGCTATGCGTTGCATGTATTAGCCTAAACAGGATGTGTCTTCATTATTCTATATATTCTTGGGGAGTGAGGGAGTACTCTATGGAGAGAACAGTAGAGAATCAGACCAAAGACCTTGTGTAGGCCTACTCTTTTCACACCAATCCTTGCTCCCTCTCATGTTCTGTCTATGTAACATATCTGATATATTAATATTCTGGGTACTGTAGTCATATGATCAAGAGGAAAGTCTGACTTCCATGTGCAAAGTGTAGTGGCGTGGAAAATTCCAACTCCAACGAATGAGGCGAAAAAATTGCCAGTGTGTACATATTAATCAAAATATAATTTTAACACTGCAAATTTAACATAATTAAATAGAGTAAAAATGTGTTTTTTGTAACTCTTGACCTAAAGACATTGCTGTCTCGACTTTCAATGTCCCAAACAGACTCAGAAATGATTTAGTTAATTTAGAAAGTTCGTCCCAATATTAGAACAGAGGTATTCTTCCAGTGTTCACTTCTTTACTGTATAGATGTCCATGGTAAACAGAAGTCAGTGTTTATTTTCTGGGTGACTCAGGAGTTCTGGTCTTCCACAAAGGCTGGGTTACACATCTCTCCCCTGTTAAGACAGAATTTGCTGGTCTGAGGACATGTGGGCAGGTGGACGTAACGGATGCAGCTGCTCCTAGCGAGATGGTTCAGCTTGTTCCTAGCACAGCCATGCTTGGGGACCACCAACAAATCCTCTTGCTGTTTAGCCAGGAAGTCCTCCAGCTTGGCCATGTCCTCCTTGCGGCGGCCCCGGGACAGCTTCCCAAGAGGGTGGGACATGTAGCCGCTGGACACTCTGTTTCCCATGGGACAGGAGGAGATTACTGTAGACAGAGGGGTAGTGGTCACAGACCACATGCGATATGGAAGTTAAACACACTGTAGACAGTGTTATGTGAGGAAAAAAGGACACATACTGGTATAAACCACCTGACTGACTGGTGGTGCTAGTTGTGTAACCTACTTACAAATGCTGCCTGCAACGATTGTATGAATGTGTTGAGGGTAAGAAGTCATGAAAACATAATTGAGCCACAAAAACTGCAGCAATGTTATTTCTTACCAGAGATGAGTTTGGAAGTGTCTTGCCTCTGCAATCAGCAACTGATGGAAAGGTGGTTGACTTAATATTTTTATGGCAGAGATCCTGTAGGCCAGAGAGGTGTGAATGGGCCTAGTCACCATCAAACAAAAGGTTTCACTCAAAATGATATAGACAAGATGATTGTATCAATCAGGATTTCTGATTAGTTGAAACAATACCAGTTCACTTCCTCATTGCTGATGAATGCATTTGGCTCTCAATCAATTTAAGATTGGTGGTACAAAAGAAGCCCAGGCATTTCAAAAAGTCTAAATTAAATGATTGCAAATATTGTAAAATACCCCAAAATACATAGAGTTGGCATCCGAGTTGTTTGAGACTGTTTGTACTCTGGGTATATTTAAAAAAATACTGTCCCCAACACTATTAGGGAACACTTCTATAATAAAGTCTATAATTCTGTTGTTGTAGGAGATCACAATGGGATAGATTCTCTTCAAATCAAAAATCAAATCAAATTTTATTGGTTCACTCACAGGCAATCAGCGCAGAGACAATGACCTTCTAAGGTTAGGATGGAAAGTGTAATTTAAAAATTAACTGCCTACTGTTATGCAGGCCTAATATTATCATGTTTGGTTGGAAAAAATACTAGATGAATACTAGTAGATGTCCTAACCGACTTGCCAAAACTATAGTTTGTTAACAAGAAATGTGTGGAGTGATAAAGCCCAACAGGATGCTCTCAATTGTGCATCTGTAAATGTTTGTGGCCTTAGTGCAGTATGATTTATTGTGTTCCAAATCTACAAAGAAATTGTCATAGTTGTAAATACAGAGTAGAACTGGTGGTACACTGGGTTTGTTCACATTTTAGTCATTTACATTTTACATTTTAGTCATTTAGCAGACGCTCTTATCCAGAGCGACTTACAGTAGTGAATGCATACATTTCATATACATTTTTTTCGTAATTTTTTTAAATAAAAAATAGTCCTCTACTTCTCTTTCTCCCGAGTGGCAGTGTCTTAGACCACTGGGTCTAAGACATTGCATCTCAGCGCAGGAGACGTCTTTGCAGAACCTGATTCGAATCCAGGCTGCATCACATCCGGCTGTGATTGGGAGTCCCATAGGGCGGCGCACAATTGGCCCAGCGTCGTCCGGGTTTTGCTGGGGTAGGCCGTCATTGTAAATAAGAATTTGTTCTTAACTGACTTGCCTACTAGTTAAATAAAGGTTAAATAAAAAACATATGATGTAATACCTTCTACTAACCACCAGGAGGAGACTATGATTTACAGAGCTCATTGGTGACAAAATTACTTCTGCTTGATATTTACATTCTTTCAGTACATGAAGTTGATTTATGACAATATGTTTGTTTTTCCCCACACAGCAAATCAATGTGGATCAGTGTCCCAGTAAAAAAATTTACTGTGATAGAAAAAGGATGAAAAATAACTCAATGAAACACATATATTTTTATTTGATCACTGTTGTTGAACATTTACACATGTTCATATTTCCACTGATCTGGTGACGATTTTAAGGTACTTTACTTTATAATCGTTGTATTCTCTATCTCAAGTGCATACAGTATATCTCAATATGGCCTGTTTTGACAAATTACACTATATTGTATCTGTCTGTACATTCCAGTGGACAACAGAAGCACTGTGTTGACCTGAGTGTCAGTTACACATAAGTACACACAGTTGAAAGGAGCAACACAAAAACAATAATATATTGTATATACAATTCTCAACTATTATACCTGTATAACCATTCATATCAGGTTTACTCTGAATCACCCAAAGCCATAGATAAAAACAAACACCTCGTAAAAGCCATAAAACTAAAGGCACAACCCAAATAAGAATGTGTCCATTTTCTTTAGCCTTTAGAACCATAAAGCTACATAAAGCTAACAAATATAAGCAGTCACCAGCTCTGCTACATTGGGTTAAAATGTTAATATTTTACTGGAACCTTTGACAGACTGAGTACCATGGCGTCTGAGCCAGCTGACTCCCACATAATTCCTGTTATGTTCACACACTCGTATTGGTTGCTATCCTTTTCAGTCTACAGGAAACCAGATCAGAGATACTATCATCAACAACACCTTCATTGTTTTTTATATCCTTTCTACTTAGGGCAATGTTCTTCTCAGATCTCAGATATCTACTGTAAATGTCAACAGTAAGCCTACAGTACATTCCTCCATGTGGCCATATATTTGATTGTTGGTATAGTAGTTTGCAGAGGTGGGACCAAGTCATTGTTTTACAAGTCACAAATAAGTCTCAAGTCTTAGCACTCAAGTCCCAAGTCAAGACAGGCAAGTCCGAGCCAAGTCTCAAGTCCTAAAGTTTGAGTCCTAAACAAGTCATAATGTGCTCTTCCCCAAATTTAAAACCATTTCATATTTTTAACAAGAGTAATAGTTAGTATATTACATGTACGCAAATCATGAAAATACATATTTATTACTTTCCACATAAACTTTATATTTCCATGGAAATACATGAGTAGCCATGAGAAAGACACGTCAATATGACAACAAAAGCAAAATATTGTATTGCTCTCTCCCTCTCTCCAGATATACTCTAGACACCTAAAACAATCCTGCCATAAAGTGGAAGATGACCTGGCCTCCAAAATCACCCAACCTCAACCCAATTAAGATGGTTTGGGATGAGTTGGACCGCAGAGTGAAGGAAAAGCAGCCAAGAAGTGCCCAGCATTTGTGGGAACTCCTTCAAGACTGTTGGAAAAGCATTCCCGGTTAAGCTGGTTGAGAGTATGCCAAGAGTGTTCAAAGCTGTCATCAAGGCACAGGGTGGCTACTTTGAAGAACTAAAATATACAATATATTTTGATTTCTTTAACCTCTCTAGGGTAGGGGGCAGTATTTTCACATCCGGATAAAAAACATACCCGATTTAATCTGGTTATTACTACTGCCCAGAAACTAGAATATGCATATGATTGTTTAATTTGGATAGAAAACACCCTAAAGTTTCTAAAACTGTTTGAATGGTGTCTGTGAGTATAACAGAACTCATATGGCAGGCCAAAACCTGAGAAGATTCCAAACAGGAAGTGCCCTCTCTGACCATTTCTTGGCCTTCTACACTCTCTTTATCGAAAACAGAGGATCTCTGCTGTAACATGACACTTTCTAAGGCTCCCATAGGCTCTCAGAAGGCGCCAGAACGTTGAATGATGACTTTGCAGCCCCTGGCTGAAAAACAGTAGCGCATTTGGATAGTGGTCGATCTGAGAACAATGAGACGGGCGTGCGTGTGCACGTGAAGAGGCCATTTTACATTTTCAGTCTTTGAACGAAAAAGACGTCTCCCGGTCGGAATATTATCGGTATTTTACGAGAAAAATCGCATAAAAATTGATTTTAAACAGCGTTTGACATGCTTCGAAGTACGGTAATGGTTTTGTCACGATACGCGTCCGCGCGTCACCGTTCAGATAGTGTCTTGAACGCAAGAACAAAACAGAGGATATTTGAACATAACTATGGATTATTTTGAACCAAAACAACATTTGTTATTGAAGTAGAAGTCCTGGGAGTGCATTCTGATGAAGAACAGCAAAGGTAATCCAATTTTTCTTATAGTAATTCTGAGTTTAGTGAACACCAAACTTGGTGGGTGTCAAATTAGCTAGCCCGTGATGGCGAGCTATCTACTCAGAATGTTGCAAAATTTGCTTTTGCCGAAAAGCTATTTTAAAATCTGACATCGCGATTGCATAAAAGAGTTCTGTATCTATAATTCTTAAAATAATTGTTATGTTTTTTGTGAACGTTTATCGTGAGTAATTTAATAAATTCACCGGAAGTTTTCGGTATGTTTGCAAGTTCTGAACGTCACATGCTAATGTAAAAAGCTGGTTTTTGATATAAATATGAACTTGATTGAACAAAACATGCATGTATTGTATAACATAATGTCCTAGGAGTGTCATCTGATGAAGATCATCAAAGGTTAGTGCTGCATTTAGCTGTGGTTTTGGTTTTTGTGACATTATATGCTAGCTTGAAAAATGGGTGTGTGATTATTTCTGGCTGGGTACTCTCCTGACATAATCTAATGTTTTGCTTTCGTTGTAAAGCCTTTTTGAAATCGGACAATGTGGTTAGATTAACGAGAGTCTTGTCTTTAAAATGGTGTAAAATAGTCATATGTTTGAGAAATTGAAGTTGAGGGATCTGAGGAAGCACACTTGGATGCATCCATGTCCTACATACTGGTTATTGGCTGGTCACTACAACTCACTGATGTAAAAAATAAGGCCAAGTTATCAAAACAGAACACAACCGCTAAAACCAAATAAAAACCTACGCAACTCCGTCCAAAAAGAAATAAAAGAGTAACTTACCCCTTCTTGGTCAACAGGCAAGCTGACATGGGAATTAATATTACTACCACCACAAATGCACTCACTGTTTCCCTTATCATTTGTGGGCACAGTGAAGGACAAGGTGGAATTGCCCTGTGCCTTGTTGGCATGGCAGTGGACGGTCTGTGAGAAGCCTAGTGCCTTCTGTAGGGTCACCATGGTAACTGACTCATGCCTCTCACCCTGGTATTGGGCAGGGGTCCAGCTGGATGAGACCTCTCCACGGTTCCGGTGGGCTCCGAATCCACAATGCACAGACAAGTAAACGTCTGAAGTGCAGGCGGAGCCCACTTTGATCTCAGGGGGGTCTGGGATGAGAATGATAAACAGTTGTTTCACCTGAACATGTAGTGCTACCTACATCCTCAAAAGCACTGTCTTAATATTATATACACAGACATAGTGACAACATGTGGATGGATCTACTAACACCTGATCTATGCTGCTCTTCATTGGGCTGGAGTGGCCTTGTACCTCTGAGTTGATTACAGTGCAGTAGAGGGTTAAGTGTGTATGGTCCCGTGGTGAGCTGAGACCCTTTGTCGTGCTGTCCGTGGTAGCTGTGGGCAGCAGGGTTACTGTCAATGGAGCATCTCAGTTCTACAGCAGTGGAGGCTCCATCCTCCTCAGTGAATTTCATAAAAATAAAAATAGTGAAACATTAAAAAAGTATTCTTTTTAGATAAAACTATACAAAATTCACGTCACCAAATAATTGATTGAAACACACTGTTTTGCAATTCATGTCTACAGTATCTTAAACAGCACTCTGTAGGGTAACAGCATGGTGTACCTGGAGGACATCTAGCTTCCGTCCTCCTCTGGGTACATTGATTTCAATACAAAACCTAGGAGGCTCATGGTTCTCACCCCTTTCCATAGACTTATACAGTAATAATAACAACTTCCGGAGGGCATCCTCCAACCTTTCAGAGCTCTTGTAGCATGAACTGACATGTTGTCAACCCAATCATAGGATCAGAGAAGGAATCTAGTACTGAAAGCATAAACAACAGCTAGCTAGCACTGCAATGCATAACATCTGGTGAGTAGTTGACTCAAAGAGAGAGAAAGACAATTGTTGAACAGTTTTGAACAAATTCATTTCTTCCAAAATTTAGGAGAAGCAAGAGACCGAGATATTTCGCAGTATATTTTTGGTTCAGTTTCACTTACTTAGCTAGCGTCAAATGCAGTTAGCTAGTTTAGCCTACTCCAACACCTGGCTCAAACAGAGAGGGATGCTACACTGGAACTCTTCCAAGTCAAGGTAAGCTTTTGGTTTTATAATTTTTTCCTTTATTTTACTAGGCAAGTCAGTTAACAAATTCTTATTTTCAATGACGGACTAGGAACAGTGGGTTAACTGCCTTGTTCAGGGGCAGAACGACAGATTTGTACCTTGTCGGCTCTGGGATTTGATCTTGCAACCTTTCGGTTACTAGTCCAACGCTCTAACCACTAGGCTACGCTGCCGTGGGCCCCACCTGTGTAACTGTACTGCATGATTGTAGCAGGTTTACGTTAGTTCTAGAGGCTAGGTTAACTATGAAGTGAGAATGATTTAGGATGTGTGTGGTTAGCGGTCATGATGGCTTGGAAAGTTTTTTTTTTGCCTGGTCACAGACAGCTGATGTTTTGTGCAATGAAGTCCACAAGAGAAGGGAAAATGTGAGAGGAGGAGAGTGTGTAGATTTTTTTTACATTTTAGTAATTTAGCAGATGCTCTTATCCAGAGCAACTTACAGTAGTGAATGTATACATTTCTTGTAGTGGCCCCCCGTGGGAATCGAACCCACAACCCTGGTGTTGCACACACCATGCTCTACCAACTGAGCCACAGGGATAAATGTGACAAGGAATTATACATACAACGAGCTGTTTGTATGTTGTTGCTATGAAAGTGAACTGTGTTTGCGTTTGATCAGGGGTGTATTAATTGCACCGATTCTGTTGAAAAACTTGCCTTAAACGGAAGCAAACGGAACGGGGATAAACATACCTGAATTTGTCCAATAGAAACTCTCGTTTGCAAATGTTGGACTAATGATTACACCAGGATGCTGGTCTTCAAGGCAGAGTTGCAAAGAAAAATACATATCTCAGACTGGCCAATAAAAATAAAAGATTAAAATGGGCAAAATAACACAAACACTGGACAGAGGAAATCTGCCTAGAAGGCCAGCATCCCGAAGTTGCCTCTTCACTGTTGACGTTGAGACTGGTGTTTTGCGGGTACAATTTAATACAGCTGCCGTCTGTTTCTCAAACTAGACTATCTAATGTTCTTGTCCTCTTACATTTACATTTTACATTTAAGTCATTTAGCAGACGCTCTTATCCAGAGCGACTTACAAATTGGTGCATTCACCTTATGATATCCAGTGGAACAACCACTTTACAATAGTGCATCTAAATCTTTTAAGGGGGGGGGGGGTTAGAAGGATTACTTTATCCTATCCCAGGTATTCCTTAAAGAGGTGGGGTTTCAGGTGTCTCCGGAAGGTGGTGATTGACTCCGCTGTCCTGGCGTCGTGAGGGAGCTTGTTCCACCATTGGGGTGCCAGAGCAGCGAACAGTTTTGACTGGGCTGAGCGGGAACTGTGCTTCCTCAGAGGTAGGGAGGCGAGCAGGCCAGAGGTGGATGAAGGCAGTGCCCTTGTTTGGGTGTAGGGCCTGATCAGAGCCTGAAGGTACAGAGGTGCCGTTCCCCTCACAGCTCCGTAGGCAAGCACCATGGTCTTGTAGCGGATGCGAGCTTCAACTGGAAGCCAGTGGAGAGAGCGGAGGAGCGGGGTGACGTGAGAGAACTTGGGAAGGTTGAACACCAGACGGGCTGCGGCGTTCTGGATGAGTTGTAGGGGTTTAATGGCACATGCAGGGAGCCCAGCCAACAGCGAGTTGCAGTAATCCAGACGGGAGATGACAAGTGCCTGGATTAGGACCTGCGGCGCTTCCTGTGTGAGGCAGGGTCGTACTCTGCGAATGTTGTAGAGCATGAACCTACAGGATCGGTCACCGCCTTGATGTTAGTGGAGAACGACAGGGTGTTGTCCAGGGTCACGCCAAGGTTCTTAGCACTCTGGGAGGAGGACACAATGGAGTTGTCAACCGTGATGGCGAGATCATGGAACGGGCAGTCCTTCCCCGGGAGGAGGAGCAGCTCCGTCTTGCCGAGGTTCAGCTTGAGGTGGTGATCCGTCATCCACACTGATATGTCTGCCAGACATGCAGAGATGCGATTCGCCACCTGGTTATCAGAAGGGGGAAAGGAGAAGATTAATTGTGTGTCGTCTGCATAGCAATGATAGGAGAGACCATGTGAGGATATGACAGAGCCAAGTGACTTGGTGTATAGCGAGAATAGGAGAGGGCCTAGAACAGAGCCCTGGGGGACACCAGTGGTGAGAGCACGTGGTGTGGAGACAGATTCTTGCCACGCCACCTGGTAGGAGCGACCTGTCAGGTAGGACGCAATCCAAGCGTGGGCCGCGCCGGAGATGCCCAACTCGGAGAGGGTGGAGAGGAGGATCTGATGGTTCACAGTATCAAAGGCAGCAGATAGGTCTAGAAGGATGAGAGCAGAGGAGAGAGAGTTAGCTTTAGCAGTGCGGAGAGCCTCCGTGACACAGAGAAGAGCAGTCTCAGTTGAATGACCAGTCTTGAAACCTGACTGATTTGGATCAAGAAGGTCATTCTGAGAGAGATAGCAGGAGAGCTGGCCAAGAGCATGTTCAAGAGTTTTGGAGAGAAAAGGAAGAAGGGATACTGGTCTGTAGTTGTTGACATCGGAGGGATCGAGTGTAGGTTTTTTCTAAAGGGGTGCAACTCTCGCTCTCTTGAAGACGGAAGGGACGTAGCCAGCGGTCAAGGATGAGTTGATGAGCGAGGTGAGGTAAGGGAGAAGGTCTCCGGAAATGGTCTGGAGAAGAGAGGAGGGGATAGGGTCAAGCGGGCAGGTTGTTGGGCGGCCGGCCGTCACAAGACGCGAGATTTCATCTGGAGAGAGAGGGGAGAAAGAGGTCAAAGCACAGGGTAGGGCAGTGTGAGCAGGACCAGTGGTGTCGTTTGACTTAGCAAACGAGGATCGGATGTCGTCGACCTTCTTTTCAAAATGGTTGACGAAGTCATCCGCAGAGAGGGGGGGGGGATTCAGGAGGGAGGAGAAGGTGGCAAAGAGCTTCCTAGGGTTAGAGGCAGATGCTTGGAATTTAGAGTGGTAGAAAGTGGCTTTAGCGGCAGAGACAGAAGAGGAAAATGTAGAGAGGAGGGAGTGGAAGGATGCCAGGTCCGCAGGGAGGCGAGTTTTCCTCCCTTTCCGCTCGGCTGCCCGGAGCCCTGTTCTGTGAGCTCGCAATGAGTCGTCGAGCCACGGAGCAGGAGGGGAGGACCGAGCCGGCCTGGAGGATAGGGGACATAGAGAGTCAAAGGATGCAGAAAGGGAGGAGAGGAGGGTTGAGGAGGCAGAATCAGGAGATAGATTGGAGAAGGTTTGAGCAGAGGGAAGAGATGATAGGATGGAAGAGGAGAGAGTAGCGGGAGAGAGAGAGCGAAGGTTGGGACGGCGCAATACCATCCGAGTAGGGGCAGAGTGAGAAGTGTTGGATGAGAGCGAGAGGGAAAAGGATACAAGGTAGTGGTCGGAGACTTGGAGGGGAGTTGCAATAAGATTAGTGGAAGAACAGCATCTAGTAAAGATGAGGTCAAGCGTATTGCCTGCCTTGTGAGTAGGGGGGGAAGGTGAGAGGGTGAGGTCAAAAGAGGAGAGGAGTGGAAAGAAGGAGGCAGAGAGGAATGAGTCAAAGGTAGACGTGGGGAGGTTAAAGTCACCCAGAACTGTGAGAGGTGAGCCATCCTCAGGAAAGGAACTTATCAAGGCGTCAAGCTCATTGATGAACTCTCCAAGGGAACCTGGAGGGCGATAAATGATAAGGATGTTAAGCTTGAAAGGGCTGGTAACTGTGACAGCATGGAATTCAAAGGAGGCGATAGACAGATGGTTCAGGGGAGAAAGAGAGAATGTCCACTTGGGAGAGATGAGGATCCCAGTGCCACCACCCCGCTGACCAGAAGCTCTCGGGGTGTGCGAGAACACGTGGGCAGACGAGGAGAGAGCAGTAGGAGTAGCAGTGTTATCTGTGGTAATCCATGTTTCCGTCAGCGCCAAGAAGTCGAGGGACTGGAGGGTAGCATAGGCTGAGATGAACTCTGCCTTGTTGGCCGCAGACCGGCAGTTCCAGAGGCTGCCGGAGACCTGGAACTCCACGTGGGTCGTGCGCGCTGGGACCACCAGGTTAGAGTGGCAGCGGCCACGCTGTGTGAGGCGTTTGTATGGCCTGTGCAGAGGGGAGAGAACAGGGATAGACAGACACATAGTTGACAGGCTACAGAAGAGGCTACGCTAATGCAAAGGAGATTGGAATGACAAGTGGACTACACGTCTCGAATGTTCAGAAAGTTAGCTTACGTTGCAAAAAATCTTATTGACTAAAATGATTAAAATGATACAGTACTGCTGGCTGGTGAAGTAGGCTAGCTGGCAGTGGCTGCGTTGTTGACTTTGTTTGAAAGTGTAGCTGGCTAGGTAACCTCGATAGTTTCAGTGCTACACCTTATCATGATACAAAGGCAGCTATGTAGCTAGCTAACATAACACTAATCAAGACGTTCCTTTGTAATGTATTTAGTTTCTACAATGCTGCTCGTCGGTAATAGTTGGCTAGGTTTGGAAATGGCGTCGCGGGGGACGAAAATAGCTGGCCAGCTAACCTCGATAATTACTCTAAACTACACAATTATCAAACTATGACAAACTATGACAAAGACAACTTATTGACTAAAATGACTAAAATGATACAGTACTGCTGGCTGGTAAAGTAGGCTAGCTAGCAGTGGCCGCGTTGTTGACTTTGTTTGAAAGTGTAGCTGGCCAGGTAACCTCGATAGTTTCAGTGCTACACCTTACAAGGCAACTATGTAGCTAGCTAACACTAGCTCACCTGGCTAGCTAACCTCGATAATTACTCTAAACTACACAATTATGTTAGATACAAAGACAGCAAAGACAACTATGTAGCTAGCTAACACTACACTAATCAAATCGTTCCTTTGTAATGTATTAGTTTCTACAGTGCTGCTAGTCGGTAGAAGTTGGCTAGCTCGCTAGCAGTTGTTGACTAAGTAGGAGAACGGTGGCGCGGCGGACGAAGATAGCTGGCTAGCTAACCTCGATAATTACTCTAAACTACACAATTATCTTTGATACAAAGACAGCTAAGTAGCTAGCTAAAAAATTGCTCAGATCAAACAAATCAAACCGTTGTAATGTAATGAGATGTAATATTACCTGCGGAGCGGAATGCAGCACGACTACTCGCTCAAAACCCGGAAGCAACCTCTTGCTCAGTTGTGCACCAGGGCCTCCCACTCCTCTTTCTATTCTGGTTAGAGACAGTTTGCTCTGTTCTATGAAGGGAGTAGTACACAACGTTGTACGAGATCTTCAGTTTCTAGGCAATTTCTCGCATGGAATAGCCTTCATTTCTCAGAACAATAATAGACTGACGAGTTTCAGAAGAAAGTACTTTGTTTCTGGCCATTTTGAGCCTGTAATCAAACCCACAAATGCTGATGCTCCAGATACTCAACTAGTCTAAATAAGGCCAGTTTTATTGTTTCTTAAACTGCACAACAGTTTTCAGCTGTGCTAACATAATTGCAAAAGGGTTTTCTAAAGATCAATTAGCTAATCCAAATGTATCATTTTAAAAAGCTAACACAACATGCCATTGGAACACAGGAATGATGGTTGCTGATAATGGGCCTCTGTACGCCAATGTAGATATTCCATAAAAAATGTGCAGTTTCCAGCTAAAATTGTTAATTACAACATTAACAATGTCTAAACTGTATTTCTGATCAATTTGATGTTATTTTAATGAAAAAAAAAAAGTGATTTTCTTTCAAAAATGAGGACATTTCTAAGTGACCCCAAACTTTTGAACGGTTGTATACGTATAGATTGCTTTTGGATTACTGGGACAGTGCTATTTGTGTTGTTAATTGGATTCTGACAATTCTTGATACATTTTTTATTTTACTTTTTTATGATTTGTGTTCTTGTTTGACATTTTATTGTGTTGTTAGGGGCTAGGTAACATAAGCATTTCGCTGCACCCGCTATACCATCTGCTAAACTATATAGCTGACCAATAAACTTTGAACAGACTCACTGAAGCCCTCTACTGCACTGCCATAGACACAGAGGGACATGGGTGCTCCAGAGAATGGACAATCACAGTAGATTAAAAGGACCAAGCCTTTATGACTTCTATTACCCAGCTTCTCCTTTAGCCAGGTTGTAACAAGGGTTGTCTAAAAATGTCTAAAGGGGACCAAGGCGTGGCATGTAGAGTGCTGATATTTACTTTATTAATGAAACACTTAACAAAAACAACCACCAACAGTTCCGTCAGGTAACACGTACAAAACAGAAAACAACTACCCACACCCACACATGAAAAACAGGCTGCCTAAGTATGGCTGTCACGACTTCCGCCGAAGTCGGATCCTCTCCTTGTTCGGGCGGCGTTCGGCGGTTGACGTCACCGGCTTACTAGTCACTACCGATCTATGTTTCCCTGTTCGTTTTGTTTTGTCTTAATTATACACACCTGTTTTCAATTCCCTGATTATGTTCCTTATGTAACCCTCTGGCTTCCCTTTCTGTCTTGTCCGTGATTGTTCATGTTTAGTGGTTGTTGGAGGTGTTTCTCCCAACCCTGTTATTTTGATGTGGGAGAATTTTTGATTGTGGTTTTTGAGTAAACACGTTTGTTTGCACTTATCCCTGTGTCCTGCGCCTGACTCTGCTACTTCTCCAAACGAAAGCTTTACAATGGCTTCCAATCAGAGACAATGATAGACAGCTGCCTCTGATTGGAAACCATACCTGGCCAAAACATAGAAAACAAAAACATAGAAATCGAAATCTAAACCCCACATAGAAACAGAAAATCAAAACCACCCACCTGTCACGCCCTGACCACTCTACTATGGAAAATTACCTCTTACAAGGGTCAGGACGTGACACAGGTAGTAAATTGAGTCACTTCCTAGTAATGGATATACTTGGAACATTAATGTTTCTCACTAGTTTTGCTTGTCATGACAAGTTAACAGGGGTATTTCCTGAAGATCATAGTAATTGGGGAAGTTCCAGAGTTATTGTAGCTCATTGCACTTCTGTAAGTGGCCTGTAAATCATATGCTGTGTGGCTGTAAACTAATGGTTTCATATTCTCCCAACAGACCCTCCAGATGTGTATGTGGATTACTCGGGCTGAAGCAACAAAACCAGACATTTGACTTGTCAGTTTGTTGTGGATCCCCAGCCCCCTGCAGAGGTCAGTTGGACAAGTGCATCAACCGTTTCAATGGGTTCAACCGCTACAGTTTTAGTGGAGGGGGAGTTTGAGGATCAGGACACAATGTCCTGTTCTGCCAGGAATGAGTATGGGGAGGCCTTTCTCACAATATAATTAGGAACAGACTACTAGAATATTATTCAAATATAAATTAGAAGAATTTAATAGACTATGTTTCTCATCCTCTCAATGATGTAGGTAGGAGAACACACATTGTCCACACTTCAATACACTGAATCAATTTCTATGCATTTCAAATCATATGAAGGATTTGTTTAAAGAATACATGTTTTATTTATTCAGATTTGATAATGTATACAGAGCTACAATCATAACCTAATTCAAATGCATTATAATCTGATTTGCATAACTGTTACTGGTATGTTATTATAGAGGGTCAAAAAACCTAATGCGGCAGTATATTGACAAAATCAGTATTGTGAAATAACTCAAACCCTATGGAAATAAACAGACGTTGAACATCTCAATAAATGAAAGAGCAACCCCAAATGGAGGAACTGAAAGTCCCACACTCGTATTCTATCCTCAGATTACCCTCAAGACACAATTTCAACAGACATCTGGGAAGTGTGAAAGGAGATATAGCTAAATACTGGTTTGTATTGTGTATAAATGACATTTAGTAAAAAACATTTCTGAATTACCCAAGCCACAGATAATAAACATAAGCCTTGTAAAAGCTATAACAAAGCCACAGCCCAAATAAGAATGTACCATATTCTTTTGTCATTAGAACCATAAAGCTACATCAAGCTAACAAATATAAGCAGTCACCAGTTCTGCTACATAATATTTTACTGAAACCTTTGACAGACTGAGTACCATGGGCTCTGGGCCAGCTGACTTCCACATGCTTCCTGTTGTGTTCACACGTTACCATAGACTGAATCATCTCCACCATCACACTCGAATGGGGCCGTCATTCCCTTCAGCCTACAGGAAACCAGATCAGAGATATCATCAACAACACCTCTATTGTTTTTTTTATATCCTTTGTATTTAGGGTGGAGTTCTTCTCAGATCTCAGAAATCTACTGTAAATGTCCGCAGTACGCCTACAGTACATACTTCTATGTTGCCATATTGGTGATTGTTGGTGTAGTAGTTTGTGTTGATTTCACTGCTGGTGTCTTTCTGCTCTATCCTGTGGATAGAGTTAGGGCCACTCTCAGATGCATTCTCTTCATTTGATAAGACACTACAAGAGTGAATGTAGGCTAATGGGCTTTAACAACTCAGCAGGATGTATGCATTATGATCACAGATAGAACAGACTGTAGAAAATACCTTGATGGTGAAGGATCTGAGAAAGCACAGTTGGCTGTATCCATGTACTGGTTACTGGCTGGTCACTCCGACTCCTCCCACTGATGAGGAAAATAATGTGAAGTTATCAAAACAGAACAAAACAGCAAATAACAAACAAAACTACAGTTGAAGTCGGAATTTTACATACACTTAGGTTGGAGTTATTCAAACTCGTTTTACAACCACTCCACAAATTTCTTTCTAACAAACTATAGTTTTGGCAAGTCGGTTAGGACATCTACTTTGTGCATGACAAGTCAATTTTCCAACAATTGTTTACAGTGTCACGAGCAGATAGAACTGTTTTAGGGTGAGTCAAGCGCAGGAGACTGAGGTCCGTTGGAACAAACTTGATTTAATAAATCCAAGGGCAAAATCCATATACGGCTGGGAGCACAACAGTCAAAAAGACTAAAAGAAGCTCCGCTCAAAAAGGGCAGACGGGGCGCAGCCCGGAAACCCTACTGCCTATACAATAAGTCGTAACCCAAACAATATAACACCACACGTAACAAAGAACAATCCCGCACGAATCCTAACTAAACACAGACAGACTAAATACCCCCCTCCCCACTAATGACAAACACGAAACAGGTGCAATCAAAAAACAGACATAACTAACAGACACTGAAACACAGATCGGTGGCAGCTAGTAGGCCGGCGACGACGAACGCCGAGCACCGGCTGACCGAGGAGAGGCGCCACCTTCTGTGGACGTTGTGACATACAGACAGATTATAACTCACTGCATCACAATTCCACTGGGTCAGAATTTTGCATTCACTAAGTTGACTGTGCCTTTAAACAGCTTGGAAAATTCCAGAAAACGATGTCATGGCTTTAGAAGATTCTGATAGGCTAATTGACATCATTTGAGTCAATTGGAGGTATACCTGTGGATGTATTTCAAGGCCTACCTTCAAACTCAGTGCCTCTTTGCTTGACATCATGGGACAATCAAAAGAAATCTGCCAAGACCTCAGAAAAAAAATTGTAGCCCTCCACAAGTCTGGTTCATCCTTGGGAGCAATTTCTAAATGCTTGAAGGTACCACGTTCATCTGTACAAACAATAGTACGCAGGTATAAACACCATGGGACCACGCAGCCATCATACCGGGGTAAGGGGTAAGGTTACTCTTGTATTTATTTTTGGAGGGAGTTATATACAGTTGAAGTCAGAAGTTTACATACACCTTAGCCAAAAACATTTAATGCATTCACAATTCTTGACATTTAATCCATCGTAAAAATTCAATGCTACCGTTCAGCAAGGAGACGCGTTCTGTCTCCTAGAGATGAACGTACTTTGATGCGAAAAGTGCAAATCAATCCCAGAACAACAGCAAAGGACCTTGTGAAGATGCTGGAGGAAACAGGTACAAAAGTATCTATATCCACAGTAAAACGAGTCCTATAATCAACATAACCTGAAAGACCGCTCAGCAAGGAAGAAGCCATAACCAGCATAAAAAAGACAGACAACGGTTTGCAACTGCACATGGGGACAAAGATTGTACTTTTTGGAGAAATGTCCTCTGGTCTGATGAAACAAAAATAGAACTGTTTGGCCATAATGACCATCATTATGTTTGGAGGAAAAAGGGGGAGGTGTCACGTCCTGACCAGCAGAGGGAGTAATTGTATTAGTTTTGGTCAGGACGTGGCAGAGGGTTTGTGTTTTGTATGTATTTCTACATTCTGTCTAGTTTAGTTTTTCTATGTTTAGGATTGGGTGTTGGACTCTCAATTGGAGGCAGGTGTTTCTAGTTGCCTCTGATTGAGAGTCCTATATAGAGGTGTGTGTTTGGTTTGGTATTTTGTGGGTAGTTGTCTTTAGCACTGCTGTAGTAGTATAGCCTGTTAAACTGTCGGTCTGTCATCTTCGTTTTGTTGTTTTGGTGTTCACGTTATTTAAAATAAATATTCAAGATGAGCATCCACATTCCTGCTGCGTTTTGGTCCTCTCTACCCGAAGACAGCCGTTACAGGAGGCTTGCAAGCCGAAGAACACCATCCCAACCGGGAGGCACGGGGGTGGCAGCATCATGTTGTGGGGGTGCTTTGCTGCAGGAGGGACTGGTGCACTTCACAAAAAAGATGGCATCATGAAGAAAGAAAATGATGTGCATATATTGAAGCAACATCACAAGACATCAGTCAGGAAGTTAAAGCTTGGTCGCAAATGGGTCTTCCAAATGGACAATGACCCCAAGCATACTTCCAAAGTTGTGGCAAAATGGCTTAAGGACAACAAAGTCAAGGTATTGGAGTGGCCATCACAAAGTCCTGACCTCAATCCTATAGAAAATGTGTGGGCAGAACTGAAAAAGCATGTGCTAGCTAGAAGGCCTACAAACCTGACTCAGTTACACCAGCTCTGACAGGAGGAATGGGCCAAAATTCACCCAACTTATTGTGGGAAGCTTGTGGAAGGCTACCCGAAATGTTTGACCCAAGTTAAACAATTTAAAGGCAATGCTATCAAATACTAATACCCACTGGGAATGTGATGAAAGAAATAAAAGCTGAAATAAATCATTCACTCTACTATTATTCTGACATTTCACATTCTTAAAATAAAGTGGTGATCCTAACTGACCTAATACAGGGAATTATTACGATGGATTAAATGTCAAGAATTGTGAATGCATTAAATGTTTTTGGCTAAGGTGTATGTAAACTTCTGACTTCAACTGTATATAACTCCCTCCAAAAATAAATACAAGAGTAACCTTACCCCTTCTTGGTCAACAGGCAAGCTGACATGGGAATTAGTATTATTACCACCACAAATGCACTAATACCAATTGAAACATATAGCACCAACGTCTTATCTGTCCAAAAACAAATAAATATGATTTATTAATGTACCAATAATATCCTTTATGATGTTAAAACCTCTTTGGGTTAGGTGTCCCGCTAGCGTCCCAGCACGACAACATCCTGTGAAATTGCAGATAGCGAAATTCAAAATACAACAATAGTAATATTAAACATTCATGAAAATACAAGTGTCATACATCATTCTTTAGCTTAGAATCTTGGTAATTTAACCACTTTGTCCGATTTACAATAGGCTTTACGGCGAAAGCATAGCATTTCATTGTCTGAGGACAGCGCCCCACTCACACCAGCATTAAAAAAAATTCAAACCAGCAGGGGTGTCACACAAATCAGAAATAGCAATAAAATAAATCACTTACCTTTGAAGATCTTCCACTGTTTGTAATCCCAAGGGTCCCAGCAACACAACAAATGGACGTTTTGTTCGATAAAGTCCTTCTTTTTATCCCAAAAATGTCCGTTTAGTTGGCGTGCTTGATTCAGTAATCCACTCGTTCAACATGCATACAAACGAATCCAAAAAGTTACCAGTAAAGTTTGTCCAAACAAGTGAAACGATGTTTCTAATTAATCCTCAGGTACTCTAATATCTAAATAAAAGATCAAATTTAAGACGAAGAATAGTATGTTCAATAGGGAAGATAAATAACGAAGAGCGCACACCTCATTCATGCAAGAAACAAGACTACTTTTCTAATGAGAGACACCTTGGAAAAACTACAACTACTCGTTAGTTTTTCAAAAAACAAGCCTAAAACCCTTTCTAAAGACTTGACATCTAGTGGAAGCCATAGGAACTGCAATCTGGGAGAAATTCTTTTGAATATCCAATAGGCTTGAATTGAAATTGCCTGTGACCTCAAAAAAAAACTTTCCGGATGGATTCTCCTCGGGTTTTCGCCTGCCATATGAGTTTTGTTATACTCACAGACATTATTTTAACAGTTTTAGAAACCTCAGTGTTTTCTATCCAATGCTACCAATTATATGCATATCCTAGCTTCTGGGCCTGAGTAACAGTCAGTTTACTTTGGGCATGTTAGTCATCCGGAATTCAGGATACTGCCCCCTAGCCTTAAACAGAGACATTTTTTGCAAAAAAAAAATATATTTTAACAGGCCCATGGGCGTTAAAATAAAAACGTAATATTCAGTATGGGCGAGTTAGACTAAATATTAGCACCACACAATCTGGTGGGTAATAACCTTCAATCTGGATAACAACACAAAACAAATCATAAGACTAGAGAAATCATTATAGTATGACAAATATTACGAAAACAAGCAACACCCAAACATGACAGAGAGTAAAACAGGGGAACCTATTTCAAAACGAAAACATGACTCTTCTACATATAGGAGAGTTAAAAAGGTTATTCCATCAAACTTCAAATTATTAGAATAGTACACAACGCAGAACAGAACAACCAGCTTAAGCGTCAGTGGCCCAAGCCCGCAAACAGGAATATTCCAAGTTCAGACAGAAGGGGGGAGTCAGATCGCTATGATCGCCAGAAACTTTACTTTTGGTGTCTATTTTTAACCTCTCTAGGGTATGTGGGACGAAATCGTCCCACCTACTCAACAGCCAGTGGAATCCCGTGGCGCAGTATTCAAATACCTTAGAAATGCTATTACTTCAATTTCTCAAACATATGACTATTTTACACCATTTTAAAGACAAGACTCTTGTTAATCTAACCACACTGTCCGATTTCAAAAAGGCTTTACAACAAGCCTCTCTTTCGGTCAGTTTCTACCGGAGAAGACTCAAACCACTTTGTAAAGACTGTTGACATCTAGTGGAAGCCTTAGGAAGTGCTCAATGAATCCTAACTCACGGTGTGTTTCATAGGCAAAGTGTTGAAGGTGATTCCACAAATCAGATTTCCAGTTCCTGTTAGGATCTGTCTCGGGGTTTTGACTGCCATATGAGTTCTGTTATACTCACAGACACCATTCAAACAGTTTTAGAAAATGTTGAGTGTTTTCCATCCAAATCTACTAATTATATGCATATCCTAGCTTCTGAGTTTGAGTAGGAGGCCGTTTAAAATGGGCACGTATTTTTTTCAAAATTCGCTGTAGCACCCCCTATCCTTAAGGAGCTGTAAGAAGCTAGCATGCCTTTCTGTGATGCAAACGGTTAGCTGAACTGCCGACTGATGCTAGCGCTGCATTATGGGAGATGTAGTTTTAGCCCTCTAAGGTCTGAATGGGATAAAGGCGATTTCACGTTGTAGCTTGTTTGTATTACAGTGTTTTTGTACATGAGTTGTTGTATTTTAATACTGTCAACACTGAAAGCACCAAGCAATGTATTGGGGATGTGAGACAGGATATGTGTTTTACCTTTCTTCATGCTCCTGTATAGAACAACTTGTTAGATGGTGCATTGGAGACTGATGTGTTCCTGTTCTGTCTTTTCACTGTCATAAAATAAGTTGTACTCATCCTTGAAAATGTCGTACTGGAGAGAAGAGGACCAAGGCGCAGCGAGACTGTGAATACTCATACTTTAATAGACTCCAGTAAGGCATCCACAGGAAAACAATAACACGACAATAACAGTCTGACTAGGCACACGGCTAAGCACAGAACAATTCCCCACAACCCCAAAGACAAACACACACACCTATATAGGACTTCCAATCAAAGGCAACTATACACACCTGCCTTCAATTGGAAGTCCCAATCATCCACCCAACATTTAACCAACACAAACATGCCACGTCCTGACCCCAAAACTAAAACACTAGCTCCATCTGCTGGTCAGGACGTGACAGTACCCCCCCCTCAAGGTGCAGACCCCGGAATGCACCTACCAACAAAAAACCCCAACACAAAACCCATAAACAATAACCCTAAAACAATAAGGGAGGGAAGGGAGGGTGGCTGCCGTCACCGACGGCACTGTGCTACACCCTCCCTCCCCAACCCACCTATCCTGGAGGTGGCTCAGGTGCAGGGCGTGGACCTTGCTCCACCGTCGGCGTAGCCCACTTCGGTGGCGCTGCTAGCTGCGCCGGGCAGATGGGCCACTTGGGCTGACCCTGGCAGACGGACCACTCGTGCTGGGCCGGAGGACAGGAGGGCCCCTCGGGCTGGGCCGGGGGACAGGAGGGCCCCTCGGGCTGGGCCGGGGGACAGGAGGGCCCCTCGGGCTGGGCCGGGGGACAGGAGGGCCCCTCGGGCTGGGCCGGGGGACAGGAGGGCCCCTCGGGCTGGGCCGGGGGACAGGAGGGCCCCTCGGGCTGGGCCGGGGGACAGGAGGGCCCCTCGGGCTGGGCCGGGGGACAGGAGGGCCCCTCGGGCTGGGCCGGGGGACAGGAGGGCCCCTCGGGCTGGGCCGGGGGACAGGAGGGCCACTCGGGCTGGGCCGGGGGACAGGAGGGCCACTCTGGCAGAACAGGGCAGTCCGGCCACTCCGGCAGAACAGGGCAGTCCGGCCACTCTGGCAGAACAGGGCAGTCCGGCCACTCTGGCAGAACAGGGCAGTCCGGCCACTCTGGCAGAACAGGGCAGTCCGGCCACTCTGGCAGAACAGGGCAGTCCGGCCACTCCGGCAGAACAGGGCAGTCTGGCCACTCCGGCAGAACAGGGCAATCCGGCCACTCCGGCAGAACAGGGCAGTCCGGCCACTCCGGCAGTTCAGGGCAGTCCGGCCACTCCGGCAGTTCAGGGCAGTCTGGCCACTCCGGCAGTTCAGGGCAGTCTGGCCACTCCGGCAGTTCAGCGCAGTCTGACCTCTCTGGCGACTGTTGACTGGCGGGCAGCTCTGACGACTGTTGACTGGCGGGCAGCTCTGACGACTGTTGACTGGCGGGCAGCTCTGACGACTGTTGACTGGCGGGCAGCTCTGGTGATGGTTGACTGGTGGGCAGCACTGACGACTGTTGACTGGCGGGCAGCTCTGGTGACTGTTGACTGGCGGGCAGCTCTGATGACGACTGTTGACTGGCGGGCAGCTCTTGCCCCGTCAAACAGCCCTTGTGCCCCCCCCTAAAAAATGATTGGGGGTGCCTCTCGGTCTCCCTTACCCGTTGTGTCTCCCAGTCCTCGCCAGCCTTCTTCCGCTGCTTGGTCCTTTGTTGGTGGGGAATTCTGTCATAAAATAAGTTGTACTCATCCTTGAAAATGTCGTACTGGAGAGAAGAGGACCAAGGCGCAGCGAGACTGTGAATACTCATACTTTAATAGACTCCAGTAAGGCATCCACAGGAAAACAATAACACGACAATAATAGTCTGACTAGGCACACGGCTAAGCACAGAACAATTCCCCACAACCCCAAAGACAAACACACACACCTATATAGGACTTCCAATCAAAGGCAACTATACACACCTGCCTTCAATTGGAAGTCCCAATCATCCACCCAACATTTAACCAACACAAACATGCCACGTCCTGACCCCAAAACTAAAACACTAGCTCCATCTGCTGGTCAGGACGTGACATTCACAATACTATTGCAGGTATGGTTTTATTGTCTAAGAATTAAGATTATACATTCCTTGTATTAAGTACTGGTTATTATTTTATACTATACATTATGGCTTTATGTATGAATGTGATTGTGTGAGACCGAGAAAACACTGACAGGCTGACTACACTGCTCGCGCACGTGCCAAAATAAAATTTGAAATCTATATTATTCAATTATTGCACCAACACTGCTCGCGCGTGCCAACGAGCGTCTGCATTGTCAAGGGCTAAAATAGAAGTTCTATTTCTGACGCAGATCGCGCTGCAAGTCCTGCCTCTCCCATCTCCTCATTGGTTTATAGAAGCAGGTACCCACGTGTAATGCTAGGGCGTAGTGGGTGCAGAGTCAGGAGCAGGAGGCAGAGAATGCAGGGTAGTGTTATTTATCACACAACGGCAAAACACAAGCCGCCCCAACAGTGAACTAGAGCGCACACCAAAACCAACGTGCCCAAACACATGGGACAAAAACAGGTCGGCGCAAAATACGCACTCGCACTTCAAAAATACAAATGAGCGTGCATACACAAGCAATACAGTACCAAACAATCCCGCACACAGAGCAGGCGGGCCTCCTGGCTAAAATAGCCCAGCTAATCAGCCCAAACCAAAAACAGGTGCACACAATCAACAAAAAGGGGGAAAAGGAAATCAGTGGCAGCTAGTAGGCCGGCGACGATGACCGCTGAGCGCCACCCAAACAGGAGGGGGAGCTACATCGTGACAGTACCTCGTGACAGTACCCCCCCCCCCCCCCCGACGCGTGGCTCCCGCAGCGTGCCGACACCGGTCTCGAGGTTGACCCGGCGGGCGAGGCGCAGGGCGATCCGGGTGGAGGCGATGGAAATCCCTCAACTGGGATGGGTCCAAGACGTCCCCCACCGGTACCCAGCACCTCTCCTTCGGGCCGTACCCCTCCCAGTCCACGAGGTACTGCAGGCCCCTCACCCGGCGTCTCGAGTCCAGAATGGCCCGTATGGTGTACGCCGGGGACCCCCCGATGTCCAGAGGGGGTGGAGGGACCTCCGGCACCTCACTTCCTGCAGGGGACTAGCTACCACTAGCCTGAGGAGAGACACATGAAACGAGGGGTTAATACGGTAATAGGAAGGAAGTTGTAACCTATAACACACCTCGTTTATCCTCCTCAGGACATTGAAGGGCCCTACACACTGCGGCCCCAGCTTCCGGCAGGGCAAGCGGAGGGGCAGGTTTCGGGTCGAGAGCCAGACCCTGTCCCCCGGTACGAACACCGTCAGCGCTCCTCTTCTGCCGTCCACTGGCTTGTTTCAGGGATTCCTGGATGGCTCTCCAGGTCTCCTTGGAGCGCTGCACCCACTCCTCCACCGCAGGAGCCTCGGTCTGACTCTGGTGCCATGGTGCCAGGACCGGTTGGTAACCCAAAACATACTGGAAGGGTGATAGGTTAGTAGAGGAGTGGCGGAGTGAGTTCTGGGCCAACTCTGCCCATGGGATGTACCTAGCCCACTCCCCTGGCCGGTCCTGGCAATACGACCGCAGAAACCTGCCCACCTCCTGGTTCACCCTCTCCGCCTGCCCATTACTCTCAGGGTGATAACCGGAGGTCAAGCTGACCGAGACCCCCAGACGTTCCATAAACACCTTCCATACCCTGGACGTGAACTGGGACCCTTGATCAGAGACAATGTCCTCCGGCACCCCGTAGTGCCGGAAGACGTGGGTAAATAGTCTGTAGGGCCGTAGGGAGACCGGGCAACGGGAGGAGACGGCAGGACTTTGAAAACCAATCCACAACAACCAGGACCGTAGTGTTCCCCTGAGACGGGGGGAGATCGGTCAGGAAGTCCACTGACAGGTGCGACCATGGCCGTTGTGGAACGGGGAGGGGCTGTAACTTCCCTCTCGGAAGGTGCCTAGGAGCCCTACTCTGGGCGCATACCGAACAGGAAGAGACGTAGACCCTAACGTCCTTAGCCAAGGTGGGCCACCAGTACTTCCCCCTGAGACCCCGCACTGTCCTCGCCACACCCGGATGACCCGAAGAGGGTGGAGTGTGGGCCCATCGAATCAATTGATCCCGAACACCAAGCGGCACGTACAAGCGACCCGTGGGACACTGTGAAGGTGCAGGTTCCACCCTTAACGCCCGCTCGATGTCTGAGTCCATCTCCCATACCACCGGTGCCACCAGCCTAGACGCCGGAATGATGGGAGTTGGATCGATGGGCCGGTCCTCTGTGTCATAAAGACGGGACAGCGCGCCGGCCTTCGTGTTCAGGGAGCCCGGTCTGTAGGAAATAGTAAACCTGAACCGGGAGAAGAACATGGCCCACCTTGCCTGACGCGGATTCAGTCTCCGGGCTGCCCGGATATACTCCAGGTTCCGATGGTCGGTCCAGATGAGAAAGGGGTGCTTAGCCCCCTCAAGCCAGTGTCTCCACACCCTCAGGGCTTTTACCACCGCTAACAACTCCCGGTCCCCCACATCATAGTTACGCTCCGCCGGACCGAGCTTCTTCGAAAAGAAAGCGCAGGGGCGGAGTTTAGGTGGCGTACCCGAGCGCTGTGACAGAACGGCACCCACCCCAGCCTCGGATGCGTCCACCTCCACTATTAAGGCTAGAGAGGGGTCCGGGTGCGCTCCTGGTGCGTCTCCCTTCTTGATACGCACCAGGTTATACGCGCTCCTGAGGTCCAGTTTTGTGAAGAACCTTGCGCCGTGAAATGATTCCACCGCCGTAGCGATCAGAGGTAGCGGGTAACTAAACCCCACCGTAATAGAATTTAGACCTCTGTAATCAATGCACGGACGCAGACCTCCCTCCTTTTTCTTCACAAAAAAGAAACTCGAGGAGGCGGGTGAAATGGAGGGCCGAATGTACCCCTGTCCCAGAGATTCCCTGACATATGTCTCCATAGCCAACGTCTCCTCCTGTGACAAAGGATACACGTGACTCTTGGGAAGTACAGCGTTTACCTGGAGATCTATCGCACAATCCCCCTGTCGATGAGGTGGCAATTTGGTCACCCTCTTCTTACAGAAAGCGATCGCCAAATCGGCGTATTCAGGGGGGATGCGCACAGTGGAAACCTGGTCTGGAGTCTCCACCGACGTGGCACCGATGGAAACTCCTATACACCTTCCTGAACACTCCTCTGACCACCCCTGGAGAACCCCCTGTCTCCACGAAAACCGGGGATTGTGACTAGCCAGCCAGGGAACCCCCAGCACCACCGGAAACCCAGGTGAGTCGATAAGGAAGAGACTAATCCGTTCCTTATGATTCCCCTGCGTTACCATGTCCAGTGGAACCGTGGCCTCCCTGACCAACCCTGACCCTAATGGCCGGCTATCTAGGGAGTGCACGGGGAAGGGGGGATCTATCGGCACTAGCGGAATACCCAGCTTAACCTGTTGGGGCTAGGGGGCAGTATTTTCACGGCTGGATAAAAAAACGTACCCGATTTAATCTGGTTACTAATCCTACCCAGTAACTAGAATATGCATATACTTATTATATATGGATAGAAAACACCCTAAAGTTTCTAAAACTGTTTGAATGGTGTCTGTGAGTATAACAGAACTCATTTGGCAGGCAAAACCCTGAGACATTTTCTGACAGGAAGTGGATACCTGATGTGTTGAATTACCTTTAAGCCTATGCCATTGAAACACACAGGGGTTGATTAATGTTTTGGCACTTCCTATTGCTTCCACTAGATGTCACCAGCCTTTACAAAGTGTTTTGAGTCTTTTACTGTGAGATCTGACCGAACAAGAGCCATGGAACGGTGATGGCCGATTAGACTCTGGCGCGCGAGTTCATGTTGGGTACCCTCGTTCCAATACGTTATAAAAGAGAATGCATTCGTCCACCTTGAATATTATTCATGTTCTGGTTAAAAAAGGCACTAATGATTTATGCTATACAACGTTTGACATGTTTGAACGAACGTAAATATATTTTTTCCCCTCGTTCATGACGAGAAGTCCGGCTGGCTTAGATCATGTGCTAACAACACGGATCTTTTTGGATATAAATGATGAGCTTTTTTGAACAAAACTACATTCGTTATGGACCTGGGATTCCGGGAAGTGACATCTGATGAAGAGAATCAAAGGTAATGGATTATTTACATAGTATTTTCGATTTTAGATCTCTCCAACATGGCCGTTTGTCTGTATAGCAAAGCATATTTTTCTGGGCGCAGTGCTCAGATTATTGCAAAGTGTGATTTCCCAGTAAGGTTATTTTTAAATCTGGCAAGTTGATTGCGTTCAAGAGATGTAAATCTATAATTCTTTAAATGACAATATAATATTTTACCAATGTTTTCTAATTTTAATTATTTAATTTGTGGTGCTGACTTGACTGCCGGTTATTGGAGGGAAACGATTTCCTCAACATCAATGCCATAGTAAAACGCTGTTTTTGGATATAAATATGAACTTGATAGAACTAAAAATGCATGCATTGTCTAACATAATGTCCTAGGAGGGTCATCTGATGGAGATTGTAAAAGGTTAGTGCATCATTTTAGCTGGTTTTATGGTTTTGGTGACCCTGTCTTTGAATTGACAAAACATTACACACAGCTATTGTCAATGTACTCTCCTAACATAATCTAACTTTATGCTTTCGCCGTAAAACCTTTTTTAAATCGGACAACGTGGTTAGATTAAGGAGATGTTTATCCTTCAAAGGGTGTAAGATAGTTGTATGTTTGAAAAATTTGAATTTTGACATTTATTTGGTTTCAAATTTGCCGCTCTTGAAATGCACCTGCTGTTGATAGGGTGCACCACGGGTGGCACGCTAGCGTCCCACATAGCCCCAAGAAGTTAATGGCGAGTCCGCAATCCATAAAGTTCCCAGCTGCGCCTGAATCGACTAGCGCCCTATGCTGGGAAGAGGGAAAAAAAAATCTGAAAAAACTATTTCAACGAACATGTGACCGACAGGGGGTTCTGGGTGAGTTTGATGCTGACTCACCTGGGGTGACCGAGAAGTGTTCTGCCTGCCCTCTCGACTCCCAGACTGACTCCTCCAGCACCGGTCGGCCGTGTGTCCTCTCCGACCACAGCTGGTACAGGAGTAGCCATCTCCTCCGGTACCCCTCGGCACAGCCCCCCCCAATTCCATAGGAATAGGGGCGGGAGTGCACGGAGGTGGAACGCCCGCGGGCAGCCAGCAGATTGTCCAGTCGAATCGACATGTCGATGAGCTCTTCGAGAGAGAGAGTGTTGTCTCGACATGCTAGCTCCCTGCGGACGTCCTCCCGGAGACTACACCGGTAATGGTCCATCAGGGCCCTGTTGTTCCACCCCGCCCCAGCAGTCAAGGTACGGAACTCCAGCGCGAAGTCCTGCGCGCTCCTCGTCTCCTGCCTGAGGTGGAATAGCCGCTCACCCGCCGCTCTTCCCTCTGGAGGGTGATCGAATACAGCCCTAAAGCGGCGGGTGAACTCTGGGTAGTGATCCCTCGCCGAATCCGGACTGTTCCAGACCGCGTTGGCCCACTCCAGAGCTCGGCCCTTCAGGCAGGAAACGAGGGCACTCACACTCTCACACTCTCCCCCCCCGAGGGAGTAGGTCTTACGGTGGCCAGATACAGCTTGAGCTGGAGCAGAAATCCCTGGCACCCAGCCGCCGCTCCATCATACTCCCTCGGGAGCGCAAGACGAAGCGCGCCGGAGCCAGATGAAGGGGGGGAAGGAGGCGGATTAGTCGGAGGAGCCGTAGGTGGGGAGAGGTCCATCCTCTCCATCATCTGATCCATCGCCGATCCGATGGAGAACTGATGTGTGATGGAGAACACGTTCCTCCATCGAGGGTAGGGGGTTGGCAGCTGCTCCTGCTGACTCCATTCAGGATAAGGGTGCGGGATTCTGTAACGCTAGGGCGTAGTGGGTGCAGAGTCAGGAGCAGGAGGCAGAGAATACAGGGTAGTGTTATTTATTTAACACACAACGGCAAAACACAAGCCGCCCCAACAGGGAACTAGAGCGCACACCAAAACCAACGTGCCTAAACACATGGGACAAAAACAGGTTGGCGCAAAATACGCACTCGCACTTCAAAAATACAAATGAGCGTGCATACACAAGCAATACAGTACCAAACAATCCCGCACACAGAGCAGGCGGGCCTCCTGGCTAAAATAGCCCAGCTAATCAGCCAAAAACAGGTGCACACAATCAACAAAAAGGGGGAAAAGGAAATCAGTGGCAGCTAGTAGGCCGGCGACGACGACCGCTGAGCGCCACCCGAACAGGAGGGGGAGCTACCTACGGTAGTATTCGTGACACCACGTGCCATCTCCTCATTGGTTATACCCACGTGGGTGAGTGAAAGACGAACGAGGCCAGTGGCAGTAATGCACCTAATTTATGAAAGTTGCCAGTCGCCACATAAAGTCAAGAGAAGAAAAAGCCTGGAAGGAGGAGAGATGACTAGAAACGATTCGGTTGACCGTTTTATGTGTGGATTAATTGGTGGAGTAGAGGACCTTGTGCATTTCGTGATCGCGTTTGGTGTGGGGGGACAAAATACATTTGTGCACGATGGCGCTTGTGCACGATGGCGCATGTGCGCAGCCAGTTTGGGTTCCGTGTGAGAGAGAAAGAACAACTTGTCAGATGGTACATTGGAGACCGATGTGTTCCTGTCCTGTCTTTTCACAATACTATTGCAGATCAACATAAAAGCCAAAAAGACAGCCGTGGTGTCGCTCTTCATTTCTTGGTTCTCCTGTGGTACATATAAAGACCGCTACATACATACACAGATTATTTAATCTTTTCACCACCGGGAATGGTAAAGGTCGAAATCGATCTGTTAAAATCAATAAAGGACAAACTGGTCATACTTAACAGTAGTCAGTAAGGATATAAAAGAGTTGAAGGAAAACCTTGAGATGAGCGACGAAAAAGCTTCGACATTGGAGAAAGACACAAACAAGCTAAAAGGGCCAGTCAATAGATTGCAACCAAAGTTAATGAACTTAAAAAGGAGAACATCGTTCTGAGAGAAGCCTTACTTGACAAACAGACTAGATCCATGAGAGAATCTGGTACTTACAGGTATCCAAGAGAAATAAGGATAAGTTCCTGAATGTGTAGTTAGAGAATTCCTCCTTACAGCGCTTCAGATCCCACGCAAAGCTATCGACAATATCCAAATCGAACGTGTTCAGACAGAGGGCAGAGGTATGAACGCCCAATCGTTGCCAAATTTGCTTTCTTTAAAGATAAAATAATGGTTAAAAGCCTGGGTAAAATACCTTCCGGCACGAAAACATGCATAAATGACCAGTTCCAGAAGGAAATTGCAGAACGGCGCAAAGTTCTGTATCCAATTTTCAAGGAAAATAGATTGAAAGGGAAACGCCTAGCTCTCGTGGTCGATAAACGGTATATTGATATACATATTTTCTATCTATCTTCAAATATAACTAATTAGAACACAAAAGCACTAATTCAACATGGTGGAGATAAAAACACAGTAAACAGAAGGCACAGTATGTGTGGATGATGTGGTGTGTGTTTTTTGGTTTTTGGGAAAGTGGCATTGAGTGAGAAAGGAAGTGGGTGCATATCCCAGAACCAATGTATGTCTGTGAGTAGGGGTTGTGAGAAAGCTTTCAATGTTGTGCAGATGAGGGATATACATTTTATAATGAATTATACATCTAATTTATTGATTTATTTATTGTCCTATCATGGTGAAACTACATTTTTAAAATTAATTATACATTAATTTATTTATGGTCTTATATTGATGGAACGGTCCACAACCCTATACCCTAGACGCCTACCTGAACGACCCAGATACTATGGAGAAGTCCCTATCTGTTTTATGGGCCTACTGTAAGTAGCCTATGCGCAGCCAAATCAGAAAGATTAATGCGGTCAGAGACCTACTAAAGCAGCACCGCCCCCTCAAGATTCTGAGCCTGCCTGGCAGGGTTGGTCCTGCAAATCCAAAGCCCCCTGATGGGAGAGCATAATCACAAGGAAATTCTCAAAGCTGCTAATTAGAACCTTGACGACCTTATACCTAGCCGGTGGGGATCCCCCCGGCTACCCGAAACGTTTGACCCAAGTTTAACAATTTAAAGGCAATGCTACCAAATACTAATTGAGTGTATGTAAACTTCTGACCCACTGGGAATGTGATGAAAGAAATAAAAGCGGAAATAAATCAATCACTCTCCTATTTTTCTGTCATTTCACATTCTTAAAATAAACTGGTGATCCTAACTGACCTAAGACAGGGACTTTTTACTAGGGTTAAATGTCAGGAATTGTGAAAACCTGAGTTTCAATGTATTTGGCTAAGGTGTATGTAAACCTCCGACTTCAACTGTATATTTATTTTTTTAATGGCTATATATAATACAAATCAAGGTGAGGGCGATGGAAATGCATATGGAAGTTAATCTGCTCCTGTTCTGTGGGTGGCACTGTGTGCTATTTTCGAAGGATGGAATTGATCAACTCTACAAGCAATACTAGACTCTATTATTATGGTGGGAGATTTTGATACGGTTTTAAATACCTCTATGGACCGTAAAGGAAATCACACTACAAACTATCTCCCGCGGGCACTTAAGGAAATCATGAATGTCATGGATATATTGGAATTAGTGGATATATGTAGACTTACAGTGGGGGGGAAAAGTATTTGATCCCCTGCTGATTTTGTACGTTTGCCCACTGACAAAGAAAGGATCAGTCTATCATTTTAATGGTAGGTTTATTTGAACAGTGAGAGACAGAATAACAACAAAAATATCCAGAAAAACGCATGCCAAAAAGGTTATAAATTCATTTCATTTTAATGAGGGAAATAAGTATTTGACCCCCTCTCAATCAGAAAGATTTTTGGCTCCCAGGTGTCTTGTATACAGGTAACGAGCTGAGATTAAGAGCACACTCTTAAAGGGAGTGCTCCTAACCACAGCTTGTTACCTGTAAAAAAGACACCTGTCCACAGAAGCAATCAATCATCAGATTCCAAACTCTCCACCATGGCCAAGACCAAAGAGCTCTCCAAGGATGTCAGGGACAAGATTGTAGACCTACACAAGGCTGGAATGGGCTACAAGACCATCGCCAAGCAGCTTGGTGAGAAGGTGACAACATTTGGTGCGATTATTCGCAAATGGAAGAAACACAAAAGAACTGTCAATCTCCCTCGGCCTGGGGCTCCATGCAAGATCTCACCTCGTGGAGTTGCAATGATCATGAGATCGGTGAGGAATCAGCCCAGAACTACACGGGATGATCTTGTCAATGATCTCAAGGCAGCTGGGACCATAGTCACCAAGAAAACAATTGGTAACACACTACGCCGTGAAGGACTGAAATCCTGCAGCGCCCGCAAGGTCCCCCTGCTCAAGAATACATATACATGCCCGTCTGAAGTTTGCCAATGAACATCTGAATGATTCAGAGGACAACTGGTGAAAGTGTTGTGGTCAGATGAGACCAAAATGGAGCTCTTTGACATCAACTCAACTCGCCGTGTTTTGAGGAGGAGGAATGCTGCCTATGACCCCAAGAACACCATCTCCATCATCAAACATGGAGGTGGAAACATTATGCTTTGGGGGTGTTTTTCTGCTAAGGGGACAGGACAACTTCACCGCATCAAGGGACGATGGACGGGGCCATGTATCGTCAAATCTTGGGTGAGAACCTCCTTCCCTCAGCCAGGGCATTGAAAATGGGTCGTGGATGGGTATTCCAGTATGACAATGACCCAAAACACACAGCCAAGGTAACAAAGGAGGGGCTCAAGAAGAAGCACCTTAAGGTCCTGGAGTGGCCTAGCCAGTCTCCAGACCTTAATCCCATAGAAAATCTGTGGAGGGAGCTGAAGGTTCGAGTTGCCAAACATCAGCCTTGAAACCTTAATGACTTGGAGAGGATCTGCAAAGAGGAGTGGGACAAAATCCCTCCTGAGATGTGTGCAAACCTGGTGGCCAACTACAAGAAACGTCTGACCTCTGTGATTGCCAACAAGGGTTTTGCCACCAAGTACTAAGTCATGTTTTGCAGAGGGGTCAAATACTTATTTCCCTCATTAAAATGCAAATCATTTTATAAAATTTTTGACATGCGTTTTTCTGGATTTTTGTTGTTGTTATTGTCTCTCACTGTTCAAATAAACCTACCATTGAAATTATAGACTGATCATTTATTTGTAAGTTGGCAAACATACAAAATCAGCAGGGGATCAAATACTTTTTCCCCCCGCTGTATTATGTAGCTGGGACTCTTGTGACTGCAACCATATGAAGATCTTCAAAGGTAAGTGATTCATTTTATCACTATTCCTGACTTTTGTAATTCCTTTCTTGGTTGTAAAATGTTTGTATGCTTTTGTAAGCGGGGCGCTGTCCTCAGATAATCACATGGTATGCTTTCGCCAGTAAAGCCTTTTTGAAATCTGACAAAGCGGCTGGATTAACAAAATGTTAATCTTTAAGCCGATGTATAACACTTGTATTTTTTATGAATGTTTATTATGACTATTTCTGTATTTTGAATTTTGCGCTCTGCAATTTCACCGGATGTTGTCGAGGTGTGTCGCTAGCAGAACGCCTGCGCCAGAGAGATTAACCTGTTATGGCTAGGGGGCAGTATTTTCACGGCTGGATAAAAAACGTACCCGATTTAACCTGTTAGGGCTAGGGGGCAGTATTGACACGGCTGGATAAAAAACATACCCGATTTAATCTGGTTACCACTCCTACCCAGTAACTAGAATATGCATATACTTATTACATATGGATAGAAAACACCCTAAAGTTTCTAAAACTGTTTGAATGGTGTCTGTGAGTATAACAGAACTCAAATGGCAGGTCAAAACCTGAGAGATTCCTTTACATGAAGTGGCCTGTCTGACCATTTCTTGAACTTCTTTTCCATCTCTATCTTTTACTAAGGATCTCTGCTCTAACGTGACACTTCCCACGTCTTCCATAGGCGCTCAGAGCCCGGGAAAAAACAGAATGTCGTCATTCCAGCCCCAGGCTGAAACACATTATCGTCTTTCTCAAGTGGCCGATCAAGGGACTCTGGGCTTATGCGCGTGACCCGACCGCCCCCGCCTTTGTGATTTTTTTCCTCTGTTTGCCGAAAAGGAGATTCCCTGTCGGAATATTATCGCTTTTCTACGAGAAAAATGGCGTAAAAATTGATTTTAAACAGCGGTTGACACGCTTCAAAGTACGGTAATGGAATATTTAGAATTTATTGTCACGAATTGCGCCATGCGCACGACCCTGATTTACCATTTCAGATAGTGTCTGGGACGCACGAACAAAACGGCGCTATTCGGATATAACGATGGATTATTTTGGACCAAACCAACATTTGTTATTGAAGTAGCAGTCCTGGGAGTGCATTCTGACGAAGACAACAAAAGGTAATCAAACTTTTATAATAGTAAACCTGATATTGGTGAGTGCTAAACTTGCCGGGTGTCTAAATAGCGAGCCCGTGATGCCTGGGCTATGTACTTAGAATATTGCAAAATGTGCTTTCACCAAAAAGCTATTTTAAAATCTGACATATCGAGTGCATAGAGGAGGTCTGTATCTATAATTCTTAAAATAATTGTTATGCTTTTTGTGAACGTTTATCGTGAGTAATTTAGTCAAATGTTAGCGAATTCCCCGGAAGTTTGCGGGGGGTATGCTAGTTCTGAACGTCACATGCTAATGTAAAAAGCTGTTTTTTGATATAAATATGAACTTGATTGAACAAAACATGCATGTATTGTATAACATAATGTCCTAGGGTTGTCATCTGATGAAGATCATCAAAGGTTAGTGCTGCATTTAGCTGTCTTCTAGGTTTTTGTGACATTATATGCTAGCTTGAAAAATGGGTGTCTGATTATTTCTGGCTTGGTACTCTGCTGACATAATCTAATGTTTTGCTTTCATTGTAAAGCCTTTTTGAAATCAGACAGTGTGGTTAGATAAAGCAGAGTCTTATCTTTAAAATGCTGTGAAATAGTCATATGTTTGAAAAATTGAAGTTTTTGTATTTTTGAGGAATTTGTAATTCGCGCCACGCCTATCATTGGATATTGGAGCAGGTGTTCCGCTAGCGGAACGTCTAGATGTAAGAGGTTAACCCTCTTCCCACAGTGTATCCCAGATACTCTGTTTCCTCTAACCCCACGTAACACTTGGCAGGGTACGCCATGAGCCCTGCCTTCCTAAGGGCGTCTAACACTGCCTGTACCCGGGGTAAGTGGGATTCCCAATCTGGGCTGTAGATCACCATGTCATCTCAATTGGATGCGGCGTATGCTTGGTGCGGTTTTAGGACCTTGTCCATTAGCCGTTGAAAGGTGGCTGGGGACCCATGTAAGCCGAATGGCATGACGGTGTATTGAAACAAACCATCAGGGGTTGCAAAGGCTGTCTTTTCTTTGGCTCTGGGGATCAGAGGAATTTGCCAGTAACCTTTGGTTAGGTCCAGGGTTGTAATGTACCGAGCTATACCAATTTTCTCCGATTTTTAATTCTTATTTTCTTTATGGGCAAGTATTTATTAACGATACCACTGAAAATATAAAAAAGAGGGAAAAAGCATCAAAGCTGATTCAATACCAATTTACAGAGGCCAGGTTATGAAGGAAGGCTTGCTCATTAAAGTGTTTTAGCAAGCGTCTATGACAAATCAGGACAGGTCGTTTCACTGAGCAGCCATTACGAACACAGGCTGTAAAACAGTGATCACTAAGGTCATTACAGAAAAGCACCAGACTGATACCTTTCAGGATAATTTGTAAGGATAACATCTAGCAGAGTAACACTTTCAATTGATACATTTTAGGTAATAAGCTTCAAGTGTTAACATGCAGAAAACCCAGGCTTTTACGAGAGCAGAAATCAGTGAAGTAGATATCAGAGCACAAATCAGAATTGGGGTCAGCAACAGGAGAGGGGCCAGGTGGTACATGCACATTTCCAGATATAACCAGCAGTAATACAATCAGGGCACGGCAGAGGACAGGGAGAGCTCTGCAGTGTTGATTTATAACATTTGAATGTGCATTCGATGGCAAAAATATCATATTGACAGCAATTTCATCAGGTAACATGACTACAAAGCCAAACTGTTTCGCTGCCAGACAAGGCTCCGCTGACAGCCAAGTGTAGCGGTGGTAAGGTGTTGGAACTGCTGTTGGGACTCTGCTGTTGGGACAGCTTTTTATAGGCCCTAACAATTTGTGGGCACCGTTTGTCATTGTTATGGTGCAATTAATGTATTGTTTAGTGTTGTGTTGTGTAGTGGCTTTGCTGGCATTCATCCCCCAAATGTTTTTGTTTGCGTGCCCAACCAAGATGTACTTGCTAGAATCGCCAAGTGATACATCACATGCCTTACTTTTATTTCCCTGCATAAGTAAAAGCAGAAAATGCATCACCTATGTGTCACAGTTGTCGTTGGTAAAGGAGGACCAAAACGCAGCAGGTATGTTTATGCTCATCTTGACGTTTAATAAATTCAAAAATGAACACCAAAATAACAAAAGAACGAACGATCAACAAAACAGTCTGGCAAGGCACAAGGCTAAACACAGAACAATCTCCCACAAATGACAAACACAAACACACCCTAATATATGGGACTCTCAATCAAAGGCAAATAGACAACACCTGCCTTCAACTGAGAGTCCCAACCCCAATTAACCAAACATAGAAATAGACACACTAGACTAAACATAGAATACATGAAAATCAAACAGTGCCCAAAACCCCCCGGAATACTTAAAGCAAATGCCCCTTCAACAAACACACCACCCCGAACCACATAAAACGAATACCCTCTGCCACGTCCTGACCAAACTACAATGACAATTCACCCTTATACTGGCCAGGACGTGACAGTACCCCCCCCCCCCCCCCCCAAAGGTGCTAACCCCGGAAGCACCTCAAGAATAACAAAAACCCCAAACAAAAAAATAAAAATCCCCCTAAACTAAAGGGAGGGAAGGGAGGGTGGCTGCCGTCACCGACGGCACTTGTGCTACACCCCCCCTCCCCAACCCACCTATGCAGGTGGTGGTTCAGGCTCCGGCCTATTGTCCTCCATAGTGCCGACCGACCCGATCAGCCTCAGACCGTAGGCAGACTCCCCCTGCTCCGGATCATGGGCAGACCTCCACCTCTCCACCCTGTATGCAAACTCAGCAATTAAACAGTTAATCTCTTTTAAGTTCTGAATTGTCTGGCTTACTCAGTTCAAGGTTGTTGCTAGACTCTGGGCCGATGGGCCACTCTGGCAGGTCCGGGCAGTCTGGCCACTCTGGCAGCTTCGGGCAGTCTGGCCACTCTGGCAGCTCCGGGCAGTCTGGCCACTCTGGCAGCTCCGGGCAGTCTGGCGGCTTTGGCGGCTCCTGACTAGTGGGCGGCTTTGGCGACTCATGACTGACGGGCGGCTCTGGCGACTCGACTGACGGGCGGCTCTGGCGACTCTTGACTGACGGGCGGCTCTGGCGACTCTTGACTGACGGGCGGCTCTGGTGACGTCAGACTGGGATGACGCACTTGAAGCCTGGTGCGTGGTGCTGGTACTGGACGTACCAGACTGGGAACACGTACCTCCAGGCTAGTGCGGGGAGCGGGAACAGGACGAGTCGGACTAGGCTGACGCACTTCCGGGTCCGCACGAGAGACAGGAACTGGAAACACCGGGCTATGGAGGCGCACAGGCGGTCTTGATCTTACCTCCTGCACAACCCGTCCTGGCTGGATGGAACTAGTAGCCCTGTACGAGCGGGGTGTTTGTACAGGGTGGACTGGGCTGTGCAGGGGCCTGATGGTAGCCGTGCGTAGAGCGGGAGTTGGGTAGCCTGGTCCTCGGAGGCGTACCGGCGACCAGATGCGCTGCGCAGGCATCCTCCTACCAGGCTGGATGCCCACTCTAGCACAGCACCTGCGAGGGGCTGGAATAACGCGCACTGGACTGTGCGTGCGTATGGGTGAGAGTGCGCTCTTCAGCGAAACATGGCGCCCTCCACCTCATACGCTCCTCCATATAACCACGGGTAGCTGGCTTCCGGCTCTTCCTTGGCCTAGCCAAACTACCCGTGTGCCCCCCCAAAATAATTATTGGGGGTGCCTCTCGTGCTTCTCCCTCAGCGCGTCCAAGGCCTCGTACCTCCGCCTCTCTGCCTTGGCTGCCTCAATTTCCTCCCGTGGGCGACGGTACTCCCCAGCCTGGTGCCAAGGTCCAGCCCCGTCCAGAACTTCCTCCCAGGTCCATTTCTCCCGCCAGTCCAACTCGAAATCCCTTTGCTCCTTCCTCTGCTGCTTGGTCCTTTGGTGGTGGGAGATTCTGTCACAGTTGTCGTTGGTAAAGGAGGACCAAAACGCAGCAGGTATGTTTATGCTCATCTTGACGTTTAATAAATTAAAAAATGAACACCAAAATAACAAAAGAACGAACGATCAACAAAACAGTCTGGCAAGGCACAAGGCTAAACACAGAACAATCTCCCACAAATGACAAACACAAACACACCCTAATATATGGGACTCTCAATCAAAGGCAAATAGACAACACCTGCCTTCAACTGAGAGTCCCAACCCCAATTAACCAAACATAGAAATAGACACACTAGACTAAACATAGAATACATGAAAATCAAACAGTGCCCAAAACCCCCCGGAATACTTAAACCAAATGCCCCTTCAACAAACACACCACCCCGAACCACATAAAACGAATACCCTCTGCCACGTCCTGACCAAACTACAATGACAATTCACCCTTATACTGGCCAGGACGTGACACTATGCCTCTACTGCTACTCATTCCAATTTGACTGGTTTGGATTTCTCCCTGTCAACAATGGCTGGCATTTCATACATTCTGGAACTTTGAGGGTTTATAACATAGCCACTCTAGTAATTTAATAGGATCTCTTTGGCTGTGACTAGGTAGAAATATTTCACTAATCTATCCCTTAATATTGGTAAAGATAATTAGTCACGCCAAATTCTAAATACAGTAACAGTTCCAAGCAAAAATGCTGCACACAGTATATCATTCTCTAACACAATTATTAAAATTGTCTTTACCTTATAACAATGACTGGTCTTCCAGTAGACATGTGTATGGTGAGAAAGTGTTGGTTCAACATAGAGCGCCCCACCCTCGCTTGTCATGTATGGCTTTTCTAATCAAGTTGAGCAGTGACTCAGTCAGGAAGTAACAAGTGGCGCAGCTGTAGGACCTCATACATACAGTAGATAGTGGTTATAGTGCCTGAATACATCAACTAAACATTACCATTAAGATGATAAAGTGTCAAATGTTACTGTGAGTAATTAACAGATTACAAGCAAAGAATGTGCTGAACACAAACGCTGTAACACTTTATTGTATTACTGAGTGTAGCCTGCCCCTTTGACGTTATCCCCATCAAAACCCATATGGGTCTCCTATTTTCATCTTTCAGTGGCTATTCGTTGCATGTATTAGCCTACACAGGATGTGTCTTCATTATTCTATGTATTCTTGGGGAGTGAGAGAGTACTCTATGGAGAGAACAGTAGAGAATCAGACCAAAGGCCTTGTGTAGGTCTACTATTTTCATACCACCTCTTGCTC
This sequence comes from Salmo salar, assembly GCF_965601325.2. NCBI lineage: Eukaryota > Metazoa > Chordata > Actinopteri > Salmoniformes > Salmonidae > Salmo > Salmo salar. The sequence continues at coordinate 70,018,212 of NC_138295.1, forward strand.
CCTCTCATGTTCTGTCTATGTAACATATCTGATATATTCATATTCTGGGTACTGTAGTCATATGATCAAGAGGAAAGCCTGACTTCCATGTGCAGAGTGGAGTGGTTTGGGAAATTCCAACTCAAATAAATGAGGCGAAACAAAATTGACAGTGTGTAAAATATAATTTTAATACTGCAAAATGTATGTATTTAAATAGAGTAAAGACAAGTGTATAGTAAGTCCTGACCTAAAGACATTGCTGTCAGGTGTGGGTAAAATCACTTGGGAAGAATATGATGTGGCTGTCCATGGTTCTGATTTCTGTGTGCGTGTGTGTGCGCATGTTCGTGCAAGTGCAAACATGCTGACTGACCCTCCTTGCAGAGAAACTCCAAATCATCCTCCTCTCATGTTGACGAAACGATCACTCTGTCATACAGTACAAGCTTTCATTTTTTGTTGTCCTAGGCTACCTGGCAAAAATGCTTGCTTGCTGGCTTAACTTGCTGGCTTAACTACATATTGAACTTCCATCCTCTCAGGGGCAAAACAATGTATGTATTAATGGTTGGATCAGAATCACCATAGAGATCCTATTCAATTACTAGTGGGGCTGTGTCATAAACCCTCAACGTTCCAGAATGTATTGTAAAAAAAACAAAATAAGAAACATTCCCCTTGTGTATTGTTTATATCGTAGATGGTTTAGACTGTTTGTACTCAGAGTATATAACTTTATAGGGGATCACTTTGGGATAGATTCTCTAGATGTGCTTTTACTGCGACACCATTTATTGTGATCCAAATCTACAACAAAATCGTCATGATAATCTTTGATGTAAATCTAGAGCAGACCAGACAGAACTGGTGGTGCATTAGGTTTGTTCACATTTTAGACTACTTCTCTTGCTCATTAATCCTCAATCCATTTCACATAAACATATGATGTAACACCTTCTATGAACCAACAGGAGGAGAAGTGTTGATTTACAGAGGCCACTACGACCTGAGAAGAGTTTCAACTAGATTACACAGCCACAAAGTCAACGGACTATATCCTTATAATCTATGAAAACAAAAATGTGTTGTTTTTTTAATTTAAGGTTAGAGTTAGGTTTATAAGCAGATTTTAATTAGATCACTTGTAGATATAGGTGGGGTTTATGACTTTGTGGCTTTGATAACCAGTGAAGACCCCTGAGAAGAGGAAGACAAGTGAAGACAGCAGCTCATTGGTGACTAATAATTACTTCTGCTTGACATTTACATTCTTTGAGTACTTGAAGTTGATTTATGATAACAATAGATGTTTGTTTTTCCCACACATTAGATCAATGTGGATCAGAGTGTCCCAGTAAGTACATAAAGGATGAAAAATAACTCATTAGTAGATTGGGAGATTCAGAAACAAACATTACAGACTATATTAAAATGCAATGAAACAGATATTTTTCATTTGATCACTGTTGTTGTTGAACATTTACACATGTTCCTATTCAATCTGATCTGGAGAAGATGTTCAAGGTACTTTACTTTACAATCGTTGTATTCTCCATCTCAAGTATATACAATATATCTCAATATGGCCTGTTTTGACAAATGACACTATACTGTATCTCTCTGTACATTCAAGGGGACCACAGAAGCACTGTGCTGACCTGAGTGTCAGTTTCACATAAGTGGATTACAGTTGAAAGGGGCAACACAAAACCAATAATATACTGTATATACACTTCCCAATAATTATAACTGTATAGCCATTCATATCAGGTTCATTCTGATTTACCCAAGCCATAAATACAAACAAAAGCCTTGTAAAAGCCATAACACAAGCCACAACACAAATAAGAATGTACTATATTCTTTAGCCATACGAACAATAAAGCTAACAAATAAGCAGTCGGCTGCTATGCTACATTGGGTTAAAATGTAAATATTTTACTGGAGCCTTTGACAGACTGAGTACAATGGCCTCTGAGCCAGCTGACTCCCACATGCTTCCTGTTGTGTTCACATGTTACCATAGACTGCATCGTCTCCACCATAACACTCGCACGGGTCATCCTCTTCAGCCTACAGGAAACCAGATCAGAGATATCATCATCATCAACAACAACACCTCTATTGTTATCTTAATCCTTCATATTTCGAGCAAAGTTCTTCTCAGATCTCTACAGTAGCTGTAAACATATGCAGTAGGCCGACAGTCAAGGTGTGAATTACGGGCCAGGGGAGGCTCAGCTCCCCTGAATGAGACATTAGTTGCCCTAAATGCAACAAAGTCAAACTTTGAGGGGGTCTCTAATAAATGCTAATTTAACCATTCTCCTATTTGTTTGAAATGTAGTGATAAGTATGTTTTACGGTGGTAAATATGGAAATAAAAGCGTCCAAATGAAACGAACACCCCCACCTCTCTGTCATGGTTTAAACCATTTATTACTATGTGGCAGCACTGTCCACCCAGTAGTGCTGAATTTTGGCCTAAGCTGAGCTCCTTTGCGCATAGATTTTCCTTTGTATTTCCTAATTTTCACAATTTCTTTGTCATATGTCCTTGATAAAAAAATAGCCTGTATTCCAATGCATTAGGTTAATCCGTTGATTTATCATTGTTTGCTTTTGTCAGTCAGCTGTTTAGAGCACTCATTGCTTTGTTTTTCAGGTGCGCACTAGTTTATTATTATAATTTTTTTGCATATATGTTTTTATATATATATATATCATTTTTTTAATTAAACCGTAACATGCAAAACATAAACAGAACAGCCAGAGGGATTCCAGAAAGAAATAAGAGAAGAAAAAATTATAATAATACAGATCCACATTATATCAATTGAAATACAGAAGAAAAAAAATATGTTTTGTTTTGTATACGTTTTAATGACTCTAAATAGTTTTCCAAATCAGATAAAAAAATTAAGAAAAGTGGATTTTTCTTCATAAATTTTGATTTGTGTATAGATGCGCGCTGGTACTGGTGTTCTGTGTGCCATCCGTGGCAAGAAGTAGTATACCATTTATTTAGCTTTATTTTTTTATATCAATATTGTTTTGTTTCCTGGATCAGTTGATGATGGTTGACAATATCACTAGACAACTAGCTAAACACCAATTCACATCAAATCCATCCAACAAGTAGGCTATACTTTAATGACAGTAGGCCTATAAGGTGACTCAGTTAGAAGAGGTTAACGTTCGGTTAGAAGCATTCGATTTTGCAATGGCATAGGACAAACATTATTTTGGATTTGTGTGCCCTTAAAGTGTTTTCACGGCGAAACATAATGACATGTTATGAATGCGTAGTTACACTTACAGTGCATTTTCCGAGATCTCCAAGATCCATGATTTGTACAGGGTTTAAGTTCAATGTTCTAATTCAAAACTCCAAGCATTAACTCATGAATTATGGACAACTCATGAACTAGGGTGTAAAACATGTTTTGATTCAATTATATTGAATGAAGGCTACCTGTGTGTTTGAATATGTGTGTAAAATAGTCTCGACTGAGAGACTGAGAGGGTAGGCTACTGGCAGTGCTGTCAGCCTAGTGGAGGCTAAACACAAGTAAATGCCATTTACCCACCTTTTTCAGAGAAATTCATTTAAAGTATAGGGAGTGTTAACAATTTTTTTTACCCCGACCGGCAATCAGAGTTTACCCACGTATGTTTTTTACCACTACCTCACTGGCTACCAGTAGGGCTATTTGAAGTTCATGGTAATACACATTGTAACCTAGTCTAGTAAATGTACTGTTAGGCAGTGGAATGTTAGGCAGTGGAAGCTCCTCAGAGGAGGAAGGGGAGGACAATCCTCCTCAGTGAATTTCTGTCACGTCCTGACCATAGAAAGCTCTTATTTTCTATGGTAGAGTAGGTCAGGGCGTGACTGGGGGTTGATCTAGTTTATTTCTTTCTATGTGGGGTTCTAGGTTTGATTTTCTATGTTGGTGATTTGTATGATTCCCAATTAGAGGCAGCTGGTTATCGTTGTCTCTAATTGGGGATCATACTTAAGTAGCATTCTTTCCACCTCTGGGTTATGGGATATTGTTTATGTTTAGTTGCCTGTTAGCACTGCATTGTCGTCACGGTTCGTTTATTCTTTATTTGTTTTGTCTTTGCCTAAGTTTCACTTTATTTATTAAAATTATGTGGAACTCTACATACGCTGTGCCTTGGTCCGATCATCATTCCAACGAACGTGACAATTTCATAAAAATAAAATTGTGAAACAATAATAGATAAAACTACACTAAATATACCACGTCACCAAATCATTTATTAAAAAATACTACTTTTTCAGTGAAGGTCTACAGTAGCCTCAAAGGCACTCGCTAGGGGAGAACAATGGTGTAGCCGGAGGACAGCTAGTTTCCGTCCGCCTCTGGGTACATCGACTTCAATACAATACCTAAGAAGCACATGGTTCTCACCCCCTTCCATAGACTTACACAGTAATTATGACAACTTCTGGAGAATGTCCTCCAATCTATCAGAGCTCTTGCAGTATGAACTGGCATGTTGTCCACCCAATCAATGGATCAGAGAATGAATCTAGTACTGAAAGCATAAGTTACAGATAGCTAGCTAGCACTGCGGTGCACAAAATGTGGAGAGTAGTTGACTCAAAGAGAGAGAAAGATAATAGTTGAACAGTTTTGAACAAATTAATTTCTTCAAAAATGAATTAAAGAGAGCGAGCTAACTATATTTCATTGTCATTTTTTTTCTCACTTTCACTTACCTAGCTAGTGAATGCAGCTAGCTAGTTTAGCCTATTCAAACACCTGGCTCAAACAGAGAGGGATGCTATGTTAGCCAGCTGGCTATGGCTATCCAACACTAGAACTCTTCCAATTCAAGATAAGCTTTTGGTTTTATTAATTTATTGCCACCGGGGCCCGATGGTGTAACTGCCGAACTGCTTGCTTTACACTGTACTGCATGATTGTAACAGGTTTATTAACATGTTAGTTCTAGTAGCTAATGTTAGCTATGTTGACTATGATGTTAGCTAATATGGTGACAACGATGTTGGCTGTGTGTAGCGGTTATGGTATCAAGGTTTGGCATGGAAAGGTTTTTTCACCTGGTCACACAGCTGTTGTGCATTGAAGTCCACAAGCGAATGTAAAGGGTGAGAGGAGGAGAGTGCTTAGATGCAATAAGGAATTATATAATGAGCAAATGATCATGCTGTTTGTGAACTGTTTGCGGTGATCAGGGGTGTATTCATTCTGTCTGTAATGTTGAAAAACATTTCTTAAATGGAAGCAAATGGAATGAAACAGGAATAAACATACCTGAATTTCTCCAATAGAAACACTCATTTGCAACTGTTGGACTAATGATTATACCCTAGATCAGCTAGATACAAGCAAGTGTGCAAGGCGGTATTGCATGTGTCAATGTCTGTCAACTTGATTACTCACATTTTTCTCTCGACCTGTGCAGCTACGTTGTAAACTTTCATTCATAGGCTAGGTTGTAGCAATCTCATGATGGGAATAGGGAAAATGTGTATATCATGTAGTAGCCTAAACCTATCGATGTTACATTGAGCTGGGTGAATGGAATATGAATGACAGTCATCCAATACGCTGTAATAGAAATAAGACCATGCTCATAAAAAAATAAAACAATCGTCCTCCCTCATCTTAAACGGCACTGTCCGCAACTGATGTTAGAGTGACCATCCCGTTTTTCAATTAATGTAGGCCTTATCAATGGCAATCGCTGAATGTCATTTGCATAACTTTTTGGTGTTTTGTAAGAGATGTATATTTCCATTTATCAAACGGGGCGATTAGAGACTACAGTTTGGATGCTATAATTATTTTGGAGTAGACCAACATGCAGAGGTAGCTTACTTTTTGAAGTGATTTGTTTGACAATCAGATGAAAATATAATGACTGTTTGTGTTCATGCCACATTGAAAGGTAATACATTTTTACTGTTTAAATTACGTCTTTTTTGTTAATTGAAATAAATGATGCACGGGCAAGCGAGTGCACTCAATAGAGACCCCCTGAATGTCATGGTGTAATTCACTACAGTACATACAGTACCTCCATGTTGCTATATAGGTGATCGTTGGTGTAGTAGTTTGTGTTGATTTCACTGCTGGTGTCTTTCTGCTTTTTCCTGTGGATAGAGTTAGGGCCACGCTCAGATGCATTCTCTTCATTTGATAAGACACAAGATTGAATGTAGGCTATTGGGCTTTAGCAACACAGCAAGGATTGTAGGTTATGATCACAGGCAGATCAGCCTGTATAAAAATACCTTAAGGTTGAGGGATCTGAGGAAGCACACTTGGCTGCATCCATGTCCTGCATACTGGTTACTGGTTGGTCACTATGACTCCTCCCACTGATGAGAAAAATGGCAAGTTATCAAAACAGAACAAAACAGCTATCAAAAAAAAAAAAAGTACTTAACTCCTTCCAAAAATAAATTAAATAGTTACTTACCCCTTCTTAGTCAATAGGCAAGCTGACATGGGAATTAGTATTATTACCACCACAAATGCAGTAATACCAATTGAAACGTACAGCATGAACATCTTATCTGTCCAAAAACAAATAAATATGACGTATTAAATGTACCCATACTATTCCTTATGATATAAATAATTATGTGTTTAATTAATTAATTAATGATACACTTCCTTCCAGGCTTTCCCTTACCATTTGTGGGCACAGTGAAGGACAAGGTGGCATTGCCCTGTGTGTTGTTGGCATGGCAGTGGACGGTCTCTGAGAAGCCTAGTGCCCTCTTTAGGGTCACCATGGCAACTGACCCATGCATCTCCACCCTGGTACTGGGCAGGTGTCCTGCTGGAAGAGACCACTCCACAGTGCTGGGTGGCTCTGAATCCACAATGCACAGACATGTTACCATAGAGATGTCTGAAGTGCAGGCGGAGCCCACTTTGATCTCAGGGGGGTCTGGGATGAGAATGATGAACAGTTTGGTTTTAACTGAACATGTAGTGCTACATCCTGAAGAGAACTTTCTTCATTATATATACACAGACATGACATGCCCCTTAGTGACAACATATGGACGAATCAACTAACTCTGGATCTACTTACACTCTACGTTGAGATTCAGTGGGCTGGAGGGGACTTGTCCTTCTGTATTGATGGCAGTGCAGTAGAGGGCTTCAGTGAGTCTGGTCACATTCTCCAGTGTGAGTGTCGGTCCAGTGGTGGGCAGAGGCCCTCTGCTGTTGTGCCAGCGGTAGCTGTGGGCAGCAGGGTTACTGTCACTGGAGCATCTCAGCTCTACAGTGTCTCCCTCCTTCACACTGGACACTCCCTCAACCATAACATCCACTGGGGCATCTATGAATAACATCATTAGTAAGAATGATATTACTATGTAATAAACATCTTAGGACAGATTCAGTGGATCAACCACATGATTTCAATCTATTTTCATTTCCAAAGGGAAGTAAGGACAAAGTTTTAGTTCCCTTTTCAAAGAAGTTTAATTTCTCATATTCACAGAAATATTGTGAAAGTGAAAATCTTCCAAACAGTGTTGTTAGTACACAGATGTGGGCTACTTACATTTGACATTTATTGTCTTGGAGCTACTCACTGTCATTCCTCCCTTGTATGCTGCTGTGCAGACCAGAGGCTGGTTGTTATCAGCGATGCTGGATCTAAAGGTCAGGGTCAATGTCTCTTCCCACTGGGAATTGGTCTGCTGCCGTGATTGGATGCTGGGTGTTCCAGAGTGGCTCCAGGTGAGGAGAGGGGGATCAGATGGGCAGGAGTGAGACACAGAGCAGGAGGCAGATACCACCTCCCCCACCTTCACCTCCTCCCTCACTGACAGAGAGGGGGGGTCTGGAGAGCCTGAAATCAAAAAGAGATGACAACAGTTATAGCACTTATTCTTGGGTCTGTCCTTTTTTGTACCACTACAATTATAATCAACAAGAAGCTATAGCTAATATGTTAACTTAAATAGGTAAATAGGATACTGTAATTAACACATTTGAAGTTCTCCTTGTCAATTTTCCCCGGAGAACTTACTGCTCACTGCAATGGAGACTCTGTGTTTTGTGTATGAAGCCTTGTTATAGTCTTTGATTTCAATCCTGAAAGTAAAGGGTCCTTTGTCACTGTGATGGAGGGGGTCGATTCTGAGAGAGCAGTTCTTCTGTCTGAGGTTTCCTACCAGCTCTGTACGACCCCTGTAGTCTGTGATCGCGTTGGAGCTGTCTGGGTGGTAGATAACCTCATAAGTGTCTTTGAACCAGATGCCAGTGAATTCAGAGGGGTTTATCTTTGGTTCTGGGTAGTTGAATGAGCAGGGAATCACAATGCATGAGCCTTGCAGGCCGGAGACTGAGCTTGGCACCTCAGCAGTCCATGACGAGGCATCAACTCCCATCACTCAAATAGCAGATGGAGAAATGTTAGTCAGAGGTGTTGGTCACATGTCAAGGAATATGAGTATCAGAATGGAATGCAGCCAGAAATCTTTCTGATTGAAAGGGGGTCAAATACTTATTAAAATGCAAATCATTTTATAACATTTTTGACATGCGTGTTTCTGGATTTTTTTGTTGTTATTCTGTCTCTCACTGTTCAAATAAACCTACCATTAAAATTTTAGACTGATCATTTCTTTGTCAGTGGGCAAACGTACAAAATCAGCAGGGGATCAAATACTTTTTTCCCCTCACTGTAGCTAGTTTAGCCTACTCATACACCTGGCTCAAAAATGAAGGGAGACCGTGTTAGCTAGCTGGCTATGGCTATCCAACGCTGGAACTCTTCCAAGTCAAGGTAAGCTTTTGGTTTTATTAATTTATTGCCACCAAGGCCCGCCTGTTGAACTGATAAACTGCTTGCTGCTAACTGTACACTCTACTCCACACTGTACTCTGATGTGTTGTGCAATGAAGTTCACAAGCGAAGGGAAAATGTGAGAGAAGGAGCGCGTGTAGATGGATGTGAGAAGGAATTATACATACAACGAGCTGTTTGTATGTTGCTGCTATGAACGTGAACTGTGTTTGCGTGTGATCAGGTGTGTATTCATTGCGCCGGGATAAACATACCTGAATTGGTCGAATAGAAACTCGTTTTCAACTGTTGGACTAATGATTATACTGCAGATCAGCTAAATACAGGCAAGAGTGTGGTAGGTGGTACTGACTATGTCACTGTCTGTCACCTTGATTACTCAAAATTCTCTAAACCTGTGCACCTACGTTGTAAATGTTCCTTCATCAGATAGGTTGTAGCAACCTCATGATGGGTACAGGGAAAATTTGAGCATCATGTAGTAGCCTCAACCTATCGATGTTACATTGACCTGGGTGAATGGAATATGAATGACAGTCATCCAATATGCTGTAATAGATATAAGGCCATGTTCATAAACGGCACCGACCGCCACTGCTGTAATCACATTGTTTGTCAGCAAATTAGTAAATAAATAAATACAATATTTTTTACTGTATACAGAATCTATATTTGTAGCTTACCTCCAAGCCAAATGCAATGAATAAGAAAACACCATGGTAATTTTTCAATCCACATCACCTCCTCTCAGTGCTGGACCTGAAGGTATAAGGAACATTTTATTATCACTAGTAAGTTAACATTGGATATGATACTTGTAATGTCTAAAATCTTGCATAGTTTGCCAATTCTTGCTTGTTCTTCTTGTTCGTTCTTGTCAGATATCCACCCTCCTTCAGAGAATAAGGGCACTAATCTGTACATTTGACATCTAATTCCCATTTCACATGTAAAATTATTTCTTTATTTTTGCCATCAGGAGTTCCCATATTTCGTCTCAGACTGATGGTGAGGCGAGTTAACTATTCCCTTGAGGGTTAACTGGCCTCCGCTCAGTACCCTGCCCTGAACCTTAGACACTGTCACTAGCCGGCTGCCACCCAGTACTGCTTCCCAATGTACATATAGTCATTGAACAATGGTCACTTTAATTAATAGTGTTTACATGTTGTTTTACCCACTTTATATGTAAACTCAGCAAAAAAAGAAACATCCCTTTTTCAGGACCCTGTCTTTCAAAGATAAATCGTAAAAATCCAAATAACGTGACAGATCGTCATTATAAAGGGTTTAAACTGCTTGTTCAATGAACCATAAACAATTAACCCTTTCACACATACCATCACACGGGTGTGATCGTTCTACAGTGGTCCCTGAAGCGTACGATCACACCCATGTGATTAGAACACTCATTTAGAACGGCCAGTTTTGAATGATGCAACAATCAGCATTTGAGCTGGCCACACTTTTTTCAGAAACTATTTACACAAACACAGTCCGTACAAAGTTATGTCCAGAATGTGAGCAGTTTCTTTTTGGATGCAATGTTCAGATATTCACCTAAGTATCTATAGCATGGCACAATCATCCTAACCGGAAAAATGTAGGCTACATTTGTCCTAGTGCTAACTGAGGAAAGATTGATGCAACTCAAGCTGTCATATTTTCTAACTCTCGGCTGACATAAACTACAATATGAATTAGCTAATAGCAGTTACTATGTTTAACTAATCACATTACGGGTGAGCACACCATTGAGTAAAATACTTTCTAGAAATCGAAAGTAATCAGACGATTAGTTTCAGTGCGCAGCCATGCTTTTTTAACTCACAGAAACCAAAGATAAAAGACAAGATGAGTTAGGTCTGTTTATAGTATGCATGTTGAAGGGGTGTGTCGTCTACCATCATTCACATCCCACCATTCACTTCCTGAAGTTCTCAAAATGAGTGAACCCTTACTCACCTCATTTTGTTATAGCATCTTTGGTCCGACAGACGATCACGTGAAACCCAGAATGCACTGTATATCAACAAACCTGGCTCCACACACATAGCTGGAATTAGCTTAGCTCATCAATCAGTACAATCTTCAAAAAGTTGTTTTATGCACATACTATGTGCCCATTACAATCTATGCAAAAATCGGAATGCATGATTTATCACCGGTAATTGAAAAACGTGAATAAAATAGTTGTCACGGTTGTCGTCGGGAATGGAGGACCAAAACGCAGCAGGAATGTGGATGCTCATCTTGATATTTATTTTCAAACAAAGTGAACACCAAAACAACAAAACGAAACACACGAACAACAAAACAGTCTTGTCAGGCTTACATACGCAAAACAAGAAACAATCTCCCACAAACAATTACCCATATATAGGACTCTCAATCAGAGGCAACGAGAAAGCACCTGCCTCCAATTGAGAGTCCAACCCCCCATTAACCTAAACATAGAAATATACCAACACAGAAAGAACATAGAAGTATAAAACATAGAACATAAACCAAAACCCGGAAATAATAAATCAAACGCCCTACTAAATAAACCACCACCCCGAACCACATAAAACAAATACCCTCTGCCACGTCCTGACCAAACTACAATAACAAATAACCCTTATACTGGTCAGGACATGACAGTACCCCCCCCGTAAAGGTGCAGACCCCGGATGCACCTCATAAATAAACAAAAAACCCAAAACAACAACAACAAAAAATCCCCCTAAACTAAAGGGAGGGAAGGGAGGGTGGCTGCCGTCACCGACGGCACTTGTGCTACACCCCCCCCTCCCCAACCCACCTATGTAGGTGGTGGTTCAGGCTCCGGCCTACTGTCCTCCAAAATGCAGACAGACTTAATCCGTTTCGGGCCGTAGGCAGACTCCCCTCGTTCCGGATCGTAGGCAGACCTCTTCCACTCCACACTGTAGGCAGACATATTTGATACACCGTTACTCATATTTAGTTCTGGATTGTCAATAGACTTACTCAGTTCCGGGTTGCTGCTAGACTCCTTTGGTTCTGGGTCATAGGCAGACTCACCCGGTTCTGGGTCACAGGCAGACCCTTCGGTTCCGGGTCACAGGCAGACCCCCACGGTTCCGGGTCACAGGCAGACCCCCTCGGTTCTGGGTCACAGGCAGACCCGCTAGGTTCCGGGCAGGCGGGCCACTCTGGCAGATCCGGCGCGGCCGGGCCACTCTGGCAGCTCCAGGCAGACGGGCCACTCTGGCGACTCCTGACTGGCGGGCGGCTCTGGCGACTCCTGACTGGCGGGCAGCTCTGGCGACTCCTGACTGGCGAGCAGCTCTGGCAACTCCTGACTGGCGAGCAGCTGACGCACTAGATGCCTGATGCGTGGTGCTGGTACTGTAGGTATCAGCCTGGGAACACGCACCTCAGGGCTAGTGCGGGGAGCGGGAACAGGACGAGTCGGACTGGGCTGATGCACTGGAAGCCTGGTGCGTGGTGCTGGTACTGGACGTGCCAGACTGGGAACACGCACCTCAGGGCTAGTGCGGGGAGTGGGAACAGGACGAGTCGGACTGGGCTGACGCACTGGAAGCCTGGTGCGTGGTGCTGGTACTGGACGTGCCAGACTGGGGTTTCGCACTTCCGGGTCCGCACGAGAGACAGGAACTGGAAACACCGGGCCATGGAGGCGCACAGGCGGTCTTGATCTCACCTCCTGCACAACCCGTCCTGGCTGGATGGAACTAGTAGCCCTGTACAAGCAGGGTGCTAGTACAGGGCGAACTGGGCTGTGCAGGGGCCTGATGGTTGCCATGCGTAGAGCGGGCGTAGGGTAGCCTGGTCCTAGGAGGCGCACCGGTGACCAGACGCGCTGCGCAGGCATCCTCCTACCAGGCTGGATGCCCACTCTAGCACGGCATCTGCGAGGGGCTGGAATAACTCGCACTGGACTGTGCGTGCGTGTGGGCGAGATTGTGCGCACTTCAGCAAAACACGGCGCCCTCCACTCCATACGGTCCTCCATATAAACACGAGGAGCTGGCTTAGGGCTCACCCTTGGCCCAGCCAAACTACACGTGTGCCCCCCCCAAAAAAATTATTGGGGGTGCCTCTCGTGCTTTATCGGCGCATACAAGGCCTCGTACCTCCGCCTCTCCGCCTTGGCTGCCTCGATTTCCTCCCGTGGGCGACGGTATTCCCCAGCCTGGTGCCAAGGTCCAGCCCCGTCCAGAACTTCCTCCCAGGTCCATTTTTTCCACCAGTCCATCTCGAAATCCCCTTGCTCCTTACTCTGCTGCTTGGTCCATTTGTGGTGGGAGATTCTGTCACGGTTGTCGTCGGGAATGGAGGACCAAAACGCAGCAGGAATGTGGATGCTCATCTTGATATTTATTTTCAAACAAAATGAACACCAAAACAACAAAACGAAACACACGAACAACAAAACGCAAAACAAGAAACAATCTCCCACAAACAATTACCCATATATAGGACTCTCAATCAGAGGCAACGAGAAAGCACCTGCCTCCAATTGAGAGTCCAACCCCCCATTAACCTAAACATAGAAATATACCAACACAGAAAGAACATAGAAGTACAAAACATAGAACATAAACCAAAACCCGGAAATAATAAATCAAACGCCCTACTAAATAAATCACCACCCCGAACCACATAAAACAAATACCCTCTGCCATGTCCTGACCAAACTACAATAACAAATAACCCTTATACTGGTCAGGACGTGACAATAGTAAATATATCAATAATACCACACAAAACATTTTCTGATAGTGATTTATTGATACAAATGGCGCATGCAGGCAGTCAATCATGTAACCTCTCACTCCCACTGAGCCATTCAGTGTTGTTTATGAATGTAGCTAATGAGCTAAGCTGTAGCATTAGCAATTTCTTTCAAGAGGAGACAACTCACAAATTCGGAAATTCTGGAGATTTAAAGAAATTATGACAATGAGTCTGAGTCTGAAAGTCAGGAATCAGATTCTGACAGTGAGGAGCTGCCCCCCCAGCCATTGAGAACCCTCAATCTGAGGACCACTTGTCCACTGACAAAGTCCTACAGTGGGGAGAACAAGTATTTGATACACTGCCAATTTTGCAGGTTTTCCTACTTACAAAGCATGTAGAGGTCTGTAATTTTTTTTATCATAGGTACACTTCAACTGTGAGAGACGGAATCGAAAACAAAAATCCAGAAAATCACATTGTATGATTTTTAAGTAATTCATTTGCATTTTATTGCATGACATAAGTATTTGATACAGCAGAAAAGCAGAACTTAATATTTGGTACAGAAACCTTTGTTTGCAATTACAGAGATCATACGTTTCCTGTAGTTCTTGACCAGGTTTGCACACACTGCAGCAGGGATTTTGGCCCACTCCTCCATACAGACCTTCTCCAGATCCTTCAGGTTTCGGGGCTGTCGCTGGGCAATACGGACTTTCAGCTCCCTCCAAAGATTTTCTATTGGGTTCAGGTCTGGAGACTGGCTAGGCCACTCCAGGACCTTGAGATGCTTCTTACGGAGCCACTCCTTAGTTGCCCTGGCTGTGTGTTTCGAGTTGTTGTCATGCTGGAAGACCCAGCCGCGACCCATCTTCAATGCTCTTACTGAGGGAAGGAGGTTGTTGGCCAAGATCTCGCGATACATGGCCCCATTCATCCTCCCCTCAATACGGTGCAGTCGTCCTGTCCCCTTTGCAGAAAAGCATCCCCAAAGAATGATGTTTCCACCTCCATGCTTCACGGCTGGGATGGTGTTCTTGGGGTTGTACTCATCCTTCTTCTTCCTCCAAACACGGCGAGTGGAGTTTAGACCAAAAAGCTCTATTTTTGTCTCATCAGACCATATGACCTTCTCCCATTCCTCCTCTGGATCATCCAGATGGTCATTGGCAAACTTCAGACGGGCCTGGACATGCGCTGGCTTGAGCAGGGGGACCTTGCGTGCGCTACAGGATTTTAATCCATGACGGCGTAGTGTGTTACTAATGGTTTTCTTTGAGACTGTGGTCCCAGCTCTCTTCAGGTCATTGACCAGGTCCTGCTGTGTAGTTCTGGGCTGATCCCCCACCTTCCTCATGATCATTGATGCCTCACGAGGTGAGATCTTGCATGGAGCCCCAGACCGAGGGTGATTGACCGTCATCTTGAACTTCTTCCATTTTCTAATAATTGCGCCAACAGTTGTTGCCTTCTCACCAAGCTGCTTGTCTATTGTCCTGTAGCCCATCCCAGCCTTTTGCAGGTCTACAATTTTATCCCTGATGTCCTTACACAGCTCTCTGGTCTTGGCCATTGTGGAGAGGTTGGAGTCTGTTTGATTGAGTGTGTGGACAGGTGTCTTTTATACAGGTAACGAGTTCAAACAGGTGCAGTTAATACAGGTAATGAGTGGAGAACAGGAGGGCTTCTTAAAGAAAAACTAACAGGTCTGTGAGAGCCGGAATTCTTACTGGTTGGTAGGTGATCAAATACTTATGTCATGCAATAAAATGCAAATTAATTACTTAAAAATTATACAATGTGATTTTCTGGATTTTTGTTTTCGATTCCGTCTCTCACAGTTGAAGTGTACCTATGATAAAAATTACAGACCTCTACATGCTTTGTAAGTAGGAAAACCTGCAAAATCGGCAGTGTATCAAATACTTGTTCACAAAAACATTATGCTACAGTAGAAACAACATAATACGACATGCAGAAACTATTATAACGTAATAAGGCACTTACTTTGATAGAAACGTACACATTTCCAAAGTTATTATTGGTAACGAAAACAGCTTTGATTGCGATGCAGGCAACAGACAGAAAATGTGAACACGTGTATGCAGGACGGGAGATGAGCAAATGTCTGCAAACTTGAACTGCACAAACAATTAGGAAGTGCTTGGGGAATTTTGTCTGGGTCAGAAATGTCCGCAAAAGTAAAAATGACTACTTTTATGTGAATGAATGAGGCGGAACACACCTCAATTAAAACTGTTATTAAAAAATAGAAAACTTGTTAGACAATCATTTAAAGTTGAAAACAGCCTATAAATAAAAACAGGCTGCGTGCTTTGGTTTGAGGGCAGCACGGATTAAATGTACTGTTACATAACAACCACATTCTGAAATGGAGAGAACGTTCTAACATCATGTGCATAAAAAAACTCATGCTGGGGCAACCGTTAGAGATATTTGGAACTCAACATGCACCTGTAGAACGGTCGTTAAGACACTAACAGCTTACAGACGGTAGGCAATTCAGGTCACAGTTATGAAAACTTAGGACACTAAAGAGGCCTTTCTACTGACTCTGAAAAACACCAAAAGAAAGATGCCCAGGGTCCCTGCTCATCTGCGTGAACCTGCCTTAGGCTTGCTGCAAGGAGGCATGAGGATTGCAGATGTGGCCAGGGCAATAAATTGCAATGTCCATACTGTGAGACGCCTAAGACAGTGCTACAGGGAGACAGGACGGACAGCTGATCATCCTCGCAATGGCAGACTACGTGTAACAACGCCTGCACAGGATCGGTACATCCGAACATCACACCTGCGGGACAGGTACAGGATGGCAACAACAACTGCCCGAGTTACACCAGGAACACACAATCCCTCCATCAGTGCTCAGACTGTCCTCTATAGGCTGAGAGAGACTGGACTGAGGGCTTGTAGGCCTGTTGTAAGGCAGGTCCTCACCAGACATCACCGGCGACGGTGGGCACAAACCCACCGTCGCTGGACTAGACAGGACTGGCAAAAAGTGCTCTTCACTGACGAGTCGTGGTTTTGTCTCACCAGGGGTGATGGTCGGATTCGCATTTATCATCGAAGGAATGAGCGTTACACCGAGGCCTGTACTCTGGAGCGGGATCTATTTGAAGGTGGAGGGTCCGTCATGGTCTGGTGCGGTGTGTCACAGCATCATCCGACTGAGCTTGTTGTCATTGCAGGCAATCTCAACGCTGTGCATTACAGGGAAGACATCCTCCTCCCTCATGTGGTACCCATCCTGCAGGCTCATCCTGACATAACCCTCCAGCATGACAGTGCCACCAGCCATACTGCTCATTCTGTGCGTGATTTCCTGCAAGACAGGAATGTCAGTGTTCTGCCATGGCCAGCGAAGAGTCCGGATCTCAATCTCATTGAGCACATCTGGGACCTGTTGGATCGGAGGGTGAGGGCTAGGGCCATTCCTGCCAGAAATGTCCGGGAACTTGCAAGTGCCTTGGTGGAAGAGTGGGGTAACATCTCACAGCAAGAACTGGCAAATCTGGTGCAGTCCATGAGGAGGAGATGCACTGCAGTGCTAAATGCAGCTGGTGGCCACACCAGATACTGACTGTTTCTTTTGATTTTGACCCCCCCCCCCCCCCCCCCCTTTGTTCAGGGACACATTATTCTATTTCTGTTAATCACATGTCTGTGGAACTTGTTCAGTTTATGTCTCAGTTGTTGAATCTTGTTATGTTCATACAAATATTTACACATGCTAAGTTTGCTGAGAAAAAAAAAACAGTTGACGTTTCTTTTTTTACTGAGTTTATATACACAGTATGTGTGTACAAAACATTAGGAACACTTGCTCTTTTTGTTATGACATAGACTGACCAGTTTAGGTCAAATCTAATCTAGGTGAAATCTATGATCCCTTATCACTTGTTAAATCCACTTCAATCAGTGTATTTGAAGGGTTTGAGATAGGTTAAAGATGGATTTTTAAGCCTTGTGACATGGATTGGGTTGTTAATTTGATTCGTTATGACATTTCTCAATATTCTTAATTTTTTTACTTGTTTGACGTTTTACTGCATTGTGAGGAGCTAGTAACATAAGCATTTCGCTGCACCCGCTATAACATCTGCTAAACTGTGTACGTGACTAATAATCTTTGATTGATTTACCCCCTAAAGTGGAATGTCTTTTACAATATGTATTTTGACTTTGCTTTCCACATTGCCAAACTCAAAGATTTTCAGAAGCTAAGTGTGAAATCTCTTGAAATTAGAATGAAATCTTATAAAATTGTATCCTGCACCATTCCACCATTTTCACTTTAGTCAGGGCTATTACTCACACTCATTTAGTACGACTAACAGCACAGGATTAAATAAAACTGTTTGTCATATGCTTTTCAATTCACAATTTCATTCAAACAATGTACTTGTGATAAAGTCTTTCACAGTCTGTATCATGATCTGTGCTGTGACCATAGAATTGGGGATAGAATACTGGAATGGACTTGAAAGGTCTTATAAAAGGTCAGCCATTTTGGTCAGGGAGCTGGTCAACCATGGTCAGCCAGTGTGCTATGATAATTATTCTGTTACATCTGCTCCTGCCACGCCCTCTACTGCTCATCCTGTGTCTCCTTGACCTGCCGCCACTCCCCCAGTACTCTCTCCCTCTGTGTGTGTGTGATTGTGTGGGCGGAGACAGGTGTGCTGGAGTCAGAGCAGATTCCCACCAGCTGCAACCTGTTCCATAATCAAGACCTCTACAAATACTCAGCCCTGCCACTTCCACGCTGCCAGATCGTAACCTCTGTTCAGTCAGTCTACGGTTCTAGCCATTTGTTACTATTTAGATCCTGTTGTGCCTGTCTTTCCTTGCCTGATGATGTTTTCCTCTCTGTAACTCCCACCAGTAACCACGAGCACAACCGTTCCTTGATTTTAACTGGCGGCTTTATTCTGTAGTTTAGTCAGAATTATCACCTTCCGTGAGAACTATAAAGTAAATGAAAATACAGTTTAAGCACACTCTTACACCTTCTTGTCTTATGAGTGACTTATTAGCTTGGTATAACTCTGAAGTGCTTACATACATACACAGTTTAGCCGGAGCTATAACAGTATCAGATTGAACACACGAATAAAGGAAAAAATACCTCATTGGCTGCTTATTACAGAAGGGAGGAAATCGAACTTCACACTTATTATTCCTGGCATGAATTCACACTTCATCCTAACATACACATATCAACCTTTAAGAGCTACACCCGGTAACATGAAAACTTAGCTAACACTGCGCGGGAATGCCTTCACCCCCAAAGGTGTGTTGCTACGATAATGATCCCTGTTACAACAGTTATTAGCCACATAGTTCCACTTGTCTTATCATTTCACCCGCATAGCGAACACGTAAACAATTCAAACAAAAAACTACGACATAGACTTACAGATTAATTGTCAGTTACACTCTCCGCTACAGTTCTGCCCACTCTGACTTTGGTCCCTGTCTCCAGTCCCACGTCTCATCATCCTGCTACTCTGTCCTGGATTCCCCTCTCTACTACTCCCTTGGATTCCCCTCCGGACCTGCTTACCCTGTCCCAACCCCTCTCACTCCAGCCTCAGCCTCCGCCCCTGGTTTCCTGAAACCCTCCCGTGCTTCCCCTGACCTGCATTCCATCTTCCCCCTGGGTTTCAATAAATACATTGGTTACTTCGTCCCAGTTTCCTCGTCTGAGTCTGATCTTGGGTTCCCCTGTTCCACTCTGCATAACATATTCCACTTAAACTAGCCAGCCAGTTGAAGTGGAAGGGTTCCAATTTTTTTTATTTATTAACTGCCAATATGCCAACATTCCATTGAAACAATGCAGTCAATCTACAGCCATATAATCAGTTGAAGATAGGACTTAAACAAGTGGTAAATGCAACAAGTACTAACATATATAACACACAGCTTTCTAAGAAAACAAACATTGAGACCTTGATGGTCTATTTACATTTTAGAGGCTATTTATACAGAAAATGTGTATAAAAACAATATATACTGTATTTATAAGTATATGACAATATTGAAGGTTACCAATAATTATGTTACGCAATTTCTGATATATTACATACATTTTATTTTCCTGCAAAAGTAAAAGCAGGAAATGCCTCTACTGCTACTCATTCTAATTAGACTGGTTTGGAATTCTCCCTGACCACGACCACTATTTTCATACATTCTGGAACTAAGGGTTTATGACATAACCCCTCTAGTAATTTAATAGGATCTCTATGGCTGTGACTAGGTAGACATATTTCACTAATCTATCCCTTAATATTGGTAAAGATAGTTAGTCACACCCAATTCTAAATACAGTAACAGTTCCAAGCAAAAAAAACAGCATACAGTATATCCTGAACACAATTATTAAAATTGTCTTTACCTTGTAACAATGTCTGGTCTTCAATTAGATAAGTGTATGGTACGAAAATGTTTCAACATAGATCGACGCTCCCTCACTTGTCATGTAGGCTTTTCAAATCAAGTTGAGCAGTGACTCAATCAGGAAGTAACAAGAGATCTAAATGTAGGACCTCATACATAGATAACTGTTATAGCGCCGGAATGCATCGAATAAAACATGTCCATTAACATGACAAAGTGTTAAATGCAACCATGAGTAATTAACAAATTACAGGAAAGAACATACTGAACACAAATGCTGTAACACTTTATTTTATTCCTGAGTGTAGCCGGCCCCTTCGATGCTATCACCATCAAAACCCCTATGGGTGTCCTATTTTCATCTTTCAGTGGCTATGCGTCGCATGTATTAGCCTAAACAGGATGTGTCTTCATTATTCTATGTATTCTTGGGGAGTGAGAGAGTACACTATGGAGAGAACAGTAGAGAATCAGACCAAAGGCCTTGTGTAGGCCTAATCTTTTCACACCAATCCTGGCTCCCTCTCATGTTCTGTCTATGTAACATATCTGATATATTAATATTCTGTACTGTAGTCATGCGCTCAAGAAGAAAGCCTGACTTTCTTTTTTTATTTTATGTTATTTTAATATTGCAAAATTAACATATTTAAATAGAGTAAAAACAAGTGTATAGTAAGTTCTGACCTAAAGACATTGCTGTCCATTGTTTCAATGTCCCAACAGACTCAGAAATGAGACTACAGCTTTAGTTAATTTTGGACAAGTTTTTCCCAATATTCTAAGAGTCAGATGTATTCTTCCAGTTTTCACTTTAGTGTGTACTGCCCTACCAAGCAAAAAGGCAATAACTGCTCATAGTGTGGAACTGAGGAAAATTGCTTTTATTTATCTTGGTTTCACAGTAACCTACTGCAGTTACTGTTAATATGACCCCCATTTTCTCCAGAACACAATACAACAGTGGCAGGATACTTGTCCACATGATGAAGCATGTATTTAATTTAGCAAAAATTACATTAACACATTTTTGACCAAATTAGCAGTTACTGCCTTTTTGCTTGGTTGGGCAGTATGGCTGTCCATGATAAACAGAAGTCAATGGTTCTTTCCTGGGTGACTCAGGAGTTCTGGTCTTCCACAAAGGCTGGGTTACACATCTCTCCCCTGTTAAGACAGAATTTGCTGGTCTGAGGGCATGTGGGCAGGTGGACGTAACGGAGGCAGCTGCTCCTAGCGAGATGGTCCAGCTTGTTCCTAGCACAGCCATGCTTGGGGACCACCAACAAATCCTCTTGCTGTTTGGCCAGGAAGTCCTCCAGCTTGGCCTTGTCCTCCTTGCAGCTGCCCCAGGACAGCTTCCCAAGAGGGTGGGACATGTGGCCGCTGGATACTCTGTTTCCCATGGGACAGGACGAGGTTACTGAAGACAGATAGAGGGGTGGTCTGTGGATCACAGAGCACATGAGATATGGAAGTTAAACACACAGTAATCAGTGTCATGTGAGGAAAAATGACATATACTGGTGCTAGTTGTTAAACCCACTTACAAATGCTGCCTGCCAACAATTGTACGAATGTGTTGAGGGTAAGATGGCATGAAAACATAATTGAGCCATAAAAACTGAAGCAATGTAATTTCTTACCAGTGGTTTTGCCTCCGTGGTCAGCAACTGATGGAGAAGTGGGTGACTTACTCTGTTTATGGCAGAGGTCTTGTAGGCCTTAGAGAGGTGTGAATGGGCCTAGTCGCCATCAAACAAAAGGTTTCACTCAAATCTATTTAGACAAGATGAATGTATCAATCAGAGGATATCTGATTAGTTGAAGCAATACCACTTCGCTTCCTCATTGCTGATGAATGCATTTGGCTCTCAATCAATTTAAGATTGGTGGTACAAAAGAATGAGGAAAAGCACAGGTATTTCAAAATATGTAACTTGTAAATATATAAACTTGCAAATATTGTAAAATGTAGTGGAAAAATTAGAGGTGATATACACTCAACTGCCAAGTGGCTGGCGTGGGGCCAAGCAAGATGACTCAATCACGATTTAAGACATTGTTTGGATGACTGACCATTTGTGGACTATCACAGGGGTCAAACAAACCTTATCTGTGGCAATCTCAAGGAAGGGAAGTTCCCACAGAAGTCCTGGTAGCACGGACACTGTTGGGAGGTGTGAAGACAGATGAAAACATGAAATCGACAAAATGAATGTTACTGTGTGACTTGAATTATCATGTTTGGATAGTTTCAAGAGTTCATAAAGAGCTATGCATGTTGATATGTTTTATGGTAGTTTATAAACTGGGTGGTTCGAGCGCTGAATGCTGATTGGCCGAAAGCCGTGGTACATAAGACTGTATACCACGTGTATGACAAAACATTTATTTTTACTGCTCTAATTACGTTGGTAACCAGTTTATAATTGTAATAAGGCACCTTGGGAGTTTGTGGTATTTTGCCAATATACCACACTGAGGGCTGTATCCAGGCACTCTGCGCTGCGTCGTGCATAAAAACATCCCTTAGTCGCGGTATATTGGCCATATACCACACCCCCTCTGGTCTTATTGCTTAAGTAAGTGCTATTGATGTATTGTTACAGGGAAACTGTGTTATTTTGTTCGTCGGATGGCAGATACGTGGGTCATAGATGCACAGGGTGTGCTCCTATCATTTCAAATGAGTTGATTAGAATCTGGATGTGTTGTTCCTGTCTTTTGTTTTTACTAGCAAGGTGCCAAGACATGTTAATTCAGGTTGGGAGTGAGTTTCTGCTTGAAATTGGTTAGATTCCTCCAGAGACACACAGGTCCTCTTGCATTTATTCACATAATATTGGAGTCAGATTGATGAATGTAGTTTATTATTATATTCAACATAATTTCTACATAATGGCTGGATGATTTCTAAACCTAACATTGGTGCATTGGATTTGTTCACATTTTAGTCCTCTATTCCTCTTGCTCATCATTCATATTTCACATAAACATATGATGTCATACCTTTTACAAACCAGCAGGAGGAGACGTGGTGATTTACAGAGGCCACCACAACCTGAGAAGAGGAAGACAAGGGGAGACAGCAGCTCATTGGTGACTAATAATTACTTCTGCTTGACCTTTATATTCTTTGAGTACTTGTAGTTGATTTCTGAAGTTGATTTATGACAACAGATGTGTGTTTTTCCCCGCACAGCAAATCAATGTAAAGCAGAGTGTCCCAGTAAGAACATACACTGTGGTAGAAAAAGGATGAAAAATAACTCAGTAGTAGATTGGGAGATTCAGGAACAAACATTACAGACTATATTAAAATGCAATGAAACACAGATATATTTATTTGATCACTGTTTATTTGATCACATTTACACTGTTCATATTTCATCTGATCTGGAGGGTACTTTACAGTCATTGTATTCTCCATCTCAAGTACATACAGTATATCTCAATATGGCCTGTTTTGACAAATGACAGCATATTCTATCTGTCTGTACATTCAAGGGGACCAAAGAAGCACTGTGTTGACCTGAGTGTCAGTTACACATAAGTGGATTACAGTTGAAAGGGGCAACACAAAAACAATAATATACTGTATATACGCTTCTCAACTATTATAACTGTTTAGCCATTCATATGAGGTTCATTCTGAATCACCCAAGCCATAGATACAAACCAACATCTCGTAAAAGCCATAACACTAAAGGCTTAACCCAAATAAGCATGTACCATTTTCTTTAGCCTTTAGAACTATAAAGCTACTTAAAGCTAACAAATATAAACAGTCAGCTGCTGTGCTACATTGGGTTAAAATGTTAATATTTTCCTGGAACCTTTAACAGACTGAGTACCATGACTTCTGAGCCAGCTGACTTCCACATGCTTCTACAGAAAACTAGATAAGAGATATCAACAACAACACCTCTATTGTTTTTTTATATCCTTTGTATTTAGGGCAAAGTTCTTCTCAGATCTCAGATATCTACTGTAAATGTCTACAGTTAGCCTACAGTACATACGTCCATGTTGCCATATACAGTTGAAGTCGGAAGTTTACATACACCTTAGCCAAATACATTTAAACTCAGTTTTTCACAATTCCTGACATTTAATCCAAGTAAACAATTCCTGTCTTAGGTCAGTTAGGATCAAAACTTTATTTTAAGAATGTGAAGTGTCAGAATAATAGTAGAGAGAATGATTTATTTCAGCTTTTATTTCTTTCATCACATTCCCAGTGGGTCAGAAGTTTACATACACTCAATTAGTATTTGGTAGCACTGCCTTTAAAAATTGTTAAACTTGTGTCAAATGTTTTGGGTAGCCTTCCACAAGCTTCCCACAATAAGTTGAGTGAATTTTGGCCCATTCCTCCTGACAGAGCTGGTGTAACGCAGTCAGGTTTGTAGGCCTCCTAGCTCGCACACGCTTTTTCAGTTCTGCCCACAAATTTTCCATGGGATTGAGGTCAGGGCTTTGTGATGGCCACTCCAATACCTTGACTTTGTTGTCCTTAAGCCATTTTGCCACAACTTTGGAAATATGCTTGGGGTCATTGTCCATTTGGAAGACCCATTTGCGACCAAGCTTTAACTTCCTGACTGATGTCTTGAGATGTTGCTTCAATATATCCACATCATTTTCCTGCCTCATGATGTCATCTATTTTGTGAAGTGCACCAGTCCCTCCTGCAGCAACGCACCCCCACAACATGATGCTGCCGCCCCTGTGCTTCACGGTTGGGATGGTGTTCTTCAGCTTGCAAGCATCCCCCTTTTTCCTCCAAACATAACGATGGTCATTATGGCCAAACAGTTCTATTTTGGTTTCATCAGATCAGAGGACATTTCTCCAAAAAGTGCAATCTTTGTCTCCATGTGCAGTTGCAAACCGTAGTCTGGCTTTTTTATGGCGGTTTTGGAGCAGTGTCTTCTTCCTTGCTGAGCGGCCTTTCAGGTTATGTTGATATAGGACTCGTTTTACTGTGGATATAGATACTTTTGTACCCGTTTCCTCCAGCATCTTCACAAGGTCCATTGCTGTTGTTCTGGGATTGATTTGCACTTTTTGCACCAAAGTACGTTCATCTCTAGGAGACAGAACGTGTCTCTTTCCTGAGCGGTATGACGGCTGCATGGTCCCATGGTGTTTATACTTCTGTACTATTGTTTGTACAGATTAACGTAGTACCTTCAGGCGTTTGGAAATTGCTCCAAAGGATGAACCAGACTTGGGGAGATGTAAAACATTTTTCTGAGGTCTTGGCTGATTTCTTTTGATTTTCCTTGATGTCAAGCAAAGAGGCACTGAGTTTGAATCTAGGCCTTGAAATACATCCACAGGTACACCTCCAATTGACTCAGATTATGTCAATTAGTCTATTAGAAGCTTCTAAAGCCATGACATTAATTTCTGGAATTTTCCAAGCTGTTTAAAGAAACAGTCAACTTAGTGTAGGTAAACTTCTGACCTACTGGAATTGTGATACAGTGAATTATAAGTGAAATAATCCGTTCTGTAAACAATTGTTGGAAAAATTACTTAAAATTACAAGAAATTAATGGAGTGGTTGAAAAACTAGTTTTAATGACTCCAACCTAAGTGTATGTAAAACTTCCGACTTCAACTGTAGCTGATTGTGGTGTAGTAGTTTGTGAGGATTTCACTGCTGGTGTCTTTCTGCTTTTTCCTGTGGATAGAGTTAGGGCTACTCTCAGATGCATTCTCTTCATTTGATAAGACACAAGAGTGAATGTAGGCTAATGGTCTTTAGCAACTCAGCAAGGGTTCTAGGTTATGATCACAGACATAGCCACAGGAAGTAGGGGTGCTGATGGGTGCTGCAGCACCTCCTGATCAATCAGAATAAATAAACAAATTAAATAATAATAATAATAATAATACACAAGGAACAAACTATATCCAGGCTGTATCACATCCGACCGTGATTGGGAGTGTCAAGACTCCCGCAGAAGTCGGCCCCTCTCGTTGTTCGGGCGGCGTTCGGCGGTCGACGTCACCGGCTTACTAGTTGCCACCGATCTATGTTTCACTGTTCGCTTGGTTTTGTCTTTATTGTCTATACCTGTTTTTGATTTCCCTAATTATGTTCATTATTTAACCTCTGCATTTCCTGTTTGTCTTGTCAGTGATTGTATCCTGTTTTGTGTTGTCGTTCGGGTTTGGCCGGGGTAGGCGGTCATTGTAAATAAGAATTTGTTCTTAACTCAATTGCCTAGTTAAATAAAGGTTAAATACATTTTTAAAAATGCAACATGTAAAGTGTTGGTCCCATGTTTCATGAGCTGAAATAAAATATCCCAGAAATGTTCCATACGCACAAAATAGTTACTTCTCTCAAATGTTGCACATAAATTTGTTTACATCCATTTTAGTGAGCATTTCTCCTTTGCCAAGATAATCCATCCACTTGACAGGTGTGGAATATCAAGAAGCTGATTAAACAGCATAATCATTACACAGGTGCACCTTGTGCTGGGGACAATAAAAGGCCACTCTAAAATGTGCCATTTTTTGTCACACAACACAATGCCACAGATGTTTCAAGTTTTAGGGGAGTGTGCAATTGTCATGCTGACTGCAGTAATGTCCACCAGAGCTGTTGTCAGATAATTTAATGTTAATTTCTCTACCACAAGCCGCCTTCAAGCCGCAGACCACGTGTAACCAAGCCAACTCAGGACCTCCACATCCGGGCTTCTTCATCTGCAGGATCGTCTGAGACCAGCCACCCAGACACCTGATGAAAGTATTTATTTCCAATGTTCCCTCTAAGCTGTGCATGAGTAGCCCCGAGACTGCCGCTCAGCTCCCCCGGGACTGCCGCACAGAAATATTAGCACACAGAGAGAGAAGAATGAGATTGAACTTCACTCAACTTTCTAGAGCAGTGGTCACCAACCAGTCGATCGCGATCAACTGGTCGATATTCAAGGCATTTCCTAGTTGACCACCCAACATTTCTGTAAAAAAAACAACGATAAAGCCTTGTGTTCCTATTTATTTTGATTTGTCTCAGGTTGTTGGCGGTAGGTGCACCCGAATCAGCTGCCCTGCATGCCAGGTAGGCGAGCTGTTGCCATTTTGAACCATTTCATTTGTCTGAAGGCACAAACTCTGCCTTCCTGGGGGGCCCAGACAGCAAATTAAGTGCACTATAGGTCTACCGCTGGCCAATGAAATGGCTCAGATGACGATGTCTGCAGTAAAGTAGCAGGCATTAAAAACAGCTACAGCAAAGTTGATACTGTGACATTTAAAAACGTTTACAACCATGACTAGAGAGAGACCACACAGCAAAGAGACGCTGTTTTAATAAGTGAGTTCATGTTTCAATTCTTACTCAGCACTATCAACACTTTGTATTCAACACTTTTATAAGCCATAAAATGTGCATTCTTCCTACCATACAAAAAAGATTGCAGTTTTGAAACTGCAGTAAAAGTGCATTACCTGTAGTCAACTGTGGTATTTTGGACACAGTAATTGCAGCATACTGCAGTTATACTGCACTCTAATTGCAGTTATACTGCAATGTCCTGCAGTTATACAGTGCTCTGACTGCAATCTTTTTTCATAAGGGTATTTTCACTCAGCGCCACAACAAGCACTGCAGCAGTAATGAATGAGTAGGAAAGTGTATCTATAGGCTTGCGTTGTGGTTATGATTAATAGCTTGAGTCTTTTTGAATATCGAGGAATATTTCACCTTCTTTCTTCATAGGATGGAACTCGAGTTCGCCATCAGCTGGAAGATGGTGTCCCTTTTTGTTCAGTGGACCCTCAGAGGACCCTCAGTCTGCTGCTCTTTCCCTCGGCTGAGACTAACCATCAGATGCAGGCACAATCAGCCCAGTAAAATAAAAATAAAAAGCAAATTATTTAAATGTATGCTCACTCAGCTGTGCTTCACAAGTAATATAACAACGGCTCTATTACCGGTGTGATCACATAGCCTAACTCAAATTTTTAAATATAATTTAAAAAAATGGCCCAAACAGCAATGCATTGGCAGGGCAATTCAAGAAAGCCAATATGCAGTAATAATATATTGGGCCTATAGCTTACTGCACAAACCTCACTGCTACAGTACTATTTTAATTGGTTAATGTTGCACAGGCTTCCATTTTTTAAGTCATGTTAAAAAATAAATCTGAGCGGTAGATCTCTGCTTGCATTTTGACAAAGTCATCTTGACTCAGAAAAGGTTGGTGACCACTGTTCTAGAGTTTTCCCTGTTAGTTAACACTATCAACGTTTCCCTTTACTGTGGCAATTGTGATCGAATCAACGCAATATAAGCCACTTTCAATGCAACATACAATAACAAAACACACTATGCAACAGATGCTGTTGTAGGCAGAACGCATTGGAGTAGGATTCTATTGTATTGACAGCCCATACTCTACAGTCTACACAGACCGTACTCTAAACAAACTGGTGCAGCACAAACAATCAGAGCTGCAGTAGGACTATATGCAAATAGACCATTGCCATATATGGATCAGTGCCATTTACTTGAACTGGACTGTGTTCCTAGATCATGTGTAGTCAGCAATAGAGGAGTGATTGTTTCCTATATACATTTCTAGGCATCTTAGAAAAAGGAGTTAGGTAAAGAGCTTTTTTGTTTGTTTTAAAGGGGCAGTGTTGTATTTTGACACAGGCTTAAATAGTAGCCAATAGACAGATGGTAGCATAATTTGTCTGATTCTCTGTAATAATGGTATGGGAATAATAATGCATTTTATTTTGTAAAGTGGTTTCCTGCATCAAACAACACAACAACATTTTCAGTCACCTCCTTGTCTGAAGGACAAGTGGATAAACAGGTTACTGTCAAGCCCTGCATGTTTTTTTTTCAAAAGTCTCATGGAATGTAGGCCTACATTGAACACCACACATTGGATGCTACTGTAGGCTGAAGGATAGAACAGCCATTTCCATGTTAAAATGTTATAGGATGCATTTTCTCCACTGTTTTTGATGGTAAGCCACTTTGGTAGGCCTATGATATGATCAAATAGCCACAGTAGCCTGTGCTTGAAATGAGTGGTATTGTACAGCTCTACAGTGGATGGTTAGGAAAAATCCACTTGAACGGCCATCCAACTGGTAATTACTAGTTAAATCAGCCATGAATCCCCTTGTGACAAGAAGAATGGAAGCTTGTTGTGTGCAACAGGGAAGGGCAATTAAATGCAAGATTCACAAATCATTTTAAATTGTTAAACATTTCTAGCCTGTCTATCTATGGGTAACAGGGTTGCTGTATTATGCTAGACCCACACAGTTTTTCACCACAAAACACCAGAAAATGACCAAAAGAGTATAACCAGCTCACCTGCTTTTACACTATCATTTAAAAAGGAATAGTTCCTCCGTATTAAAACGAGAGTTCAGTTCACGTAACAGACAAAGGAATCACTTTTCACATAAAATAAATAATAATCTTCAGAAATAACTTTGTCAAAGCAACAAAATAACTAGGGCTTTACAATGATGGTGAAAACAGTATTTTTGGGGTTACTGGGTTCAAATCTTTCTAGAAGTCATAGGGGGTGCATGGAGGGACATGAATTTTGACATTTTTGTAGTAATTTAAATGCATTTAAATGCATGTTAGTGTTTTTGGATTGTGTCAAGTACAATAAAAATGTATTTTGACTAAATATATTTTAGAGGTGGCAGCCTGTTAGAAGACTTTGAGGCTTTTTGGCCTCACATGAGACGGAATGTCATGCCAGTTAATGTGTTAGGTTGTGTTCTGTAATTAACGGTTCAGCTTGTGCACAGTTCTGCAGTCTTAATGAGACTGACATAAGTGTATGTGATACCAAAGACCCTGATTCACCTAAGCCATAGATCATTTAAAAAAAAGACTTGTAAAAGCCATAACACAAAGCCACAACCCAAATAAGAATGTACCATTTTCTTTAGCCTTTAGAACCATAGAGCTACATAAAGCTAACAAATATAAGCAGTCAGCTGTTCTGCTTCATTGGGTTAAATTGTTAATATTTTACTGGAACCTTTGACAGACTGAGTATCATGGCCTCTGGGCCAGCTGACTCCCACATGGTCCCTGTTGTGTTCACACGTTAGCATAGACTGCATCATCTCCACCAACACACTCATATGGGTCGTCATCCTCTTCAGCCTACAGGAAACCAGATCAGAGATATCATCATCATCAACAACACCTCTATTGTTTTTTTTATATCCTTTGTATTTAGAGCAAAGTTTGTCATGGAAATTGCAAGATTATGTTATAATGCTTGTATTGCATTATAATGGTTGTTTTATTCGAAAGAATAGAGTATTCTGTTAACTATTGTGTGTGTGTTCTACTGAGGATGGGCCTCTATGAGATAACACTGACAGAGGAGATTTACGATGTCTTTGGGTGATAAAACCTAAAGAGCATTCCAGAGAACATGAGGTAATGTTTGTGCTACACCGTACCAGGGTGAGATGGTTCCAGTTTGGAGTAGGAGGACCAGACACTGGTCTATACAATGAAAACTGTTGACACAGCAGTTGCTGTCTGCTATGTATTATGCATATCTTTCATACAGATGTTAACCTTGTGACCCATTCTATGTATCTATTGTTCGTCATGTTGGTTGAGAGGGGTGTATCTTGGCTATAAAATATCTTTGTACTTTTGTTTTATCACTCTCAACGGTTCATTAGAAATGGTGCATTGTTGAATGTCAAATGCTATTGCAAAGCTCTTATTATTAAAGATATAACTTTGACTTGTATGAAGTTTGTCTCTCCTCGTTTGATAATACAGAAATTAACCACCACAAGTTCTTCTCAGATCTCTACAGCAGCTTTAAATGTATGCAAGTAGGCCTACAGTACATACCTCTATGTTGCCATATAGGTGATTCTTGGTATAGTAGTTTGTGTGGATTTCACTGCTGGTGTCTTTCTGCTCTTTCCTGTGGATGTATATTTCCTGTGGATGTATGTTATTATATATCTATATCTATAGATATAGATATATAATAACACTAACAGCTTTATAAGAAAACAAACATTGAGACCTCTATGATCTGTTTACAGATATTTTAGGGGCTATTTATACAGAAAATGTGTATAAAACCTGTAAATACGGTATTCACAATTATATTTAATAATGTTTACAGTAGGTTAATAATGATTATATTACACAATTTCTGATATATCACATGCCTTACTTTTATTTTCCTATGCCTCTACTGCCATTCATTCCAATTAGACTGGTTTGGATTTCTCCCTGACCACAATGCTGCCATTTTCATACCGTTCTGGAACTTTGAGGGTTTATGACATAGTCCCTCTAGTAATTTAATAGGATCTCTATGGCTGTGACTAGGCATACTAGACATATTTCACTAATCTGTCCTTTGATATTGATAAAGGTCATTAGTCACTCCCAATTCTAAACACAGTAAAAGTTCCAAGAAGAAATGTTGCATATATCCTCTTTTTTTATATTTGTCTTTCATTTAACTAGACTAGTCAGTTAAAAACAAATTCTTATTTACAATGACGGCCTACCAAAAGGCAACAGGCCTCCTGCGGGGATGGGATTCAAAATAAAAATAAATTAAATAAAAATATAGGACAAAACACATGTCACGACAAGACAGACAACACAACACCACATAAAGAGAGACCTAAGACGACAACATAGCATGGCAGCAACACATGACAACACAGCATGGTAGCAACACAACATGGCAGCAGCAACACAACATGGCAGCCACACAACATGGTAGCACAAAACAGGGTACAAAAATTGTTGGGCACAGACAACAGCACAAAGGGAAGAAGGTAGAGACAACAATACATCACGCAAAGCAGCCACAACTGTCAGTAAGAATGTCCATGATTGAGTCTTTGAATAAAGAGATTGAGATAAAACTGTCCAGTTTGAGTGTTTGTTGCAGCTCGTTCCAGTCGCTAGCTGCAGCGAACTGAAAAGAGGAACGACCCAGGGATGTGTGTGCTTTGGGGACCTTTAACAGAATGTGACTGGCAGAACGGGTGTTGTATGTGGAGGATGAGGGCTGCAGTAGATATCTCAGATAGGGGAAAGTGAGGCCTAAGAGGGTTTTATAAATAAGCAACAACCAGTGGGTCTTGCAACGGGTATACAGAGATGACCCGTTTACAGAAGAGTGTAGAGTGCAGTGATGTGTCCTATAAGGAGCATTGGTGGCAAATCTGATGGCCGAATGGTAAAGCACATCTATCTAGCCACTCGAGAGCACCCTTACCTGCCAATCTATAAACAACGTCTCCATAATCTAGCATGGTGTAACGCCCTGGCCATAGAGAGGGTTTTTTTGTTCTTTATTTTGGTTAGGCCAGGGTGTTACATTGGGTGGGCATTCTATGTTCATTTTCTATGTTGTCTGTTTCATTGATTTTGGCCTTGTGGCTTCCAATCAGGCACAGCTGTTGTTGGTTGTTGCTGATTGGGAGTCACACATAAGTGCCTGTTTTTCCGTTGGGGTTTTGTGGGTAATTGTTTCTGTTTAGATTATTTCCGAACAGGACTGTTTTGCTGTTGCTTATCTTGTTTTTGTATAGTGTTCTTACGTTAATTAAATACAATCATGATGAACACTAACTCCGCTGCGCCTTGGTCTACTCTCTCTCCCGACAGCCGTTACACATGGGTAGGATGGTCATCTGAATCAGGGTTAGTTTGGCAGCAGGGGTGAAAGAGGAGCAATTACAATAGAGGAAACCAAGTCTAGATTTAACTTTAGCTTGCAGCTTTGATATGTGCTGAGAGAAGGACAATGTACTGTCTAGCCATACTCTCAAGTACTTGTATGAGATGACTAGGTTTAGGGCAGAGAAAGCTTGTTAGACACTAAGAAAGCTTTGTTGTAGAGTGTTTAACACAAAACCCAGGGAGGGGCCAGTTGAGTATAAGACTGTAACATCTGCATATAAATGGATGAGAGAGCTTCCTACTGCCTGAGCTATGTTGTTGATGTAAATTGAGAAGAGTGTGGGGCCTAGGATCGAGCCTGTGGCCCGCCTGTCCTCCGGCCCAGCCAGAGTGGCCCGCCTGTCCTCCGGCCCAGCCAGAGTGGCCCGCCTGTCCTCCGGCCCAGCCAGAGTGGCCCGTCTGCCCGGGTCAGCCAGAGTGGCCCGTCTGCCCAGCGCAGCCATCGCCGCCCGCCAGCCGGGTGCAGCCAGGGGCGCCACCTAAGTGGGCGACGCCGAAGGTGGAGCGAGGTCCACGTCCCGCACCTGAGCCGCCTCCTATATAGGTGGATTGGGGAGGGGGGGTGTAGCACAGTGCCGTCGTTGATGGCAGCCACCCTCCCTTCCCTCCCTTTAGTTTAGGGGGATATTTTTTGTTGTTTGGGGGTTTTTGTCTTTTCTTTTAGGTGCATCGGGGTCTGCACCTTTAGGGGGGGTACTGTCACGTCCTGACCAGCAGAGGGAGTAATTGTATTAGTTTTGGTCAGGACGTGGCAGAGGGTTTGTGTTTTTGTATGTATTTCTACATTCTGTCTAGTTTAGTTTTTCTATGTTTAGGTTTGGGTGTTGGACTTTCAATTGGAGGCAGGTGTTTCTAGTTGCCTCTGTTTGAGAGTCCTATAATTAGGTGTGTGTTTGGTTTAGGTTTTGTGGGTAGTTGTATTTCGCACTGCTAGTATTCATTTAGCCTGTGAAACTGTCCTTCGTCGTTCTTGTGGTTTTCTTGTTTTTTTGTGTATGCGTTATCCTAATTAATTAAAAGATGAGCATCCACATTCCGCCTGCGTATTGGTCCTCCCTTCAGCATGACGGCTGTATTTGTGACACCAATAACAGTTAGGATCATCATGATCTCCCCCTTTAAATAAAGGATGAACCGTGGCTGCCTTCCAAAAAATGGGAACCTGTCTAATTGTATAGTATCTACAGATTGTACATTAAAGATTTTCACTGAAAGTACTATTATATTGTTTATTGATTGACTACGGTTTTCCAAATCTTCCAACAGTGCTAATTTTAGAGTTAATTTGAGATACCGGTAAATTATTTTTCAGCCATTCCTGAACCTGTGACCAGAAATAAGCGACATAGGGGCAATACCAAAATAAGTGATCCAATGATTCTGTCTATTCGCAAAAAAATCAGCAGAGCTGAGATTGTTGTATGCCCCATATATATAACATTCGGTTTGCAGGAAGAATTTTGAATAAGAATTTGAATGGAAAAACTTGAATCAAGCGTTGTTTTCCATATCAGTTCATAAACCACGTGCCATGGAATCAGCACATCGAAAATCTCTTCCCAACTATTTTGCAACCTATATGGCGCCGCAGTCAACATTTTGGTCCTCAAATAAAACTGATATATCTTTTTTCAATTATCTTTTTTGACTGTAGTGTTCTTTAATAAAGGCAGACAAACAAGTTCCTTACCTTCTTCAACTTCCACTTGCATCCTCCATTTTTGCAGTAATTCTGCAATCAGCTTATTGTAATTTTGGGTAGAGCAAACATTTCCATATACACTATATATGCAAAAGTATGTGGACACCCCTTCAAATTAGTGGATTTGGCTATTTCAGCCACACTCATTTCTAACAGGTGTATAAAATTGAGCACACAGCCATGCAATCTCCATAGACAAAGATTTGCAGTAGAATGGCCTTACTTTAGAGTTCAGTGACTTTCAACGTGCCACCATCATAGGATGCCACCTTTCCAACAAGTCAGTTCGTAAAATGTCTGCCCTGCTAGAGCTGCCCCAGAAGCGTCTAGGAGCAACAACGGCTCAGCTGTGAACTGGTGGGCCACACAAGCTCACAGAACGGGACCGCCGAGTGCTGAAGTGCGTAGCGCGTAAAAACACTCACTACGGAGTTCCAAATCTCCTCTGGAAGCAACGTCAGGACAATAACTGTTCATCGGGAACTTCAGGAAATGGGTTTCCATGGCCGATCAGCCACACACAAGCCTAAGATCACCATGCGCGATGCCGAGTTTTGGATGGTGTAAAGCTTGCCGCCATTGGAGTCTGGAGCAGTGGAAATGCGTTCTTTGGAGTGATGAATCACGCTTCACCATCTGGCAGTCCGATGGACGAATCTGGGTTTGACAGATGCCAGGAGTACGCTACCTGCCCCACTGCAAAGTGCCAACTGTACAGTTTGGCGGAGGAGGAATTCTGGTCTGGGGCTGTTTTTCATGGTTTGTGCTCAGCCCCTTAGTTCCAGTGAAGGGAAATCTTAATGCTACAGTGTACAATGACATTCTAGACGATTCTGTGCTTCTAACTTTGTGGCAACCGTTTTGGGAAGGCCCTTGCCTGTTTTAGCATGACAATGCCCCCATGCACAAAGCAAGGTCAATAGAGAAATGGTTTATTGAGATTAGTGGGGAAGACCTTGACTGGCCAGCACAGAGCCCTGACCTCAACCCCATTGAACACCTTTGGGAGGAATTGGAACGGTGACTATGAGCCAAGGCTAATCGCCCAACATGGGTGCTGACCTTACTAATGCTCTTGTGGCTGAATGGAAGCAAGTCCCCGCAATAATGTTCCAACATCTAGCGGAAAGCCTTCCCAGAAGAGTGGAGGTTGTTATAGCACGAAAGTGGGGACCAACTCCATATTAATGCCATGATTTTGGAATGAGATATTCAACTCGTAGGTGTCCACATACTTTTGGTCATGTTTGTTAACTGCACATGTGACATAACTCCACCTTTCCTATTCATAATATCACTAACAAAAAAAACATTTCTTTGTAAAAAAAAAAAATGTTATTTTTTTAATCAATTAGTATGTTTGAATTTAACCATATTATTTGTTGTAATATTTGTTGTGTCTTTTCTGGAGGATGAAACTGGAATTGCAACCAGCTTTGTATGGCTTGTTATAGAAAGGGCAATATTTAGAAAAAGGTTCCATTTTCAAGTAAGTGAAAGTGAAAGGTAATCTGGTTAAAGGGAAAAAGGCAACGTTTTAACAAGGGGTGATCCATTCTTACTAATCTACTGGAGAACCAGTTCTGGTTTAAGTATAACTTTTGTATGACTGATGCTTTTAGTGAGAGGTTGAATGCATTAATATTGAATAATTTTAGCCCCCCGAAATCATATTCATTATATAAATAACAAAGAGCTGCAGTCGGTTTTAGAATGGGTGGCAAGTAATAAGAGAGTACTGTCACACCCTGATCTGTTTCACCTGTCCTTGTGCTTGTCTCCACCCCCCTCCAGGTGTTTCCCATCTTCCCCAATTATCCCCTTGTTTCTCAGCACCTGCGGTCCCCCCCCAGTCGCTCTTTTCTTGCCCTCCTGGTTTTTGACCATTGCCTGTCCTGACTCTGAGCCCGCCTGCCTGACCACTCTGCCTGACCCTGCCTGCCGTCCTGTACCTTGGACCCACTACTCTGGATTATCGCACCCTGCCTGCCTTGACCTGTTGTTGGTGTGCCCCGGTTGTTTCAATAAACATTGTTACTTCAACACAGTCTGCACTTGGGTCTTACCTGAAACCTGATAACTACTAAATATTTCCAAAAACTTAAAGCATTGTATTTGGGACAAACCATTCACTAAACCCTAAACCTCAACTAAATCTTGAAATGAATATTGTGGATTTTTGAAAATGTATTTATTCATTGCCTTATTGGAGGGGGAAGGAGGTTGTGAGAATAGTCAGCTCATCTATTCAGTAATTCATATACTTTAATTTACAGAATTCATCTTGTTCATCAATTAGGCATTGGAAATACATTAACACTTTACACATCCAGTGACATATTTAATTTCAAGTATATTTCTGCCCTGTTAAAAATGGGATTCAATAGCCTTTTTTATGTTGTACAGAATGTTAAAATAATGTGAAAGCTAACAATGCCAATGATTTGAAGCAATGTACAACACTTACTTAGATTGGCAGATGCCTCGCCAAACATCCATGCCTCACTGACTCACAGGGCCTTGAAGAGAGAAGAGGATGGGTGTGGGTGTGTGTAGGGGTTATGGGATGGGTGTTGGTTGTGGGTGTGTTTTTATTACGAGAGCTGTCCCTAAAATGAAATGGCTGTAGTGCATTCCACAGGTGGCTGCAGCATTACGCTAGTGGGGGTGGAGGGGTTGAGTTAATCCTACACAATGTGAAGCCCCAAGGGAGCGTCTAACGAAAGGAGCTATTCAATAACATCCATTATTAATACACACAACAGGTAGATAGTGGAGACTGGGGAGTGGGGAGATGGGGGGTGTGGACAATGACAGGGAGGCTCCTGTTACGATGAAACTAATAAATAGAATGAGGCAATGCCCAGAAGAGGAAAGGGGAGGGGAAAGGAGGGGAGGTAAGGAGGTGAAGGCAAGGTGTTTCTCAGTGGAACAGGGCCACAGAGACCATGGATGTCACCAGGAGCAGGAGGCTCAGTCCGATGTTCTGGGCGTTGTTACATAGGTTTCCCTCGCAGCACTTCATGTCCATGCCCATGGTGGGCCCCAGTGCTCCTGACATGTCTCCCACACAGATGCTCTTGGAGGCACATCCCTTCATGGTCATCTTCTCGCCACCCATGTTCACTAGCAGCACACATAAGACAATGTTACTGATATTCTCAAGACTTAATGCTTCAAAGGCCAGTCAACTCCTGATAAGTGCAGATTGGATAAAACTTTCAGCCCATTCTGTTATGGAATACACCAGGAGGTGCCGATTCTGTAGGTACCAGATTACATTTGGACCTGCGAAATATGAAGCTATACCGTCCACTAGGGGCAAAGTGAGTGTCTATTACCATCCAGTAGGCTTGCTAGGATGTTGTCGTTGGGGATGGGGTGTTTAAGCTGCAGACTCTGGCTCTGAGGGTCGTGTGTTCAATTCCAGTGCTAGGCACTCAGTTGTTTTTTTAAGCCTTTCCCAAACCTTAACCCTTAACTTAACCACTTGGAATTAAGTGTTTAAGCCACAGAATCCGGCTCAGAGGGTCGCGTGTTCAATCCCAGTGCTAGGAACTCGTTTTTTGTTTTAAGGCTTTCCCAAACCTTAACTTAACCAATCAGAATAAATGCATAAACCTAAGTTTAACCCTATCCCTAATCTTAACCATTGGGAACGAATGCCTAAACTTACATGTTAGTTTCACTTTTAAGGAGTTTCACTGACAGCTAAGATCACATGTCGTAATTAAAACTTCAGGCCATGGCGCAATTCTTTTGCTGCAGTTAGGCCACGGGTTGGAGGTTTATTCTGAGATTGGGAAACTTTCAGTGCAGTGCAGTGCAGTAAACATTCAACTAAATACTGTACATTAAGTTTTTACTTGCTCAGGGTAACTGCATGCTATCAGAGACCAGGACTATATAATCACACAGAATATCAAGCACTCCTCATCAGAGTAGGCCTATTATCATACATATGAGATGTGCAGACTCTGCCACATGGTCTCAGAGCATTTCATATTATTCTGTACGTAAATCTGAGAACTCAAGTTAGTATGAAATGTTACCTTTCGTATAGTAGGAATTCATTTGTGGATGTCCCTCATCCATTTTGTATAATATGTTACAAATTGCAATTCGTACAATATGTTACAAATTGCAATTCGTACAATATGTTATTAATTTTCAAAATGTGCAATATGTTACGAATTTACTTAACATATGATATGTTACAAATTCCAATTTGTTGTTGCTATCATTACCTATGTGGCTAGTTGGCTAATCTTATCTAGCACTAGGGGTTAGGGTTTAGGGTTAAGGTTAGGAGTTAGGGCAAAGGTTATCTAAAAGGATTAGGGGAAGGGTTAGTTAACATGCTAAGTAGTTGCTAAGTAGCTAAAATGCTAAAGTTGTCAGTGATGAGATACAAACATGCACCCTTTGGGTTGCTAGATGTTCGCATTATATAATGCCCACCCATCCACTCTGACCAACCACCCTCCTTACGTGTTTGCCTTAGGTAACATTCTATCTGATGTAATTATACCTAACATAACATATTAGCCAAATTATGGGTGTCCCGGATTTACGTTTAATATGTTATGTCTAGTCTATGAGATCAGTCAGAGACTAAAGGAAGAGGCTTTAGGAATGTAAAGAATGTGCGGATAACGGCGCGCCATTAATCTGAAACACTACCTCTTGTTGAGATACAGCGGTCCTCGTCTCCCACACAGCTCAGAGCGCTCGTGCAGTCCGTTCCGGTACAGGTGAAGCACTTCTTGCCATTAGGGGTGGTTTTAGTAGATTCTACAGGATAGGTGATTCCACTTTTCACTCCCAGCTCACCACAAACCAAAATAGCTTCATTCTATTCCTTATAACAGCCTATGTTGAAAACACTTGGCAGCTGTTAAATCATTTCGCTAAATAAATCGTTTGGTTGTATTTCATTTTTAGGTAGACATGCCAATTTAAGAATTGAGTTAGAGTCTAATTCATAAACTCAAACTTCCCTCATAGAACTATCAATTCAATCAATTCATTTCAACTGTCAACTTTTAATTTCACCTTTCAACATGCTATCAAATCGAATGTTTTAATAGTAGCATTTATTGACGCTACCAGACAATACATTCTCATTGAGATAGTTACCAGGGATGCTTTGGGAGTTACAGAGGTCTGTATTGCAGCATGTGCTGGCGATCATAGTGCGCATCATTCCGAAGTTCACCGATGCAGTGAGACACTGTGCAGGCACCGAGCAAGACTTCATGTTCACATCGGATAATTTTGTACCACCTGGAAATAGAAAGAAGAGGTCGAGACAAGGAAAACAATACAGGTAATAAAAAAAAAAAAGAAATGTTTGTTTTGTCGTTGTGAGCTAAATGAACCTTCCTTTAATTTACCCATATAGGATGTAATCCGCGTGTTTCCACATTGGGTTGGACAGTCAGTCTCCTTGTCCGTGCATGCTCCTGATTCTCCTGGTGTGCACTCAAAGCACTTGAGTGAATATGCTGAGAAGTGGAAAGTTACAGCATCCCATTACTTGAAATTCCGTTCATAAATTATCAGGGATATAATAGACTAAAATGTGGACACTTTGTTCTTTGGCTGAAATGCATTTGTCATTCGGTAAATTGATCAATGCTGTTGAAGTTAGATGTATTGCATCTTCATTATAGTTCTAAACTGTTGGCTATAGGCTAAACTGAAATTGCAAAAACGTATAATAATTGCCGAACTTCATCTTCAAAGCAGTAATAAGTAATACAAAAAGATATGGGCTATATATATATATATATATATATATATATATATATATATATATATATATATATATATATATATATATATATATATAGACATTTAAAATAAATGATCATCAAATGCAATTTAACCGTAGGCTATAGCCTAAATTGTCTTCTTACCTTTGGGGAGTAGCAAGCTCACGAGGATGGGTACAATAAGGTACATTTTGACTTGGAGCTGAAGGAGGTGAAATGATTTAGTGTGTGTCGAGTTACAGCATTTATCTGTTATCATTTAGAGGTGTGGTATGTTTGTCGAGAGGCATCCACACTCATGGCTATCGAAATCCACTGTGTTCAATGATTGAGCTTTGAATACAATGTTCTGTTGCAAAGCATACCATTTGTAGAATGTGGCAATTTTTTGAATTTTTACATTTAGTTTTCTGTGTTTTTACAGCCTGGAATTAAAATGCATTCCCTTTTTACTTTTTTTGACTGCTCGGTGCTCTGTAAAAACCTTCAAATTTCAAAATAAAAAATACACGTAAAAAAATATAATTTTATTTTTGGATAGGCTTCTACCAAATTTGCACACATCTTTCACAATTTCTCAAAGTCAATCAAGTTGTTTGCAGATCATTGCAGTCAAAAATATGACAGCCCCGTTGTGAATATTATTTTATTTATTTTTATTTATGCTGTTGTCTTTATTGTTGTTAAATCTGTCTTTTGTCATTGGCAACGAGAAAACACTGATTTAATAACAGCAAATAAAACAAGTTAAATTATAGTCACAATGGCGCTATAGGTGACTCGGGAGTTTCCACTGTCTTGTCTGGGTAAGAAACAGTTTTCTTTCAATAAGAAAGTGGTTTTGGACTTGTGTTTTGTGTTATAGTCCTGCTAAAAGGAGAAAGTCTCTCCCAGTGTCAGGTCTCAAGCAGACTGGATCAGGCCTAAGGGCGTCAGCATGCTTCAGATCGTCTGGCGGCTAGCCAAAGTCGGCTAGGTTAACCAACTGAGTGTGCTTGCATACTCCAAGACCTTCACTTGAAAAAACAAGAAAAATCAATCAATCAAATGTATTTATATTTATTTTATTTATTTATTATTTAAAAAAATTTACAGGGACAGTGCACATTAATCAATGTTTCAGTAAAAGTGCGGTTTTAGCCAGCCGGCTAATTTTCAACCGCAGTCTCTGGGCAGGTTATTAAAAACAATTACAATATAGACAATCATTGAACAGTGAGCACACGCAGTGTAACATAGGACAAGCAAGACATAGCATACAGACAGAGCAACATAGGACAAGCAAGATGTAGCATACTGACAGAGCAACATAGAACAACAAGACAAAATCCATAAAAGCAACAATGTGTTTCCACACCTCACAAGCTACAGACAACAGACAACATGGAAAGTGGCAATACACAGCTAGCGATTATGTTCACAAATCTGATTGACCTTTAGCCATGTCTTCATGCATTTTGTGAAAGTGTGATATGTGGTGCAGTTATGTGTGTCTGATGGCAGTGTATTCCAGACATGGAAAGCTCTCACAGAGAAAGCGGAGGACCTGAGCCCTAGGACCATGCCCTTATAAAGCCCTTCTTACATCAGCTGATGTCACAAAGTGCTGTACAGAAACCCAACCTAAATCCAAAAAACAAGCAATGCAGGTGTAGAAGCATGGTGGCTAGGAAAAACTCCCTAGAAAGGCCAGAACCTAGGAAGAAACCTAGAGAGGAACCAGTCTATGAGGGGTGGCCAGTCCTCTTCTGGCTGTGCTGGGTGGAGATTATAACAGAACATGGCCAAGATATTCAAATGTTCATAAATGGCCAGCAGGGTCAAATAATAATAATCACAGTGGTTGTAGAGGGTGCAACAGGTCAGCACCTCAGGAGTAAATGTCAGTTGGCTTTTCATAGCCGATCATTCAGAGTATCTCTACCGCTCCTGCTGTCTCTAGAGAGTTGAAAACAGCAGGTCTGGGACAGGTAGCACGTCCAGTGAACAGGTCAGGGTTCCATAGTCGCCGGAAGAAGAGTTGAAACTGGAGCAGCAACACGACCAGGTGGACTGGGGACAGCACGGAGTCATCAGGCCAGGTAGTCCTGAGGCATGGTCCTAGGGCTCAGGTCCTCCGAGAGAGAGAAAGAAAGAAAAAAAGAAAGAAAGAGAGAAAGAAAGAGAGAAAGAAAGAAAGAAAGAGAGAGAAAAACAGATAGAATTGAGAGAGCATACTTAAATTCACACAGGACACCGGATAAGACAGGAGAAATACTCCAGATATAACAGACCCCCGACACATAAACTATTGCAGCATAAATACTGGAAGTTGAGACAGGAGGGGCGGGAGACACTGTGGCCCGTCTGACGATACCCCCGGACAGGGCCAAACAGGCAGGATATAACCCCACCCACTTTGCCAAAACACAGTCCCCACACCACTAGAGGGATATCTTCAACCACCAACTTACCATCCTGAGACAAGGCAGAGTATGGCCCACGAAGATCTCCCCCATGGCACAAACACAAGGGGGGGCGCCAACCCAGACAGAAATATCACGTCAGTGACTCAACCCACTCAGAATTAATCTAACATAACTCAAGAAATCTGTCGTTAATGTAAATTGTTTCAGAAAACTAGGTGTATGTCGCACATCACTACTTCACAGGAGAGGCATTTGAAGTTCATTTTTAAAAAAATCATAAAAATGCGTTTTTTGGCAGAATTGCCTTCTGGAACATTTCATGTGCCTTAAAAACAAACATGTATGCCATCTGTATATACAAGATAAATTACGAGCGTAGTTGGTTTAGCCACGGGAAAAGACAGGAACCTTCCCACTAGCCATGATTGGCTGAGATAATGGATGGGCTGGACATGCCAAGAGATGAGCTCAGA
Organism: Salmo salar; assembly: GCF_965601325.2. NCBI lineage: Eukaryota > Metazoa > Chordata > Actinopteri > Salmoniformes > Salmonidae > Salmo > Salmo salar. Next base: position 70,061,318 of record NC_138295.1, read on the forward strand.
TTGACCTAAAGCGAAAGAGAACACAGAAGGCTGTTGTATAAAACACCTGTCTGGATTACATCTTCAAACTAAGGGCAACCATAGCATCTGTGACAGAGAGGGAGAAGTGTTCATCCATGTATACGGGTAAGAGAGTCTAACTAGCTAAATTTTCAGATATTATACATTTCTAATTTTGTCAGAAAGTTGTTTTCATTGCAAATGAAAGAGTACTGTTAGCTAGCTAGCTATCATTAGCTGGCTGGCTGTCTGGCTGGCTGGCTGGCTTACTAGTTAACGTTATGTGCATGATCTGTGTATTAATATTATTCATTTCGCAAAGTAATTTGCATTGCTAGTTATAGCTTAATGTTAGCTAGCTAGCTAACATTGAACCTAGCTAGTTGGTTATCTTTAGCTACCTATAGATTCATGAAGGGTAGTAAAGTTATGAGTTGGCATTATGGTTAATTGTTTAGCTGGCTAGCTACATGTCTAAACAAAAGACTCCACTATGCAAGTAACCATTTCACTGTCTACACCTTCTAACAAGCTAGAAACGAACCAATACATTATTTATAAAGTTACTTTTAGTTGCCTGGTTTGCTAGATTGACATATACTGAATTCATTTTTAAACAGATGGGTTTATTCGTGTTAAATTGCACCAGTTATTCTATTTTAGACCCCCAGGTTGCTGATGTCATGCAGCCTGTCGATTTTGTAATTATACTTTTACTACAATGACAATGTCATAACAGTTGTATTGAGTGGACCAAAACGCAGCGGATAAAGTGCTCATCTTCTTAATTGTATTAAAGAAAACACTTAATCAAAATAAACAAATGACAAAAACAGTCCAGTAAGGTGCACAGACTATACTAGAAACAACCACCCACAAACACAAGTGAAAACAAACACAACTAAATATGGCCTCCAATTAGAGACAACAACAACCAGCTGCCTCTAATTGGAGGTCATTTCCAAAACTCACATAGAAATAGAAAAGCTAGATTAAACATAGAAATAGGAAAACTAGAACCTAAAACCACAATACCCAAACACACAAAACAAACACCCCCCCCTGCCACGCCCTGACCAACTATAATGACAAATAACCCCTTTTACTGGTCAGGACGTGACCCCCCCCCCCCCCCCCCCCCAAAGGTGCAGACCCCGAATGCACCTTAAAACAAAAACCCCACAAAACAACCCCAAACTTAAAGTGAGGGAAGGGAGGGTGGCCACCATCAACAACGGTCCCTGTGCTACACCCCCCCTCCCAATCCTCCCACTACGGAGGTGGCTCTGGCTCTGGGCGTAGCTCCCGTTCCGTAGACTCCGGGCTGAGGAGCGTCGCTGGAGACTCCGGGCTGAGGAGCGTCGCTGGAGATTCCGGGTTGGGGAGCATCGCTGGAAGCTCCGGGCTGGGGAGCGTCGCTGGAAGCTCCGGGCTGGGGAGCGTCGCTGGAAGCTCCGGGCTGGGGAGCGTCGCCGGAAGCTCAGGGCTGGGGAGCGTCGCTGGAAGCTCAGGGCTGAGGGCCGTTTCTGCAGGCGCCGGACTGTAGACCGTTTCTGCAGGCTCCGGACAGTAGGCTCCGGACTGTAGGCCCTCTCTGCAGGCTCCAGACTGTAGGCCGTCTCTGCAGGCTCCGGACTGTAGGCCGTCTCTGCAGGCTCCGGACTGTAGGACGTCTCTGCAGGCTCCGGACTGTAGGCCGTCTCTGCAGGCTCCGGACTGTAGGCCGTCTCTGCAGGCTCCGGACTGTAGGCCGTCTCTGCAGGCTCCGGACTGTAGGCCGTCTCTGCAGGTTCAGGACTGTAGGCCGTTTCTGCAGGTTCCGGACTGTAGGACGTTGCCGGTAGCACCGGACGGGAACTGCCGCCGGAAGCTCTGGACGGGGAACTGTCGCCGGAAGCTCTGGACGGGGAACTGTCGCCGGAAGCTCTGGACGGGAAACTGTCGCCGGAAGCTCTGGACGGGGAACTGTCGCCGGAAGCTCTGGACGGGGAACTGTCGCCGGAAGCTCTGGATGGGGACTGCGCACTGGAGGCCTGATGCGTGGGGCTGGCTTAGGAGGCGCCAGACTAGTAACCCGCACCACAGGGCTAGTGCGAGGAGCAGGAACAGGACGTACTGGGCTGGGCAGGCGTACTGGAGGCCTGATGCATGGGGCTGGCTTTGGAGGCGCCAGAACAGTAACACGCACCACAGGGCTAGTGCGTGGAGCAGGAACAGGACGTACCGGACTGGGCAGGCACACTGGAGACCTGATGCGTGGGGCTGGCTTTGGAGGCGCCAGAACAGTAACACGCACCACAGGGCTAGTGCGAGGAGCAGGAACAGGACGTACCGGACTGGGCAGACGCATTGGAGGCCTGATGCGTGGGGATGGCTTTGGAGGCGCCAGACTAGTAACACGCACCTCAAGGCTAGTGCGGAGAGCAGGAACAGGACGTACTGGACTGGGCTGACGCACTGGAGGAAGAGTATGAGGAGCAGGAACAGGATACACTGGGCCATGAACCCTCACCGGTGGTCTGATGCTTGCAACTTGCATCACCGGTCCTGGCTCGATGCTGGCTCTAGCATGACACCTGTGAGGAGCTTTCACCAAGCGCACCGGGCTGTAGCTGCGCACTGGCGATACCGTGCGTATCTCCGCATAACATGGTGCTTGCTTGATCCGTCGCTCCCCATAGTAAGCACAGGTGCTCCTTTGTGCCCTTTCCGCCAGTACCTCTCTCCGGAATCTCGCGTCAAGCTCCTCGCTTGATTCCTTGACTGGCTCCTTTTTGCTCCACAGCTCTCTCCTGTACGCCCGGGAAGTTAGGTCAGGGCTCCCTCCTGACTTAGACCAACTCCCCGTATGCCCCCCCCAAAAAATTTTGGGGGCTGCATCCTCAACTCCTGAAATGGAGGATATAATGCCTCATACCTCCGTCGTTCCCTCTTAGCTTCCTCCAGCTCCTCCTTCGGGCACTGGTACTCCCCAGCCTGGCTACATGGACCCTTACCATCGAGGATCTCCTCCCATGTCCATGACTCCAAATAGCTCTCCTGCTGCTCCTTCCTCTGCTGCTTGGCCCTTCTTTGGTGGGTGGTTCTGTCATAACAGTCGTATTGAGTGGACCAAAACGCAGCGGGTAAAGTGCTCATCTTCTTAATTTTATTAAAGAAAACACTTAATCAAAATAAACAAACGACAAAAACAGTCCAGTAAGGTGCACAGACTATACTAGAAACAACCACCCACAAACACAAGTGAAAACAAACACAACTAAATATGGCCTCCAATTAGAGACAACAACAACCAGCTGCCTCTAATTGGAGGTCATTGCCAAAACTCACAGAGAAATAGAAAAGCTAGATTAAACATAGAAATAGGAAAACTAGAACCTAAAACCACAATACCCAAACACACAAAACAAACACCCCCCCTGCCACGCCCTGACCAACTATAATGACAAATAACCCCTTTTACTGGTCAGGACGTGACAGACAAGTTTGATGTTGGACGACAATAGAATGTTCATGATGTCTCTGTGATAACTGTATACAGACATGTTGATAGAAGTAGTATAAACCATTCTTGATCTTAAAATATTTGGTTGTACACTAACATACTCACTGTGTGGTGCAGTATTTCTCAATAAAAAAAAATGCATGAAAATGAGTGGAGACATTTAGAGGGTTACTCAATTAAGTGTTGTGTTGGCTTGGCTTTGCCCCAAATATAACACTTTGTATTTTGGCTTTTTTGCAGTACTAAGTGCCTTGCTGCAAACATGATGCATGCTTTGGAATGGGTTTCTCAGCACAGGCTTTCACTCTGTCATACAGGCCAATGTGAAGCGACTGCGATATTGTTGATTCGTCCAAATGCAGTTTAGCATTTTTTGTCATGAATCTTGTTCTGGAGACAGCTCTGCATAGTGGTCACTTGCTGGCACTTTAACTTTAACCCTAATCAACACTACTAACCCTAATGCCTAACCACATGTACATATTACCTCGACTAACCTCTACCCCCGCACATTGACTCGGTACAGGTGCCCACTGTATATATAGCCTCGTTATTGTTATTTTTATTGTTTTACTTTTTTTTACCTTAGTTTATTTAATAAATATCTTCTTAACTCTTATTTTTCTTAAAAATGCATTGTTGGTTAAGGGCTTGTAAGTAAGCATTTCACGGTAAGGTCTACACCTGTTGTATTCGGCGCATGTGACAAATAACATTTGATTTGACTACTAACTACTACTAAATTAAGACCAACAAGCAAGTTATTTACAATAAAAAAACATTTTGACAGAACACAGACTTGAATTGTATGAATATGCATGGCATGAGACTGATGGATTTGTTTACTGTGTTCTACTGTTTTTTTAGTTATTTGCTTCTTGATGCAGTCTCTGATGAGAGAGACATTTGGACAGGAGTTAATGTTGACCTGATGAGCAATGAGGAGGATGGCCTGCAAAACGGAAAAGCAGTGTTTTGCGTTGTCAAGAAATACAGAGCTGCTCAGAGAGGGACCATAGCTACTTGGCGAGCCACACCACACGGATCATGTCTGGGGACTTTTCGTCAAGGCAACATAGATCCCATGGGCCCCTCAACACTATAGCAGCACTTTAACCCTAATTGAGATTTGCCATGGGCAAAGCTGGATGACTCATGTCATCTCTCCCCCCTTAACCCATGTATGCAGGTAAGAACCACATTCGAAATTCATAGATTAATGAAAGTATTTTCAAAATAATCAAGCAGAGTACTGACAGGAGTCATCCAGCTTGGCCCAAGTCGCCTCCATGGGGGTTACTTTAGTTTCAGGCCCTGCTTAGACTAAATCAAATCACATGTTTTATACAACAGGTGTAGATCTTACCTTGAAATGCTTACTTACAAGCCCTTAACCAACAATGCAGTTCAAGAAATAGAGTCAAGAAAATATTTACTAAATAAACAAAAGTAATTTTTTCACTAAAAAGTAACACAATAAAAGAACATGTCGGTAGGGGTAAAGTGACTATGCATAGATAAAAAAACAGCGGGTAGCAGCAGCATAAAAACAAAGGGGGGGTGGGGGGTGTCAATGTAAATAGTCCGGGTGACCATTTGATTCATTGTTCAGCAGTCTTATGGCTTGGAGGTAGAAGCTGTTAAGGAGCCTAGACGTGGCGCTCCGGTACCGCTTGCCGTGCGATAGCAGAGAGAACAGTCTATGACTTGGGTGACTGAAGTCTTTGACTATTTTTTGGGTCTTCCTCTGACACCATCTAGTATATAGTTCCTGGGTGGCAGGAAGCTTGGCCCCAGTGATGTACTGGGCGTACACACTACCCACTGTAGCACCTTGTGGTCGGATGCCATACCAAAATCAAATCAAATTTTATTGGTCACATACACATGGTTAGCAGATGTTAATGCGAGTGTAGTGAAATGCTTGTGCTTCTAGTTCCGACAGTGCAGTAATATTGTTGAAGAAAAGGCAACATTTTTACATCCGTTCTCAGAACATTTAAAAAACTTTGAACGGTCAGGAAACATATGGCTTCATTCCCAGAACCAATTGGAAACAAAAAACGTACATTCCCACAACTTCCAAGGAACCAAATGTGCTAGCTGGGAAGTGCCTGGCCGCAAACAGGATGCATGCTTTATAATGTGTTTTTCAGTACATACTTTCACTGTTTTCACTCTGTCTACAGGCCAGTGTGAAGCAACTGTGGAGTTACTGATCCATCCAAACACAGGTTAGCGTTTTTTGTCATAAATCCTGTTCTGGAGGCAGCTCTGCATAGTGGTCACTTGCTGGCACCCTAACTTTAACCCTAACCACACTACTAACCCTAATGCCTAACCCTAACCTTAAATTATGACCAAAAGCACATTTTGGTTTTCATGAATTTTTACAATATAGCCAATTTTGACTGTGCAGCTGGCCTATGTTGCCGAAATAGCTCAGTTCTGCCTCAAGTAGAAGACTCGTGATATAAAATACAGTATATACCTGCTATCCAGACACAGTTTAGTTTCTCCAACCTCAGCCATAGTAGCTGTGACAAAATGAGCATCTGTGTTTAATTACATATTTTTAGATGATACTGTACCAGAAAGCCAAATATGGGTTTGAGAAGGAAATGATCAGGGCTGGATACATCCCGAAACAATTCTTGAATGTCAATCTTATGGAGGAAGTCAGGAAGGCTGTTGAGAATGCAAGAGTAGCAGTAAGCAAACCAACATGAAATGAGGGGCTTCCTAATGAGGCACTAGTTTCCTAATTTACTGCCAGTTCTATTCTCAAAATGGTATCCCGATAATCACTGCTTTTGGTGTACGCACCCACAATTTCCTTTCCCTCTACAGTGTATACGTTCTCTTTTGCCTACTTTGAGTGCTGACATCTTGTCTTTGTCTGGTGGCCAGGTGTGTGTTATTTTGTGAACCTCCAAATAACTCCTATTCAGTTACTCACAACAAGTAAGTTCTCGACATTTCTGCCTCATATTGACCCAATCATCGCTACTTCCTTTGTCTCCATGCGTCAGACCTGCTGTTTACAGTATCTCTCGCACTAGTTTGTGGTCTGCCCGTCTATGCCAACCTACATCTGGTTCTTGTAACTGTTTGTGGCCGTGGTCTGCATACCTGTCTCCCTGAGCATGAATAAGCCCATGTATGGACACCAAGCCCCCTATAGGGTGTTTGTCTTGTGCCTAGAGGCTGACAGCTGTTCATCATCCAGACAGGAAACACAGTGGCAAGTCTACGACTGCACAAGGAAATATGTCCAACAGACCAACCGGGACATTGAAACCAATGTAAATTGATATTTCAAAGTATTTAAAGGTCCAATGCAGCCGTTTTCTCTCAATATCAAATAATTTCTGGATTGTTTTCAATTAAAATGGTTAAAAAAAGAAATATTTTTATTTTACCTTATTTAACCAGGCAGGCCAGTTGAGAACAAGTTCTCATTTACAACTGCGACCTGGCCAAGATAAAGCAAAGCAGTGTGTAACGATCGTCCAAAGGAGTAGACCAAGGTGCAGCGTGGTATGTGTTCATCTTGATAGTTATTTTAAATCTGAACACTTAAACAAAATAATAAACAATGGAAAAACGACTGTCACGTCTTGCAGGCTTACAAAGCAGTACAAAAATAAGATCCCACAACTCAAGGAGGGAAAGGGCTGCCTAAGTATGGTTCCCAATCAGAGACAACGATAGGCAGCTGCCACTGATTGGAAACCATACCTGGCCAAAACATAGAAATATAAACCATAGAATGCCCACCCCACACCCTGACCTAACAACATAGAGAAATAAACCGTCTCTCTCAGGTCAGGGCGTGACAGTACCCCCCCCCCCCCCCCCAAAGGTGCGGACTCCCGGCCGCAAACCTGAACCTATAGGGGAGGGTCCGGGTGGGCATCTATACTTGGCGGCGGCTCTGGTACGGGGCGTAGCCCCCACACCGCCCGCTGATCCCCCGCTTGGATCATCGCCGGAGGCTCTGAACTGCCGACCGCAACTGAAGACTCTGGGCCGCGGGCCACCGCTGAAGACTCTGGGCCACGGGCCGCCGCTGAAGACTCTGGGCCACGGGCCGCCGCTGAAGACTCTGGGCCGCCGCTGAAGGCTGCGGGCCGCCACTGAAGACTCTGGGCTGCGGGCCGCCGCTGAAGACTCTGGGCTGCGGGCCGCCGCTGAAGACTCCGGGCTGGGGGCCATCGCTGGAGGCTCCGGACTGGGAAGCATCGCTGGAGGCTCCGGACTGGGGAGCATCGCTGTAGGTTCCGGACTGGGGAGCGTCGCTGGAGGCTCCGGACTGGGAAGCATCGCTGGAGGCTCCGGACTGGGGAGCATCGCTGTAGGTTCCGGACTGGGGAGCGTCGCTGCAGGCTCCGTGCCATGGATCGTCACTACAGGTTCTGCGCCATGGATCATCACTGGATGCTTTGTGCCATGGATCATCACTGGAGGCTTCGGACCACGGATCATCACTGGAGGCTTCCTACGTGGAGCTGGAACCGGTCTCACCGGACTGGGGAGACGCACAGGAGACTGGGTGCGCAGAGCAGGCACAGGGTATACTGGGCCGTGGAGGCGCACTGGAGGTCTGGAGCTTAGGGCTGGCACACCCCGTCCTGGCTGGATGGTTATTTTTGCCCAGCAAGGGCGGAGCGCTGGCACAGGACGAGCTGGGCTGTGCTGGTGAACGGGGGGTACCGTGCGTAGAGCTGGCGCAGGATAACCTGGGCCGAAGTGACGCACTGGAGACCAGGAACGCTGAGCCGGCACACTTCTTCTTGGCTGATGGCCAACTCTAGCACGGCAACGGTGAGGAGCTTGCACCGAGCGCACCGGGCTGTGAGTGCGCACTGGTGACACAGTGCGCATCACCGCATAACACGGTACTTGCTCGGTCACTCGCTCCCCACGGTAAGCACGGGGAGTTGGCTCAGGTCTCAACCCCGACTTCGCCAATCTCCCCGTGTGCCCCCCCCCCAAAAAAATTGGGGGGGCCGCTACCTCTCGGGCTTCCGTTGTTGCCTTGCCTGTTCCTCCCAGTATCGCCGTTCCACTTTCGCTGCCTCTATCTCCTCTTGTGGACGGCAATACTCCCCAGGCCTTGTCCAGGGTCCTGCCCCATCCAGGATTTCCTCCCAGGTCCAGTCATCCTGCCCACGCTGCTTGGTCCTTTGGTGGTGGGATCTTCTGTAACGATCGTCCAAAGGAGTAGACCAAGGTGCAGCGTGGTATGTGTTCATCTTGATATTTATTTGAAATCTGAACACTTAAACAAAATGATAAACAATGGGGAAAAACGACCGTCACGTCTTGCAGGCTTACAAAGCAGTACAAAAATAAGATCCCACAACTCAAGGAGGGAAAGGGCTGCCTAAGTATCGTTCCCAATCAGAGACAACGATAGGCAGTTGCCTCTGATTGGAAACCATACCTGGCCAAAACATAGAAATATAAACCATAGAATGCCCACCCCACACCCTGACCTAACAACATAGAGAAATAAACCATCTCTGTCAGGTCAGGGCGTGACACAGTGCGACAAAAAACAACAACAGAGTTACACATGGGATAAACAAATGTACAGTCAATAACACAATAGAAAATCTGTATACAGTGTGCAAATGAAGCAAGGAGGTAAGGCAATAAATAGGCCATAGTGGCAAAGTAATTACAACTTAACAATTTACACTAGAGTGATAGAAGTGCAGATGAGGGGATGGGGTAGGGGATGGGGTAGGTAGTTGGTTGGATGGGCTATTTACAGATCGGCTGTGTACAGCTGCAGCGATCGGTAAGCTGCTCTGACAGCCGATGCTTGAAGTTAGTGAGGGAGATATGAGTCTCCAACTTCAGTGATTTTTGCAATTCGTTCCAGTAATTGGCAGCAGAGAACTGGAAGGAAAGGCGGCCAAAGGGGGTGTTGGCTTTGGGGATGACCAGTAAAATATACCTGCTGGAGTGTGTGCTACGGGTGGGTGTTGCTATGGTGACCAGTGGGCTGAGATAAGGCGGAGCTTTACCTAGCAAAGACTTATAGATGACCTGGAGCCAGTGGGTTTGGCGATGAATATGTAGCGAGGACCAGCCAACGAGAGCATACAGGTCGCAATGGTGGGAAGTACATGGGGCTTTGGTGACAAAACGGATGGCACTGTGATAGACTGCATCCAATTTGCTGAGTAGAGTGTTGGAGGCTATTTTGTAAATGACATGACTGAAGTCGAGGATCGGCAGGATAGTCAGTTTTACGAGGGTATGTTTGGCAGCATGAGTGAAGGAGGCTTTGTTGCGAAATAGGAAGCCGATTCTAGATTTAATTTTGGATTGGAGATGCTTAATATGAGTCTGGAAGGAGAGTTTCCAGTCTAGCCAGACACCTAGGTATTCATAGTTGTCCACATATTCTAAGTCAGAACCATCCAGAGTAGAAAATAGCTTCTAAACAAAGATACATTTCTTTCTTATTGGTCTATTAACTAAATTACCATCTGGTGATGTCACCAGGCAGGCCAAAACTCAATCCCACCAAAGCAGGTGGGATTTTTTCAAACAGATCTTTCACAAAAAAAACTAAACATTTTCACAGAATTGTTTCAACCTCATTGTGTGGAAATATATTTAAAACACAGAAAAATAAATCATGCTTCGACTGCACTGGGCCTTTAACATCTGCATCTGACTCAGGTTTGTTAGACGCAAAATAGTAATCTCTCCATTGTAGTAGCTGATGTGTGATGAGCTCCACATCCCCCTCTCATACAATGCAATATACACTGAGTGTACAAAACATTAAGATCACCTTCCTAATATTGTACAAAACATTAAGAACACCTTCCTAATATTGAGTTGTGCCCCCTTTTTCCGTCAGAACTGCTTCAATTTGTCGGGCAATGGAGTTTGTGTCAAAAGCGTTCCACAGGAATGCTGGCCCATGTTGACTCCAATGCGTCCCACAGTTGTGTCAAGTTGGTGTAACGGCCGTCGTTAAAATGAGACCAAGGTGCAGCGGAGGATGTGTTCATCTTTCAAGATATTTAATGGAACGCATGAACACTACAAAATAAACAAAACGACCAGCAACAGTTCTGCCCGGTTACACACTAAACAGAAAACAATCACCCACAAAAACCCAAAGGAAAACCAGGCTACTTATGTGTGACTCCCAATCAGCAACAACGAACTACAGCTGTGCCTGATTGGGAGCCACACACACGGCCCAAAACAAAGAAATACAAAAACATAGAAAAATGAACATAGAACGCCCACCCAATGTAACACCCTGGCCTAACCAAAATAAAGAACAAAAACCCCTCTCTATGGCCAGGGCGTTACAGTTGGCTGGATGTCCTTTGGGTGGTGGACCATTCTTGATACACAAGGGAAACTGTTGAGTGTGAAAAACCCAGCAGGATTGCAGTTCTTCACACACTCAAACCTGTGCACCTTGCACCTAATACCATACCCCATTCAAAGGGCACTTAAATCTTTTGTCTTGCCCATTCACCCTTTGAATGGCACATATACATAATCCATGTCTCAATTGTCTCAAGGCTTAAACCTATTAAGGATCCGTAAGGATATGCATATTCTTGATACCATTTGAAAGGAAACAGAAAGGCCATAATGTATTCTTCCAGCCCAGGACCAATTTAGATTTTGGCCACTTGATGGCAGCAGTGTATGTGCAGTTTTAGCCTGATCCAGTGAACCATTGCATTTCTGTTCAAAATGTTGTATCAAGACTGCCCAAATGTGCCTAAGTGGTTTATTAATACATTTTCAACTTCATAGCTGTGCACTCACCTCAAAGAATAGCATGGTATTCTTTCACTGTAATAGCTACTGTAAATTGGACAGTGCAGTTAGATTAACAATCATTTTTTATGTCCTGGGAAATGTTCTTGTTACTTACAACCTCATGCTAATCACATTAGCCTATGTTAGCTCAACCGTCCTGCAGGGGACCCACCAATCCCAAAAATCCTTCTTTCACCTGTCTCCTCCACTTCATCTACACTGATTTAAGTGTATTTAACAAGTGACATCAATAAGGGATCATATCTTTCACCATAGCTTTCATGGAAAGAGCAGGTGTTCCTAATGTTTTGTACACTCAGTGTATATAATATGTCATTTAGCAGACGCTTTTATTCAAAGCGACTAACAGTCATGCATGCATACATGAATGTAAAATATTTATTTAATCAAACCCATTATCCTGGCGTCGCAAGCGCCATGCTCTACCAACAGAGGACCAAAATGCTTCAAGCACCTGGTGGAAAGGTGTTATATAAATCCAATCCACTGTTGTTGTTATTATTAACTACCTGTTAGGGCACATCAGGACTTTGTTGTTCCATGCTCTGATTGGGAGCTATTCCATGAGAAGATGCACCTGACAATCTTAATCCTATCCCTCCACTTCAGCTAGCCTAAACCAAGCCCTGTTTCAGAAGTACCAACGTGCGATGCCAGTTTATTTATCTTTATAATAAGAAAGTCTGCACATGGTATATTCCTCTCCCAAGTGCTTCAATTTGACCTGCACCTGGTACAAGGTGCTCCTCCTGAATGTTAAGGACCTTCTTTCTCAATTCATATAATTTATTGTTTGCAGCAGGGTGTGCCTATCGCTCACACTGACTTCTTGTATTGGTACACAACACATGATTCAATCCCTGCTGACTAACGGGTGCTGGTCTTGTAAGTGCCCTTTATACTTTTCAATAAATTACACTAAAAGTGTGGTCTCCATGTTCCCAAGACTTATAGCTAAAAGTCTTGAACTTGTCTCAAATGTATCTGTTCTGACACAAACATGTCTTCTCTAATGGGGGGAGATTTCTGCAGTTTCACAATAAATTGAGTTTTCCCTTCTGTTCTTGATCCAACAAGGATCATTGAGGTTTAGAATATTCTAATGATATTTCTCCCAGTGATGGTATGAGGACTCAGGAAATCTGACCACCCATGTAATCAAATAACAATAATGTTATTTTTCTGGACAAAAGGTAAAGTGAATTTAAACACTTAACCCTAGTTGTTCCTGTAAGTCACTCTGTATAAGAGTGTCAGCTAAATGACTAAAATGTAAACTTAATTTGTCCAATAGAACAGAATTGAACAGACTGATACAATGTTTTTCCTATGATTGCAACAATGTCATTGGGGTGCCTGTGCAGAGCATACACCAAATATGCACAGTATTGCATCCTAATGAGTGATGAGGGGACAAAGAAATGGCAAAGGGAATAAAGTAACACAAACACATACAACACTTTGCCCTTGAACTGAAGCTAATCTGTAAACTATTTACAAATTATTTACATTTGATTTGGTTGGTGATATTAGTTTGTCACACTCCAGTTTTTACTTTCATTTACTCTGCAAATGAGTTGTTAATTTTCTGTTCCTTTAGTTACATTTTCAGTCAACCTCAAACCTCATGTGATAGACCCTACTTTTTGAATTGATAAACCCTGACCACTTCCTTTCTTTCATTGTGTGGTCTATAACCTACATGTTTTTAAGATTCTGTTTCTCTCAGTTATGTTTTGTGTCATGAGCCTGTTTCACAACTTCTCGCAACAAATAGTGAGCTTTGTCTGTGTTGCTCCTATTTGTTATTGTTTGAATCCGGGAAAACAATCTGGATCCCAGTCAGAGGAACACCCCTCCGATGCCTTAGGGCTGTTTACAGTTTTTTTCCTCCTGTAATAGACACCTTAGGAAAATTGGCTGCTCTGTGGTTGCGTGAGAATGAAAAGCTTTTTCAAAGCCCATTACCCTGGCAGTGCTAACTTCACCTTTTTAACCATTCATAATCATTCCAAGTTCATTAACCTACATTTTATACTACCCTGTCATTATTACAGTGTATGTAAATTTACCAAAAAAGCAGATAGACTAGGGATCTTGTTTTTGAATAGAAATTAATGAAAGTAAAAAATATTGACTGAACAATAAATCAAATTAAATGTTATCGGTCACATACACATGATTAGCAGATGTTATTGCGAGTGTAGCGAAATGCTTGTGCTTCTAGTTTATTAAAGTGACTAGTGATCCATTTATTAAAGTGGCCAATGATTTCAAGTCTGTATCTAGGCAGCAGCCTCTCTGTGTAGTGATGGCTGTTTAACAGTCTGATGGCCTTGAGATAGATGTTAACAATACTGTTATTAAGAAGGTTAAAAATAACCACTGAAATGATTAGGGTCTTATGTCCATAGCCACAGGAAGTAGGGGTGCTGCAGCACCCCTACAAAAATTGAAACAAATATTTTTCTGAAAAGTAGTGTACTGGGACGTTAGCGGACCAATATAGGCGTCTGCAGCGCGGGAAACACTTTTTTTTCTTCAGGACTTCCAGAAAATTAAAATTAAAGGTACACCAAATTCAAATGGATGGCTTTAGATAAATGTACCCAAAACCCTATTGAATGTAAACTCCATGAGCAACTCTGATGGCCAGCAAGTGGGAGGGTTTTCAGGTGTTTAATTACATTTATTCAGTACACGCAAGGGAACCACAAAGCTCATTATGCATAAAGTAAGTCTGAATACCAACTACTGAGAAGTGCGTAGGGCCGATTGAAGTGGATTTAACAAGTGACATCAATAAGGGATCATAGCTTTCACCTAGCTAGATTCACCTGGTCAGTCTATGTCAGGGAAAGAGCAGATGTTCCCTACAGTGTATGTAGACACTGGTGTCGTGCTGGTGTAGAATAAAGCCTAATGTTAAAAAGTAGCTTTCTAAAGGCAAAGAAAAAAATATTTTTAGGGGTGATGTCATTATGTCCAGCTGTTTTCATCAAAAAGATAGTTAATGGAAACTCACCATAGCAGACAATTGTCACATCTATTTTCTATGCCAACTTTCTAAATGTCGACCCCAAAAAATAAATCACTGGACAAGTCAATGGAAACATAGTTACTGTCGTGGTTGTACTTGTCTTGATTTTATTTGCTTTGCTCTTCTTAGGACTTCGAGTATCATGGTGTGGAGTCTCCTCGGGTCTTCATCTCCAGTTACAGTACCTCTCTATGATTTCCCCAAGCTGGGGGAGACGATGGAGAAGGAACTTCCATTCCCAACATGAAAATCAACCAGAGGAAGAAAGAGGCTCTCCAAGCCAACACATGGAGATCAGCTATTGTATCTGTGTGGCTGCAATACAGTATCAATTTCAGGTCTCCTTTAGTGTAGATATAACCATCTTGGTAAGGGAGATCAGAATGTACTATCAGGCTTTTGGTCTAGATAATGAGTCTCTGCAGAGCCTTGCTGATGAACAAATGTGCCAGTGGAGGAGCTGAAAGCAGTCCTCAAGTCCCCTCTGAACAAGGAGATAAGACAAGACGCATCAAAATTCTGACCAAGGCACTTGGGTCAACATCGATGGTGGTTCAGTACTTCTTGAGTACCATTCCAGTCTTGGGCTCCATGGCTGCAGGAGGTATTTCATATTGCACCACCTACTACATGCTGAAGATCTGTCTGAAGATGCGCAACATTTACTGAAGAAGGCTCTGAAGGCCGATGAGTGAGATAATGTCAAAGAGACTGTTTTTATTGTGTTTATCAAGATCGAGGGATGTTTTTTCATAAGTGCCTTTTTATTATATAAGGAAAATATATATTGCCCAAAAATATATATATGCTTACTTTTGCATATTCATACCAATTTAATCTCTATAACCTAGAGCATGAAATCTATTCTTTTTTAAAAGGATTCTATCACCACCATGACAGTCTTGCAGACAGTCAGATTGCATAATCCCAAAATCTTTTTTTGCTTCTGGATTTGAAAAGAATCCTAGTTAATACTTAATATTACTTGCCTGAAATGTAAACGAGGTGGTATACAAAGGATTTTATACTCTTTCAGAATGTTCTTACAATATTCTTATGTTATTACAGCAGAAGAAGGGAGAAATAACAGAGTATATCGGTTTAATGATAATGATTACATCATATTTTTATCAATTCTTGTCAAGTTGCAGAAGTGTCTCGTCCTGAATCTCAGCTCCATCTTTACATAATAAACAAATCAGAACATTTCAGATGAACAGGTAACAAATACTTTAGAGAATCACACATTTTGAAATAAAAATGAAGCACCGCTGTATGCTTCAACTAAATATTACTCTCACCATTTGCATCATGTTAGTCAGAATGTATCTTTCAAAGTCAGTCATTTCTGTACCATCTGATTCTTCTAACACTTAGCAGGGTTATTTACTGTCACATTGACACCTGAATCTTATCAGCTGTCCCTTTTTCTCCCTCTGTTACAAAGACACCAAGTTGAACTATCTGTAGATCCATGAGATGAGATGGACCTCTCCTCAACATCAAGCACCTCATATCACCACTGACTGAACCTGTGAGCCCAATAGTACTGGCACTGTCCATCTCCAGACCCACCTCCCTCTGTCTCTTCTGGTCCTCATGTAGGAAAGGGACATCCATTTCCTCCAGTATATTCATAACAGGTTGACATTGTTGCTAGGCCTGTAGACGGCTGTATTCAGACAGGGCTGAGGACTTCTTCACCCCGTCCCAGATACGAGCTGCATAGTGAAACCTGTCACAACATAACAGTCAAACATATTTTCGAGTACAGTTTTGCCTCATTTCCAGCTAATCACAAAATGTATACAGTGAGTGACAGTGACCTCTGTGCTTCCCTTACCAGTTCTTCTCTGTTAGGATGGTGTGTGACAGCTGACAGCGGGACATGGCCAGGATTTGGCTGCGGAGCTTGGAGACCTGAGAGGAGAAGGTAGGGTGTCCTCTGTAGCCCGGGAGGAGAGAGAAGAGAGGGGCAGACCCAGACCCTAGAACAAAACACCAAGACACAGACATGGGGAATCAGTATAACAAAGGAATGAGAGAGGAGAACATCCACAAAGATAGACAGACGTGTGTGAAAACTAAGACATGGTATTTTCTCTGACCTGCTTTGGTTAGCGCGTCCTCCCCCTCATTCTCCATGAGGGGCAACAGGAACATGTTAACCTCTGTTTCCAGGTAGTCGCGGTCCAGGCCAGGGAAAATATTACAGTCCAGCATGGACAATGTGCCTGCATATAGAAACCAAAACATGATCAGTCAATACATGCTAACTAAACCCATGTCTGCACACTTTATGGGGCTTTTTAATGACATTTCTCACCCTACGTGCAGGAATCCTAATATAGAAACAACACAATAGTATAGTGTTTAAATATGTGAATGTTGTGATAAGTCTGTTGGTATATCCTCTCCAGTCTAACCTTTGTATTTCAGATGGGAGTGGGCCATCAGCTTGTCCACTGCCATATGCATCTTCTTCAGGTTTCTGGGACAGAACTCATCACGACTAGATTTGTTCTGCAGGAACACTAGACAACAGAACAATACATTATTGAGCGTTCAGTACACTGAGCCCGAACTAGAGTGTGTGTGTGTGTGTGTGTGTGTGTGTGTGTGTGTGTGTGTGTGTGTGTGTGTGTGTGTGTCTGTTACCTATGTGAGGGTAGTACTCTGATCCCTCTTCGTTGCCAGAGGAACCAGTGCTGTCGTGGCTGGCTGAGGGGGTGGAGGGCTTCAACATCTCTGCTGTCTGGAGGAACCTGGTCAGAGACAATATCATCATCACCACAGAGACACTTCATACAACCTGGTCAGAATATTCACACAGCACAACAACCACTACAACAACAACATGAATATGATATCAGAGCATTCCCAATGGTGTGACAGTGGAATGGACGCGAGGTTGTAAAACATTTCCCCAAAAATATTTCCATGGTGATGAGTGGAAAAGGTAATGCCACAGCCAAAATACACTCAGACACGGAACACCACCCTCCAATAATGATCCCATCTGCCCTGATTTGGAAACCCATGATTAGCATTAGTGAATCAGTGCTAATGGACTCTTTTTTCCCCCCAGACGGGTGGAGTGGTTACCTGTAGAGGTTGATGTCAGTGAACCAGTCTTGAATCACAATGACCACGTGGCACACTGTGAACAGGAAAGCAGTGATCTGAAGAGACTGATTCAAAAAGAGCAGAGGTGAAAGACTGAGTTAATACCTTGAGAAAACAGTAAAACTTACAAACTTCAACTTACACTTCAACATACAGTATGGAAACACGTTATGCAAACAGACAGATGTTTTTAGACTCAATCATAAGACTGGATCAGATTAGACAGGAAGTAGCTCTCCTTTAGAGCCTCTGTTGCCCAGTGCCCCCTGCTGGCCCCTCACTGACCTGCATCTCCACATAGGTGTGAGGGAGGTTGTACTCTGGAGGCAGCTTGCGGTCGTTGTTGATGAGGTGATCCAAAATGGAGGGGCTGAGAATGGGCTGGAGGAACACACAGGGAAGAGGAACACATTGGTATAGAAAATAACGTTGGAGAAAGAGGAATAGTATATGGATAAATACCAAATTAGAGACACAGCAAATTGCCTTAACCGCTGATGCTTTAATCTGACCTGTGTGTCCAAGAAGATGACTCTTTCCTGGGTAATGTAGAAGTCAATACCAGTGCTCTGGTTCCCTCCTCTCTCTTTGATCTCCTGAGTCTGGGCCCTGAACACATAGCCCCTACACAAACACACACAGGCGTGTCAGACACAGGGATACAAGACAACCATCTGTTACCATTTACTTTCAAATTGAATTACATTCGTTTAGACTATAACAATATACAACACAATATTCCCTGTCTTTATAGATGGAAAGAGCTCCATGTAAGGAGGTGCCCAATAGAACAATACCTTTGGTCTTCTTCAGGTGCGTTGGCAGACAGGAGAGACATGATGGTGGATTTCCCTGTTCCCTGCAGGCCAATGACTCCCACTACCAACATGTCTGTCTGGTCCCTTAGGTACTGTAACACAGGACAACACAACATGTCTGTCTGGCTCAGTGTTCCTCTGGAAGAATGTGTAGCAGTGGGGAAAAAGCTCACAGTGGAGGGGGTTAAGAGGGGGGTCCGGATCTCCCCGGAAAAGTTTTATGTAGAAGGAGTGAGAAGCACATTTCCTGTGATTTAAAAAAAAAAAGTTTCAAAGCCCATTTTTCTCCAAAATGAATGAAAATAAAATGATGCTGACACCATCTAAATTATAATTGCCACCTTCAGAAATTAGCCCAATAATATATTGGTAAAATGATTTTAATATATTGGACCATGCATGGTCAATATTATCAGATATGGTATTAGCAATAAGCATTATCACGCACAAGTATATCATATATACTTGTGCATCAATAAAATCAATTTAGTCTCAAATAAATAATGAAACATGTTCAATTTGGTTTAAATAATGCAAAAACAAAGTGTTGGAGAAGAAAATAAAAGTGCAATATGTGCCATGTAAAAAAGCTAACGTTTAAGTTCGTTGCTCAGAACATATGAAAGCTGGTGGTTCCTTTTAACATGAGTCTTCAATATTCCCAGGTAAGAAGTTTTAGGTTGTAGTTATTATAGGAATGATAGGACTATTTCTCTCTATACCATTTGTATTTCATATACCTTTGACTATTGGATGTTCTTATAGGCACTATAGTATTGCCAGCCTAATCTTGGGAGTTGATAGGCTTGAAGTCATAAACAGCGCAATGATTGAAGCACAGTGAAGAGCTGCTGGCAAAAGCAGGAAAGTGCGGTTTGAATGAATGCTTACAAGTCTGCTGCTGCCTACCACCGCTCAGTCAGACTGCTCTATCAAATATCAAATCATAGACTTAATTATAATAACACACAGAAATACGAGCCTTGGGTCATTAATATGATCAAATCCAGAAACTACTATTTCGAAAACAAAATGTTTATTCTTTCAGTGAAATACAGAACCGTTCCGTATTTTATCTAACGGGTGGCATCCATAAGTCTAAATATTGCTGTTACATTGCACAACCTTCAATGTTATGTCATAATTATGTACAATTCTGGCAAATTAATTACGGTCTTTGTTAGGAAGAAGAAATGGTCTTCACACAGTTCGCAACGAGCCAGGTGACCCAAACTGCTGCACATTCCCTGACTCTGCTTGCACAGAACGCAAGAGAAGTGACACAATTTCATTAGTTAAAAGAAATTCATGTTAGCAGGCAATATTAACTAAATATACAGGTTTAAAAAGATATACTTGTTTATTGATTTTGAAGAAAGGCATTGATGTTTATGGTTAGGTACACATTGGTGCAACAACAGTGCTTTTTTTTCGCGAATGGCTTGTTAAATCGTCACCCGTTTGGCGAAGTAGTAAATGAACAGGCACCGCATCGATTATATGCAACGCAGGACAAGCTAGATAAACTAGTAATATCATCAACCATGTAGTTAACTAGTGATTATGTTAAGACTGATTGTTTTTTATAAGATAAGTTTAATGCTAGCTAGCAACTTACCTTGACTCCTTGCTGCACTCGCGTAACAGGTAGTCAGCCTGCCACACAGTCTCCTTGTGGAGTGCAATGTAATCGGCCATAATCGGTGTCCAAATATGCCGATTACCGATTGTTATAAAAACTTGAAATCGGCCATTCCGATTAATCGGTCGACCTCTAATGGGGTTGTGTGGATTTTCTATTCATTTATTTTGCAAAGGAAAAGTTAATGTGGACTGTCCTAGCATCTTCAAAGTGCCACAGCTAAATGACTGCAGCAGAAACACTGATCTGGTCCCTTAGATACTGTAACGCAGGACAATAAAACTGTTACACAACAGGGAACATGTGTAGCCTGGCTAGAGATCTATTACACATATGTATGGCATGACAACGATTATCAGAAGAGCTTTACCTCCATGGCGCTGTCACACCAGTTCATCTGATCGTCCACCAGCTTGATGCTGTGCTTCATCTTCTCAGGGGGGACAAGCTTGGTCTGGCCAATCACAGCTGTAAGTAATGTGCATGTGTTAGATATTGTATTCACTGCTACAGTAAATAAACACTTATGATGGCTAGGGTAATGCTGATGAATAGTATTGACTCACGGTCCACAGCACCGCTGGAAGCAGCTGCTCCCATGCCTCTGTTTTGGATCTGGTAGACAGGTTGAGTAGGGCGCTGGCCCTCCCTCTCTAGCTTTGAGGCCCCAGAACATGGAGAAGCCACCTCAGGAGGGGTCCCTGGTTTCCCCCCGTCCTCCCTGGACTTGATGAGCATGATGGGCTTCTCCAGGGCCTGGCCTCCACCGATGGGTACACTCTGGGAAGGCTTGGACTGAATGCATTATACTTGAAGAATTTACTGCCAAGAACTATGCATCTGAATTCATTAAAACCTTTAGTCAGCTTACAGACAACAACCTTCAGTAAGAGCATCTCTCCTTACCCGTTCTCCAGGGGGTTTGGCCAGGATGATGGGGGTCTTCTGAAGGAGTGGTCCTGGAGGCTCCTCACTGCCATCCTTCAAAGACCAGATGAGAACTACAATAAACTAAGGAAGCCCATATAGATAATTTTCCCACATAGGAAAGCCTTGCACTCTTGTCCTTACCCTGCGTTCTCTGGGGACATATTCCCGATCTCGACTGGGACCAGAGAGGTTTTGCCCCGGGGGACCCACATCCCTGTCTCGGCGTCGCCTTCTCCTCCTTCCCTGTCCGTACATGCCAGGTTGACTGTGGCCAGATTCTGACATGTTGCACACTATGGTCAACTGTCAAAATAAAACGGGAACAGATAGCCACAACATCAGTTCAAATGTAATGCATTCTGATCTACTGAAATGCAGTGGCTAGCTACAGTAACATATTTGGGTGGAATGGATCTGAGGAGTGGCTCTTTTCACACTTCAGAGTTCTTAAAAGCGGAAGTAGCTGCAGGTGGGTAGACGCACTTCCGGCAACAGAAATGCCAATGGCGGAATCGAGAAACATACGTTTTTGTTGTGTCCCGCAGTGCTCAAATTCCAAACGTAAACATAGATATTTCCCCGAGCAATAAGATACGTCGAGGAAGCACATACTGTATATTTGCAGCTTACATTTAAACCCTGGCGACTATCTTCCTTCGTCAGACCGCAAGGGTCTGACGCCGGGGGATGTTCCAAGACGTTTTCAATGGAACGCCTATCATCCCGCAACAACCTGAATATGAAAGGGAAAATGCTCGTCTTGGAGTTGATGTTCGAGAAACCGAGAACCAGGAGCCGGACACTTAACTGCTCTTGTGTTGCTGGCGACCACGACTATGCGAAACCTCCTCCTCTTGGTAACGCTAAGTGGTGAATGTCTATTATTAGCTAGATCAACTCGATGTCCAGGTAAAGTGGACGGGAACATTTTAAATGGAAGATATACATACTACATGAACAAATCATAGAAATTACCATAGCTTTAGCCGGGGAAATTACAATGATTGAATGAACGCTACTAGTCTTTCCAGGCCAACGACGCATATATTTAAAACACTTTCACTTGTCTTTCATTTTACTATACACATTGTTATTTCGTTAACACTTACATTATGCGATTAATTTGGTTTTCAAAAAGGATTAGCTACTTGCTTTCCAGATAGAATCCACAAAACGGAAACAAAATCAGATGGTAACGCTGAAGTACAGCTCTCAAATTCTTTCGTTGGGAAACGAAGCCAGCTGCATTGGTTCCGGGCAGTTCAACGTGATTTTGCTGCGCCAATTCTGCTGTAAAACGGAAAACGTTTTGCAACGAATACGATAGTTTTTTTTGTTGATAAAGTCAAGTAGGTAGGTGCTAGGTCCCTCCCCGTTTCGTTCCGTTTGCTCTGTTTTCTTCACTTTGGTTCTCAAACGGTAAACGGTTTCCGTTGCAAGACGTAATGAATACACCCCATAATTCCATGTTTTGTACACCGATTGGAGTTCCAACATTTTGTAAATGCAGTGTAAAATGTGGTTAGTAAAATGTAGCACCGTTCATGTAGTTCAGGCATACTTTTAGCTAATCATACTATATATATATATATATATATATATATATATATACAGGCCTGGCATGCAGGAGAAACAGGGTGTCACAATAATTTCAGATGGATTTTGAAATGAACCTAGAATAAATCATGTGAATAGGCTTCAGTGCACAGATTTCAAACCATACATGCATGTGTAATGAGCCAGTGCCACGAAAACATGTTATTTTGTTGTTGAGGGTGAATATAAAATATACGCCTACACCCTGGTAAGACTAAAAATATCAAAACTTTACTCCTCCAAATACGACTCGTCAGGAAAGCATGCAGTTTAGGCTACAGATTAAAGTAATTATGATGAACTTCACAGAGTGGTGAAAGTGCATGGTAGTGCATCTGTAGAGTTGAAAATTAGATGGAAACCCATTTAACTTGTATTTTTTATTCAGAAAATGGGAATTTAACAGCAAATTGTATTTTTACGCACAGTATTTTATCTGCAACAAATCAATTTGGTGGGAAAATGCGCACATTGTTTTTATGCGGATTTTGGAATATTCGCATGATAATCTGTCACCAATTGGATGGAAACCTAGCTAGTGATGCAAAACTGAAAAAATAATAATCAAATAGAACCACGTGCATTTTTGTAGGCCTATATGGTATGATATCATAATCTAGTGCAGAAAGGTTTTATGACTATGTTATTGTCATTAGATTGTGCCTTTAGGTTGTAGAGAAGATAAGTGTCCTACACATAACCTAAAAATAGTAATTTAGCTACCTAACAACAATATAGTCCTATTGTTACTAATTTAAATTCCTCACTTAGCTAATAAAATAGTCCTAATAATATAATTAGTTGAAATGGCATCAACACTTGGCATCACATTTAAATCCTCAAGTATTGTAGGCCCTTATGGAAAGAGGTTACATTATGGTAAACAAAGGTACAGTGTGTAGTTTCTACAGCAGTCTTTCAACTTGCAATAGAAGTATGTGTAGCCTAATTATGAATGTGTTTGTTTATTTGTTAGTTTTTTGGCAAATGTGTGGAATTCGTTGAAATAAAATATGAATACTGGGAGTTGTAGTATAGCGTTTAGAAAGATGGCCACTGGTGCATACTGGGAGTTGTAGGCTTCACACTGACTCCACCCATTCCTGTTAAAACAGGAAATAGAGAATAAATGATGGAAGCCAAAGCAGGGAATATTAACGTTTTAAAAAGGACTTAAAAGGTAATGTTTTTCGAAATGTTGCTATAGTTATGTACAATTCGTAGTAGGTGTTAGCTAGGTAAATAAGTCAAAAAATGAATGAATCAATGCCAATTTCGTACGTGCACCAAACCAACGACATTATCGAATGGGGGAACGCGCTCTCTATTGATAACAACAACGTTGAGGGCGTCATTGCTTTGGAGAGAAATTGTTACGTCATCCTCACGTTTGAGAATTAGCTTGTACGTTAGTGAGCGATCTAGCTACACACCTGTGTAGTCTGAAGTACATAATTGGAATAACTTGTTGTCTCATATCTAGTTAGGGGTGTATTCTTGACGCTATTCTGTCGCAAAACGTTTCGTAAACGGAAGCAAACGAAACGGGGTGGGACCTACCTGAATTTGTCCAATTTACAATTGTTTGGACTAGTGATGGCCCCCTAGGTTGTCTGAATAAAAACATTTGATGATAACTTGTGAAGTAGCAATCTGCGTATCCCAGCTAACGGTGACGTTAGTACCAGCAGAGAGGAATAGGCGACAGTACCAAGTAGCTAGTAACGTTAGTTGTTAGCTTTACAATATAATGGAAGTTAGCAATCCGCTTGGTCAATATTAGCAACGTTTTGCAGAAACGTTGCTAATATTTTGCCTTTGGGAGTTGAACTATCACAGTAATACCAAAGATACTGGTAACTAACCCTTCTATCTATCTATCTATCTATCTATCTATCTATCTATCTATCTATCTATCTATCTATCTATCTATCTATCTATTTAACTATCTATCTATCCATGTCACTATATCATCTGTGTGTCTGTCAGTCAGTGTCTGTTTGTGTGTGTGGATTTCTCTTTGCTTACTTTGTGTCACTCAAAATGTAGGGAGCCAGTATATGGTTGCTATGGAGATGGCTGCTGAAGACATAGTGATTCAGGAGACCGTGGGGGCAGAGGTGGAGCTACTGGAGGATGTGAACAAAGCCCACAAGCAGAGTCCACCGGTGAGTTGTTTAAACAGAGTTGATACAGGCCAGAGACATTAGTTATCAATGATATCCTATCAGTGTTCACAGTGGTATGTCATCCATCCCAAATTATGTACAGCGGGAGAGTACATATCATTTTGATAGCTGTCAATTTAGATAATAATTAGTTGAATATTTTCATTTTTTACATTTTTTAAACCAAATTCCCTTTCGGTCAATTCAGTCTGGCATGGAAATGGATTTGGTTCTGTATCCCTCTTGAATGTATCCCTATCGATACTTCTCTCTTTCCTCTCTCAATGCCCTCTCCATCAGCTGCCTTGTTATTTTTTCTTTCTCTTTTCTCCTCTGCAGGACAGGGAACACTCTGAAAATCCCAACTTTATTTCTACTCCTGTACACTTGGTACTTTTGACATGTTTTCCTTTATGTAGACTATTAAAGGAGACGTTCACTCTTTTGAAATAAATCTGTATTTTGGATGTAAATGGCATGTTATTGAAGTACCCAGACACTTTTTTTGTGATTTCACTTGTTTTTGGGAAATTTACCCCAACAGCGATATACTTCCTCATGCTTGTTTAGCAGTTACAAGGGCATTATAAAATGTGAACAAAGGCTCCAAAAACACTCAAGTACATATTTTTAGAAACAGCAACTTTCTCAGTATAGTGATGCAGGTCTTTAGATCTTGTACACATGAAATTGTGTGACCCAAACTTTATCTGCACCGTTATATTCCATTTTGTGTGACTCAAGTGATACTTCTCCGTGTAACCCATGATACTTTTCCATGTGCGTATGTGCAGGCTACATGGACAAGTGGCACAGATGGATAGGGGAAACTGTTCGAGTCGCACGAAACGTTGGTAGCCATGAAGTGCTTTGAAAGGCTGGTCATGGCTCACATCAACAGCATCCTCCCGGATACCCTAGACCCACTCTAATTCGCATAGCGCCCCAACAGATCCACAGATGACGCAATCTCAATCGCACACCACACGGCCCTTTCCCACCTGGACAAAAGGAACACCTATGTGAGAATGCTGTTCATTGACTACAGCTCAGCGTTCAACACCATAGTGCCCTCAAAGCTCATCAGTAAGCTAAGGACCCTGGGACTAAACACCCTCTGTTTAGTTCCTCTGCAACTGGATCCTGGACTTCCTGACAGGCCGCCCCCAGGTGGTAACGGTAGGCAACAACACATCTTCCACGCTGATCCTCAACACTGGGGCCCCACCGGGGTGTGTACTTAGTCCCCTCCTGTACTCCCTGTTCACCCACGACTGCGTGGCCAAACACGACTCCAACACCATCATTACGTTTGCAGACGACACAACAGTGGTAAGCCTAATCACCGACAACGATGAGACAACCTATAGGGAGGAGGTCAGAGAACTGGCAGTGTGGTGCCAGGACAACAACCTCACCCTCAGTGTGAGCAAGACAATGGAGCTGATTATAGACTACAAACAGGAAAAGGCGGGCCGAACAGGCCCACATTAACATCGATGGGGCTGTAGTGGAGCGGGTCAAGAGTTTCAAGTTCTTTGGTGGTGTCCACATCACCAAAGAACTATCATGGTCCAAACATACCAAGACAGTCGTGAAGAGGGCACAACAAAACCTTTTCCCCCTCAGGAGACTGAAAAGATTTGGCATGGGTCCCCAGATCTTCAAAAGGTTCAACAGCTGCACCATAGAGAGCATCCTGACCGGTTGCATCACCGCCTGGTATGGCAACTGCTCGGCATCTGACCGTAAGGCGCTACAGAGGGTAGTGCGAATATGGGGCCAAGCTTCCTGCCATCCAGGACCTATATAATAGGCGGTGTCAGAGGAAAGCCCATAAAATTGTCAGAGACTCCAGTCACCCAAGTTATAGACTGTTTTCTCTGCTACCGCACGGTGCCGGAGCGCCAAGTCTAGAACCAAAAGGCTCGTCAACAGCTTCTACCCCCCAAGCCATAAGACTGCTGAACAATTAATCAAATGGCCACCGGACTATTTACGTTGTTGTATTCGGCGATTGTGACAAATAAAGTTTGATATGATAAAGGTGTGATTAAAGTTCTGAATGACAGAATGTCATGTCTATTGCTGGTGGGGTAAGTTTCTCAAAAACAAGTGAAATCTCAAAGTGTCTGCATACTTCAATAAAATGCCATTTACATCCTAAATACAGAACCTTTTAATAAATTGATTTAGAAAAACTACTCTGGCTGTTAGGCTTTGAATATGCTTTAGCTTAGGCTGTATCTTTCTGTAGACTGTTTCCAAGGCTCTATTGACGTTCACCAGTGCCTGCCTCATATGTAAGCAATTGGCAAACAATAATATATTTGTGGTCAGTCAATAGTCATCACTTTGTAAACGATTGATTGATTAATTTACTCACTATGTCTCTAATATGTAATTTTGCTGTGAATTGCAGGAGATCCCCAGGGTTTCTGTGCCACGCCCGTTCTCCATGCCAGAGGACTCGAGTGACGATGACTGTGACCTGTCAGGGGACAGCGTCTCTGCTTACGGCATGCATTCCATGGAGCTGGGGGGAAAGTGCTGGGAATGTGGCGTGCAATTCAAGTCTGGCCAGGAGTTGATCGAACACTTTGAGAGCCACAGGTCCAAGGTCTCAACGTCCTGCAACATATGTCGGGTGACTTTCACTCGCACAGTATCACTGGCCATGCACCTAGTCAACGCACACCCAAACTCAGTCCTCCATTGCAGCAACTGCCAGCTGCATTTCAGCAACTTGTGGGATCTCAACAAGCACATAGGAATACACTTGTTCACCGAGCTGTTAAATACACCCCTTGAGGACATCTCAAATAATCGCTTGAATAGCAGTGAAGAGACTTTAAAGGGACAGTATACTCTACCTTCAGCCTTGGCCCTCAAACATGAGGACAACTCAAATGATGGCTTGAATGGCAGTGAGGAGACTTTAAAGGGACATTATACTGTACCTTCAGTGGTGGCTCTTGACCATGAGGACACCTCAAATGATGGCTTAAATGGCAGTGAGGAGACTTTAAATGCACAGTGTACTCTACCTTCAGCAGTGACCCTAGACCATACGTATAGCATGGAAAGCAATGGGAGAATGACAAAGACAAGACATAGGCTGGAGGAGGAGGAAGATGTCAAACCAGACCCTTCCACTCTGACCCTAGGCCCCTCCATTCTGACTCCCTCACTGAGGATCCGTGTCAAACTGGAGAGAGGGGTTGAGGTTGATGGCGCCCCCCTCCAGTCGGATGAGGGTATCAGCGATGGAGAGGGTGGTGAACATAGCGAAGACACTGAGAGCGCTGGAGGAACAGACAACGACAGGTTAACAGAGAGCAGCGGAGAAACGGATATCGATGAGGAGGATATCAGGCTGAGTGAAGAAGAGGAGGAAATGAAAAGCAAACAGGGGGAGGATAGGAAGAATGACATCCAGAGCAAAAAAGAGGATGAGGATGCTGAGATGCTGATTGACCAAGATGGTGAGCCCTCTTCGTCTGAGCGGGAGTCAGAATTTGACCCAGAAGAGTTATCAGATTCTGACTCGGGGTCCAGCAGCACTGGGGAATCCAGTGGGTCTTCTTACACTCCTGTACGCACACGGAAAGCCAAGACCCAGCCATCCCGGAGTAAGCTGCCCCAGACCAAGTTGTCCCAGGTCAAGCCTTATTATTGCATCTATTGCACCAAAGGACCATATCATAATATGGACTTTCATGTGAAGACCTGCAATATGAAGGGCTTTCAATGCTCTTTATGCCAAGCTGTCTTCCCTACCGAGATGGCCATGTTGGACCATGAGGTTCGGACTCACTCTGAAGCCATATCGGGCCAAATGTACACCTGTGAGTTCTGCCGTCAGGTCTTCCCCGATCTGGCCATCTACAAAAACCACAACTGTCCCAAAAAAGACACATCCTCCCCATATGTCCCTGATCCTACTATGGGTATCCATTGTGGAACAGGGCCATTCACTAATATGGACGTTCATTTGAGAGGCTGCAGTTGGAAAGGTCTTAGATGCACTGAGTGCAGAGTACTCTTCCATAATAGGAAGGCCCTGCAGAACCATAACGTTTCGGTTCACGGACAACTTTCCACTATGTGTGCTGTTTGCGGCAGAGGGCCATTCACTGATATGGACTTCCATTTGAGGAGCTGCTCTAGGGATTGGTCCTTCCAATGCTCTGAGTGCAAAGTCCAATTTCCTTCTGAGAAATCCCTGGTGGACCATAATCTTCAATATCACAGTGCCACATCAAAGACCTCTGACCAAGGTGTCTGTGTCTATTGCGGCAGTGGACCATTCTATAGTCTGGACATCCACATGAGGACCTGCTCTAAGCAGAAGGGCTTAAAATGCTCTGTGTGCAAAGTTTTTTTCCCTACTGAATCGGTCCTGGCTGATCATATGGTTTGCTATCACAGCACCCCATACCATGTCCATAGAACCCCATGCCAAGTCCAGAGCATCCCATACCAAGTCCAGAGCACAGACTCAGAGACCCCTGAAGGTACCTGTCTCCATTGTGGCAGAGGTCCATTCACTAGTCTGGTTATCCACTTGAGGACCTGCTCTGGGAAGAAGGGCTTCAAATGCTTTGTTTGCAACGTTTTTTTCCCTACAGAGACAGCCCTGGCCGACCATAAGGTTCTCGTTCACAGTATCCCATCAGAGACCCCTGACAAAGGTACCTGTGACCATTGTGGCAAGGGGCCATTCACTAATCTGGACAACCACATGAAGACCTGCTCTAAGAGGAAGTGCATCCAATGTTCTGTGTGCAAGTTTTTCTTTCCTAGTGATGTCCTGGCCAACCATATGATTTCCTATCACAGTACCAAATCCCGAGTTCAGAGCCCAGTCACAGAGACGCCTGACAAAGGTGCCTGTGTCCATTGCGGCAGAGGGCCCTTCACTAGTCTGGAACATCACATGAAGTACTGCAATAAGCAGAAGGGCATCCAATGTGTTATGTGTAAAGCTTACTTTCTTACTGAGGGCAGTCTGGTGGACCATATTGTTTTGGCTCACGCTGACAAGCTGGTCGCCCAAGCTGGTGGGTCCTCCGCTACAACTTTCTCCTTCGTACCCATGGCTATCTCTACCACCTCAGGCCAGCAGAGCCCCAGTAGCTCCACCCTGATGTGTTACAGTAGTGGCAATAAGGAGCTGAAACGACTGGCCCCAGTCCCCGTGGCTGATCAGGGCCCCAGTGCAGTTGGCCTGCTAACACCTTCTGGACAGTCTACTGTGTCTCTGCCTAGAGTAATGCTGTCTACCACCACCTCTTCCCAGCCAGCTGTTCCTGTGGTGGCCACCTTGCTCTTTGACAACACTGGTGGTGGTCCAGGGAAAATGGCCAGGCTGGTCCCAGTGGCCCCACAGACCAACCCTCCCAAACCGCATGTCACGGCACACACGCAGACTAACACGGCAAAGCCCCTTGGGCAGTTCTCTAACCTTCTGCAACAGACTGTCCATCAGGCACAACCTGTCCAACAGCAGACACCCAGGCCCACTGCCCTAGCCATGGACCCTATCAGATCCCCCACCACCCCATCCCCTAGACCTGTCTCAGCCTCTGCCCCGGGGAAAATCACCATGATCCGCCTCTCACCTGTCCCTACCCCCCCTCTAGCTCAGTCTTCCCCCCTTACCCTTGCCTTTGCCCCAGTCCCTCTAAGCATCATGTGTATGTTTGTGAATAGAAGTAAGGAGCTGGCCCTGGAGAAACGCATGAAGATGAGCTGGCGCTCCAAGGGCACCTACACCTGCCGCCAGTGCGGCGCCATCTCGCAGCAGCCCTCACTCAGTGTGAAGCACCGCTACCTCCACCGGGGCTCCCGGCGGTACCGCTGCCACTGTGGTAGGTCGTTCCTGCGGCGGCTGCACCTCCTGCGCCACTACCTCCAGCACGCCCAGGCCACCCGCTACATATGCACTGCCTGCGGGGAGACCTTTGACGGGGCAAAGTGCCTCGCACAGCACATGGTTGGAGCTTCCAACACAACTAGATGTCCAGGTGACAGCATAACTTTGAAGCTGAGGAAAGAGTGCCGGATGCCCTTCTCTTGTCACTGTGGGCAGGTGTTTTGTAGGCCCGCTGCTTTTCTCTGGCACAAACTGAAAAACACCCAAAGGACTTAACACTGAAATGGGCCTACAGCAGGGCCCAGTCTATTCAAAACAGGGGGTTTTCCATGGCTCACACACAGGCAAGCCTATCATTTACTATGCTTAGGGATAGAGGAGGACAATGCAGGTTGTGGACTTGTTTGACTTTTTTCACTGTGAATGAAAGATGATTCCTTATGAAATAATCGGTATGTATTGGTTTAAAAAGTGTTGTCACTTCCACTAAAACATTCTGTTTTCATCAAAAGACCAAAAATACAATCATATTAAAATTATATATTTGACTTTGAGTTGTCTTTGTAAGAGGTCATAGGTTATTTGTACATTAGAAGACTAAAGCATTATCATTCATTCGGGTTCCATGAAATGGCAATATTATTATCGTTAATATTATAAGTAGGTTCTGATTTAGCTGGTAGAACAATACTCATTCAAAAACTTCCATTCACCAATGGCTTTTAATTTTCAGGAAGACCAGAAAATGTATTTACAGTACATGGTTTTATTATGTGCAAAAGAAAACCTGTAAACGTTTCACTTCACATCGTTTTTGCAGAATCTATCCTTTTGTAAGCCGATTTCACAATATTACCTGTACATATGATCCTCATGTTAAAAAAACTAAATATATTTTTTCAAGAATTACATATCTTAACTCCAGTTAATGAAAATGCAGAAGTCCCGTTTAAATACAACCATGGGAATAGTTGTCCTCACAAGGTGATTGATTTGGTAATGCCCCAGATTACCAGCCTTACCATTGGGGCTGGAGAACGGGTACAATTTGTGGATTCACAAAGTGAATGACATAAATTATGCAAATAAGACAATGCTATGCCACTGACCCATATTTCCCCATTCACACTTGAGTGCAACATGTATTGACAGCTGTGTTCTAAAAATGCACCCTCATTTAAAGACTGGACACTTTTAATCCTACCTGTGTACTAAGTATAATTTGGCTGTTACTAGTCCAAAAACAATCCATGTCACACAAGTATTGTTTGGTAAAGGATTTCAAAAGTATTTTGACTGTGATGATGTATTACCCATAGGCTGCCACAGAGCCCCAAGAATATGATGTCGTTTGACATTCATTCATGTCTATGACTGGTGTGTGATTGTCATGCATGTACATATCCTCTTGGAGGAGCTGTTACATCAGAATTAGAATAACAGTGAGCAATGTCTCCATGTACTTTATGCAGGTTGACGTTTATTGTCGTGAGTCTTGCCCTGGAGGCAGAACTGAGCGGTTTCCGCTAGATGGGCCAGCTGCAATGTCGAAATTGGCTATATTGTAAAAATTCATGAAAAAAAAATTGGGTCAGGAATTATGTTTAGCAGTGTGGTTAGGTTTCAAATCAGATTTTATGACTGTGGCTGTGCCAGATAGGGACCACTCTGCAGAGCTGCCTCCAGTACATGAGTCATCCCAATAAATATCAGCCTGCATACTTTATTAGGCTATGCCACTTGTCTCTTGATCATTATGAGAACAGCTTAACTATGTAAACTGACTGCTTCCCCATACAATCATCCTTAAGACAACAATATATGTCGGGCCTTAACAGTCTAGATTAGTTCTTTATGGGAAAGAGTCTCTGTTAAATTCAGAGTCTACTTTGGTAACTCCACAGTACCTTAGGGAGTGTTTGAGTGGGTGGCCGGGCAGGCCTTGAGATATGGCAACTGCCAAGCAGTTTATCCCTCTGACTGAGGCTGTGTGAAGAGAAATTGTGTTTTATTTTCTAATCTAACAAAATGGAGAGGATTAGAACAGTAAGAGAACAGAGATGTGTATTTTATAAGTGACCAGCAGCTCTCTCTAGTAATAAGGCAGTTGTCTCATACACTGGTGCCTCTGAGGATGTCACCGCTTTATACTTCCTGTTAGGAAAAATGTGTGGAATAACCATTGTGTTTTACTTGTGGAAAAAGGTATAATTGAAAGACGCTTTGAGGGAGGCTGTCAATACTGAGTGGCATTCAAAGAAGTTTCCCTCACATTTAAAAACGCTGTTTAAACCTCTTGTTCCATAGGAACCAGGCATTATGTTTAGGAGACTCCAATGTAACTTGTAACACTAATAGCAGGAGTTAGGGGACTTACTTTACAGAGCCATCAGTGGGTTAACCCATAGAGCCACTCCCTCTGAGATGACACAAGCTACAGAACCAGAGGCCGTGTTACTGTAGTTCATAATTGAGATTGTTAACGCAATACTTTGTACATTAAACACATCTGATAAGAATACACCAGTCATCTATATCAGACCCCGCTGTAGAAAAATGAAGTCCTTTTTCTTTTTTGTCTTTACAAGTACGAGTCGTTGTGTAGGGTCCATTCAGCCGCTGGGTCAGAAGACGATGCCAGCCTTGGTCCTGGCAGTAGTCCAAGTGGTGCCGCAGGTCAAATGTTGAATGCAGCTTTGGGGGGGAAGAGGATTCCCATCCCGGTCTGATGGAAATGACAG
This sequence comes from Salmo salar, assembly GCF_965601325.2. Classification (NCBI taxonomy): domain Eukaryota; kingdom Metazoa; phylum Chordata; class Actinopteri; order Salmoniformes; family Salmonidae; genus Salmo; species Salmo salar. The sequence continues at coordinate 70,094,598 of NC_138295.1, forward strand.
AAGGCTGGTAGCATCTATCTCTAGTCTTTGGGAAAGGCCTGCAGTGAGTGTGGTTCACCCAACCACCACCACCACACAGCCACGAGTCACCTGTAGAGAGGGAGAGAGAGAATAGTTAGAATCTACAGCACAGGTTATTCTCAAGCATGTTCATATCAAGTTTTGTTGTGAAAGTTAAAGGTGCTAGACATTTTTTATTTTATCTTTGCATTGTAATGTCAGAAAATGTCCATAATATTTCTGGCATTAATAGTGAAATGATAGTGTTTCACACTATTACTTATCCGCCAGTGTTGTGATTGGCAGTGATATTCGCCTATTGATTTCTACTGCCGGAGCTACATCTGTTGTCACACTGTGAAAGCTGTTCTGACTTTGTGGCTGTGTTATCGAGTTGACACTTCAGTTTAGGTGAGAAAACAAGCACTGAACTGTGTAGGGAGTCATTGTACTATCTAAACGCTGTGAAATATATTTTCAATAATAAAATAAATATCATTTTTATAGTTGTTTAAAGCTGGTGGACCAAAACCGAAAGTAACAGCTGTAAAAACAATTTTTTTGTTATTGAAAATATATTTTTCAGCGATTTCACAGCAATTTAGTACAATGATTCCTTACACTATTAAGTGCTTGTTTTCTCACATAAACGTAAAATGCAACCAGGAAATGACAGAGCGATTTCCACTAGATAACAGCCAGCCACAAAGTCAGAACAGCTTTGACAACAGATGCCGCTCTGGCTGGAGAAATCAATAGGTGAATATCACAGCCAATCACAACATTGACGGATAAATAATACTGTGAAACACTATCATTCCACAATTAGCGCCAGATACTGTATATTATGGACATTTTCAGAAATTACATTGGAAAAAATTCAATAAAAAACAACCAATGTGCTGCACCTTTAAGGTCTACTGTAAAAACTGCTTAGGTTGTGAAATGGTCTAATCTCAGGGTTGTGTATGTGTTAGCTGTAGCTGATAGGAGTTCTGTATTTGTATTTATTAAGGATCCCCATTACGCTTCTTGGGATCCAAACAAGATTAAGGCGATTACATCGCAAAAAATAAAACACTACATCATACAACACATTATTACACCACTACTCTACCACTAAATACAGTATCTACAATACAAAATGTATAATACCACAATACAACAACATTACAATGTATGTGTGTGTAAAGTGTGTGTGTGTGTGTGTGTGTGTGTGTGTGTGTGTGCCTGTGTGTACATCTCTTTACAGTCCAGGTTGTTCCATAAGGTGTAGTTTTATCTGTTTTTCAAATCAGATTTTTACTCCTTACATGAGTTACTTGATGTGGAATAGAGTTCCATGTAGTCATGGCTTTACTGGTGTCTGTTCTGGACTTGGGGACTGTGAAGAGACCACTGGTGGTATGTCTTGTGGGGTATGCATGGGTGTCTGAGCTGTGTGCTAGTCATTTGAACAGACTGCTTGGTGCTTTCACCATGTCAATACCTCGCACAAAGACAAGTAGTACTAGTGATGCAGTCAATGTCTCCTCTACTTTGAGCCAGGAGAGACTGACATGCATGTTATTGATGTTAGCTCTCTGTGTACATTTAAGGACCATCCGTGCTGCTCTGTTCTGGGGCAACTAATTTGCCTATGTCCCTCTTTGTGGCACTTTACCATATGACTGGGCAGTAGTCCAGCTGCAACAAAACTAGGGCCTGTAGGACTTGTTTTGTTGATAGCGATGTCAAGAAAGCAGAGCAGAGTGTTATTACGCACAGACCTCTCCCCATTTTAGCTACCGTTGCATCAATATGTTTTTACCATGACAGTTAATGATCCAGGATTACACCAAGCAGTTTAGTCTCCTCATTTTGCTCAATTTCCATATTATTCATTACAATATTAAGTTGAAGTTTAGGGTTTAGTAAATGGTTAGTCCCAAATACAATGCTTTAAGTTTCTGAAATATTTAGGTCTGGCTTATTACTTGTCACCAATTCTAATACTGACAGCACTTCTTTGTTAAGTGTGGCAGTGATTTCACTTGCTGTGGTAGCTGATTTGTATGATGTTGAGTCATCAGCATACATAGACACATAGGCTTTACTCAGTGCCAGTGGCAGGTCATTAGTAAAGATTGAAAAAAGTAAGGGGCCTAGACAGCTGCCCTGGGGAATGCCTGACTCTACCTGGATTATGTTGGAGAGGCTTCCATTAAAGAACACCCTCTGTGTTCTGTTAGACAGGTAATAATGAATCCACAATATAGCAGAGGATGTAAAGCCATAACACATACATTTTTTCAGACACAGATTATGATTGATAATGTCAAAAGCTGCACTGAAGTCAAACAAAACAGCTCCCACAGTCTTCTTATTATCAGCCAATCATCAGTCATTTGCTATACATGCTGAATGCCCTTCCCTATAAGTGTGAGGAAAGTCAGTTGTTCATTTCTTTACTGTGAAATAGCATATATCTGGTCAAATGTAATTTTTTCCAAAAGTTTACTAAGGGTTGGTAGCAGGTTGACTGGTTGGCTGTTTGAACCAGTAAAGGGGGCTTTGCTATTCTTGGGTAGCAGAATTACTTTTGCTTCCCTCCTGACCTGAGGGCACACACTTTCCTGTAGGCTTAGATTGAAGAGATGGCAAATAGGAGTGGCAATATACACTGCTCAAAAAATAAAGGGAACACTTAAACAACACATCCTAGATCTGAATGAAAGAAATAATCTTATTAAATACTTTTTTCTTTACATAGTTGAATGTGCTGACAACAAAATCACACAAAAATAATCAATGGAAATCCAATTTATCAACCCATGGAGGTCAGGATTTGGAGTCACACTCAAAATTAAAGTGGAAAACTACACTACAGGCTGATCCAACTTTGATGTAAAGTCCTTAAAACAAGTCAAAATGAGGCTCAGTAGTGTGTGTGGCCTCCACGTGCCTGTATGGCCTCCCTACAACGCCTGGGCATGCTCCTGATGAGGTGGCGGATGGTCTCCTGAGGGATCTCCTCCCTGACCTAGACTAAAGCATCCGCCAACTCCTGGACAGTCTGTGGTGCAACGTGGCGTTGGTGGATGGAGCGAGACATGATGTCCCAGATGTGCTCAATTGGATTTAGGTCTGGGGAATGGGCGGGCCAGTCCATAGCATCAATGCCTTCCTCTTGCAGGAACTGCTGACACACTCCAGCCACATGAGGTCTAGCAATGTCTTGCATTAGGAGGAACCCAGGGCCAACCGCACCAGCATATGGTCTCACAAGGGGTCTGAGGATCTCATCTCGGTACCTAATGGCAGTAAGGCTACCTCTGGCGAGCACATGGAGGGCTATGCGGCCCCCCAAAGAAATGCCACCCCACACCATGACTGACCCACCGCCAAACCGGTCATGCTGGAGGATGTTGCAGGCAGCAGAACGTTCTCCACGGCGTCTCCAGACTCTGTCACATGTGCTCAGTGTGAACCTGCTTTCATCTGTGAAGAGCACAGGGCGCCAGTGGCGAATTTGCCAATCTTGGTGTTCTCTGGCAAATGCCAAACGTCCTGCACGGTGTTGGGCTGTAAGCACAACCCCCACCTGTGGATGTTGGGCCCTCATACCACCCTCATGGAGTCTGTTTCTGACCGTTTGAGCAGACACATGCACATTTGTGGCCTGCTGGAGGTCATTTTGCAGGGCTCTAGCAGTGCTCCTCCTGCTCCTCCTTGCACAAAGGCGGAGGTAGCGGTCCTGCTGCTGGGTTGTTGCCCTCCTACGGCCTCCTCCACATCTCCTGATGTACTGGCCTGTCTCCTGGTAGCGCCTCCATGCTCTGGACACTACGCTGACAGACACAGCAAACCTTCTTGCCACAGCTCGCATTGATGTGCCATCCTGGATGAGCTGCACTACCTGAGCCACTTGTGTGGGTTGTAGACTCCGTCTCATGCTACCACTAGAGTGAAAGCACTGGCAGCATTCAAAAGTGACCAAAACATCAGCCAGGAAGCATAGGAACTGAGAAGTGGTCTGTGGTCTCCACCTGCAGAACCACTCCTTTATTGGGGGTGTCTTGCTTATTGCCTATAATTTCCACCTGTTGTCTATTTCATTTGCACAACAGCATGTGAAATTTATTGTCAATCAGTGTTGCTTCCTAAGTGGACAGTTTGATTTCACAGAAGTGTGATTGACTTGGAGTTACATTGTGTTGTTTAAGTGTTCCCTTTATTTTTTTGAGCAGTATAGTTCGCCATCATCCTCTGTGATTTTCCATCCAAGTTGTCAGTCCCAGGTGGTTTGTCATTGTTGATAGACAACAATACTTTTTTCACCTCATCCACACTCACTTTACATAATTCAAAATTAAATTGTTTGTCCTTCATAATTTTGTCAGTTATGCATGGATGTGTAGGGGCAGAGTTTGTTGTTGGCATGTCATGCCTACAATTGATAATCTTGCCAATGCCAAAAGAAATAATTAAAATAGTTGGCAATATCAGTGGGTTTTTTGATGAATGAGCCATCTGATTCAATGAAGGATGGAGCTGAGTTCAGCTTTTTGCCCAAAATCTCATTTATGGTGCTCCAAAGCTTTTTACCATCAATCTTTATATCATTTAGCTTTGTTTCGTAGTACATTTTTTTCTTATTTTTGTTTAGTTAAGTACAAATTTTTCTTTTATTTAATCTTTATTTAATTAGGCAAGTCATTTAAGAACAGATGACGGCCTACCAAAAGGCAAAAGGCCTCCTGCTGGGATGGGGGCTGGGATTAAAAATAAAATATAGGACAAAACACACATCATGACAAGAGAGACACCACAACACCACATAAAGAGAGACCGAAGACAAAACACATCATGGCAGAAACACAAGACAACAACACAACAACACATGACAACAACACTCAATTTACAGTAAGTTTGCCAATCGGCTGTGCAGCCAGACTTATTTGCCATTCCTTTTGCCTCATCCCTCTCAACCGGGGATTTAACAGTTTTTACATTCATTTTCCTAATGGGTGCATGCTTATTAGTACAGTGCCTTGCAAAAGTATTCCTATTGAGTTGCATTACAACCTGTAATTTAAATAGATTTTTATTTGAATTTCATGTAATGGGCATACACAAAATAGTCCAAATTGCTGAAGTGAAATTAAAAAATGACTTGTTTCAAAAGGTTCTAAAAAATAGAAAACGGAAAAGTGGTGCCTGCATATGTATTCACCCCTTTGCTAGGAAGCCCCTAAATATGATCTGGTGCAACCAATTACCTTCAGAAGTCACATAATTAGTTAACTAAAGTCCACCTGTGTGCTATCAAAGTGTCACATGATCTGTCACATGATCTCAGTATATCTACACCTGTTCTGAAAGGCCCCAGAGTCTGCAACACCACTAAGCAAGGGGCGCCACCAAGCAAGCGGCACCATGAAGCCCAAGGAGCTCTCCAAACAGGTCAGGGACAAAGTTGTAGAGCAGTACAGATCAGGGTTGGGTTATAAAAACATATCTGAAACTTTGAACATCCCACGGAGCACCATTAAATCCATTATTAAAAAATGGAAAGAATATGGCACCACAACAACCTGCCAAGAGAGGGCCGCCCGCCAAAACTCCCAGACCAGGCAAGGAGGGCATTAATCAGTGAGGCAACAAAGATACCAAAGATAACCCTGAAGGAGCTGCAAAGCTCCACAGCGGAGATTGGAGTATCTGTCCATGGGACCACCTTAAGCCACACACTCCACAGAGCTGGGCTTTACGGAGGAGTGGCCAGAAAAAGTGATTGCTTAAAGAAAAAAATTGGTGTTCGCCAAAAGGCATGTGGGAGACTCCCCAAACATATGGAAGAAGGTACTCTGGTCAGATGAGACTCAAATTGAGCTTTTTGGACATCAAGGAAAATGCTATGTCGGGCGCAAACCCAACACTTCTCATCACCCCGAGAACACCATCCCCACAGGGAGGCATGGTGGTGGCAGCATCATGCAGTGGGGATGTTTTTCATCGGCAGGGAGTGGGAAACTGGTCAGAATTGAAGGAATGGTGGATGGCGCTAAATACAGGGAAATTCTTGAGGGAAAACTGTTTCAGTCTTCCAGAGATTTGAGACTGGGACGGAGGTTCACCTTCTAGCAGGACAATGACCCTTAGCATACTGCTAAAGCAGCACCCGAGTGGTTTAAGGGGAAACATTTAAATGTCTTGGAATGGCCTAGTCAAAGCCCAGACCTCAATCCCATTGAGAATCTGAGGTATGACTTAAAGATTGCTGTACACCAGCGGAACCCATCCAATTTGAAGGATCTGGAGCAGTTTTGCCTTGAAGAATGGGCAAAAATCCCAGTGGCTAGATGTGCCAAGCTTATAGAGACATAACCCAAGAGACTTGCAGCTGTAATTGCTGCAAAAGGTAGCTCCACAAAGTATTGACTTTGGGGGGGTGAATAGTTATGCATGCTGAAGTTTTCTGTATTTTTTGTCTTATTTCTTGTTTGTTTCACGGTAAAAAATATTTTACATCTTCAAAGTGGTAGGCATGTTGTGTAAGTCAAATGATACAAACCCCCCAAAAATCCATTTTAATTCCAGTTTGTAACGCAACATAATAGGAAAAATGCCAAGGGGGGTGAATACTTTCGCAAGCCACTGTAAGTGGAATAAGCAATTTCATAAATTCATCAAGTGCAACATCCGGTTGCTCCTCATTGCACACCACAAACCAGCAAATATTATTTACATCTTCAATATAGGAATCACTACAAAACCTTGATCTCTTATGATCTCTTATGCACTATATTAGGCCCAGCCTTTGGAATTTTGGTTTTCCTACATGTAGCTTCTATATTATGATCAATATATCTGATGGATGTGTAGATTTCTGCAGCATTAGTAAAGATGTGATCAATACATGTGGATGATTTCATTCCTGTGCTGTTTGTAAATACAGTGTTAGGTTGATTGATAACCTGAACCAGGTTGCAGGCACTTGTTATAGTTTGAGGCTTTTTCTTGAGTGGACAGCTTGGTGAAAGCCTGTCAATATTTAGGTCACCTAGAAAATATACCTCTCTGTTGATATCACATACATTATCAACCATTTCACACATATTGTCCAGATACTGACTGTTAGCACTTGGTTGGATTGTGGTTGGGTTAACTGTACCTGATATACAGTATGTGATGTGGTTGTGTTAGCTATACCTGATCTCAGGGTTGGGGTTGTGTTAGCTATACCTGATCTCAGGGTTGTGGTTGTGTTAGCTATACCTGATCTCAGGGTTGTGGTTGTGTTAGCTATACCTGATCTCAGGGTTGTGGTTGTGTTAGCTATAGTTGTGTTAGCTGTACCTGATCTCGGGGTTGGGGTTGTGTTAGCTATACCTGATTTCAGGGTTGGGGTTGTGTTAGCTATACCTGATCTCAGGGTTGGGGTTGTTTTAGCTGTACCTGATTTCAGGGTTGGGGTTGTGTTAGCTATACCTGATCTCAGGGTTGGGGTTGTGTTAGCTATACCTGATCTCAGGGTTGGGGTTGTGTTAGCTATACCTGATCTCAGGGTTGGGGTTGTGTTAGCTGTACCTGATCTCAGGGTTGGGGTTGTGTTAGCTATACCTGATCTCAGGGTTGGGGTTGTGTTAGCTATACCTGATCTCAGGGTTGGGGTTGTGTTAGCTATACCTGATCTCAGGGTTGGGGTTGTGTTAGCTGTACCTGATTTCAGGGTTGGGGTTGTGTTAGCTATACCTGATCTCAGGGTTGGGGTTGTGTTAGCTGTACCTGATCTCAGGGTTGGGGTTGTGTTAGCTATACCTGATTTCAGGGTTGGGGTTGTGTTAGCTATACCTGATTTCAGGGTTGGGGTTGTGTTAGCTGTACCTGATCTCAGGGTTGGGGTTGTGTTAGCTATACCTGATCTCAGGGTTGGGGTTGTGTTAGCTATACCTGATTTCAGGGTTGGGGTTGTGTTAGCTATACCTAATCTCAGGGTTGGGGTTGTTTTAGCTGTACCTGATCTCAGGGTTGGGGTTGTGTTAGCTGTACCTGATCTCAGGGTTGGGGTTGTGTTAGCTATACCTGATTTCAGGGTTGGGGTTGTGTTAGCTATACCTGATTTCAGGGTTGGGGTTGTGTTAGCTATACCTGATTTCAGGGTTGGGGTTGCGTTAGCTATACCTGATCTCAGGGTTGGGGTTGTGTTAACTGTACCTGATCTCAGGGTTGGGGTTGTGTTAACTGTACCTGATTTCAGGGTTGGGGTTGTGTTAGCTATACCTGATCTCTTAGGGTTGGGGTTGTGTTAGCTATACCTGATCTCAGGGTTGGGGTTGTGTTAGCTGTACCTGATCTCAGGGTTGGGGTTGTGTTAGCTGTACCTGATCTCAGGGTTGGGGTTGTGTTAGCTATACCTGATCTCAGGGTTGGGGTTGTGTTAGCTATACCTGATCTCTTAGGGTTGGGCTTGTGTTAGCTGTACCTGATTTCAGGGTTGGGGTTGTGTTAGCTATACCTGATCTCTTAGGGTTGGGGTTGTGTTAGCTATACCTGATCTCAGGGTTGGGGTTGTTTTAGCTGTACCTGATCTCAGGGTTGGGGTTGTGTTAGCTATACCTGATCTCAGGGTTGGGGTTGTGTTAGCTATACCTGATCTCAGGGTTGGGGTTGTGTTAGCTATACCTGATCTCTTAGGGTTGGGCTTGTGTTAGCTGTACCTGATCTCAGGGTTGGGGTTGTGTTAGCTATACCTGATCTCAGGGTTGGGGTTGTGTTAGCTGTACCTGATCTCAGGGTTGGGGTTGTGTTAGCTGTACCTGATCTCAGGGTTGGGGTTGTGTTAGCTGTACCTGATCTCAGGGTTGGGGTTGTGTTAGCTATACCTGATCTCAGGGTTGGGGTTGTGTTAGCTGTACCTGATCTCAGGGTTGGGGTTGTGTTAGCTATACCTGATCTCAGGGTTGGGGTTGTGTTAGCTGTACCTGATCTCAGAGTTGCGGTAGCGCAGGGCCTGTGCCAGCAGCTCAGAGGTCTGTTGGAAGCAGTGACCCAGCTCGTCTAACTTCTGCTCCATGGAGATGATGCGCTGCTCCAGCTCCCGGTACGAGTTGTTCCAGTTGGCACTCAAGTCGCACATGATCATCTGCATCTGTTCACCATCAATCAACCAACCAACCAAACAAACAACCAAACATGATCATCTGTTCACCATCAATCAACCAACCAACCAACCAAACAACCAAACATGATCATCTGTTCACCATCAATCAACCAACCAACCAACCAAACAACCAAACATGATCATCTGTTCACCATCAATCAACCAACCAACCAACCAAACAACCAAACATTATCATCTGTATCTGTTCACCATCAATCAACCAAGCAAACAACCAAGCAAACAACCAAACATGATCATCTGCATCTGTTCACCATCAATCAACCAAACAAACATCCAAGCAAACAACCAAACAAACAACCAAGCAAACAACCATGCAAACAACCAAACATGATCATCTGCATCTGTTCACCATCAATCAACCAAACAAACAACCAAGCAAACAACCAAACAAACAACCAAGCAAACAACCATGCAAACAACCAAACATGATCATCTGTTCACCATCAATCAACCAAACATGATCATCTGCATCTGTTCACCATCAATCAACCAAACAAACAAACAACCAAACATGATCATCTGTTCACCATCAATCAACCAAACAAACAAACAATCAAACAGACAGTCATACAGACAATTAATCAATTCATCTAATGCTAGTTGTTTTGTGCTTTTTATAGTTATTTGTCATAACAACACAAGCATGTCTAACAAAATCCAGACATGGAGTTCAGATAAACCCAGACTTAACCCCGGATGAGCTGAGGGTGACAGTGGCAACTCTCTTGGGGGAAACAACTCCCTAGGGTAGTTAAAACATTGAGGGGAACCACATACGTCACATGTACATATCTCCCTCCTAAAAACTGTCTCCTGTGACCGTTTCTTCCTCATAAATTGGCTCCTGTGTTTGATATACATATGAGCTGGACTTGCACAAATATATCAATCAATATAATTAATAAAAGCGCTCACAACCCATTAACTACAGCCACTTTCTTTAGTTGTGCATTCTTTGCCAGGTATACTGCCCATTAGGTAAAAAGCTCTGACTCGAGGATTACATCACAGAGTGACTTGAACCTTCTGCTAAACCTCATGGTCGTTTTATAGAGTTTTATGTGTCTTTTACAGATATTTTATGAGACACAGCAACTTTAATATATTGGATAATGGTCTGTGTAAGAGTGTGGTTATTACCTGGATCTGGGTTATCCTGCGCGTGGCGTGTGTGTGTGTGTCAAACATGTTGACACAGCTCTGCCGTGAGTTGTTCTAGCCTACTGTATGGTGTGGTTGGTTTACCTTGGGCAGGTCGACCATCTCACTGGCATAATCTCTCAGCTTCCTTTGTTTAAGGCGCAGGTGCCGGAATCTGTCGAAAACAAAGGACATAGCAACATCTTAGTATGATAACAGTGTGATAGAGACCTTAAATAAATGCCTGGGCCTGAAGTAAAAAACTGTCTTCACTGCCACTAGTACGCATTACAGTATGTATAAATCTGACTGGGTAGTGTGTGCACTGTAGAGGGTCCCCTTCACTGAACAAACACAACACCCCTTACACTAACAATTACACAATCCCTTGGCTTTGAGAATAGCTGAGGTACATAATAAACAGTTGCTTCAGGCTTAAAGCGGCAATCAGCAATAGAAACAATAACAGAGCGTCCTCCCTGCCCGTTTCTGTAAAAAGCTGAGGGATGGAGCTGGAGAAATGAAACCTCTCACATTCATAGACAGGGCTATGGATGCCAGAACTGATCATCCATGCTATCAAAATTATAGTTTTAACTATGTTTTGAGGCTATATAGTGTTTGTTTACATTTACATTGTTTAAAAACATTGGAGTATAACAAGCTTATATTTTGGGTTCTGATGAGGCACAACAGTTGAACTAAACTGATGAGGCATTTATAAGTCATACTCTTCAAGAATCAATGGGTAGGGGAGACCAGGGTTGGTTGTCACAGTTTGTACTCTTGTGTGTATTTCTCAGCACTAATATATCTTACAAGATAATTTTTTTAATATTAGGAGAAAGACCAAGGTCTTTGGTTGAAATGGGGACCCTTTTTATCCTCATATTTATTCTAACATGGAGTTCTAAGCCATCAAACACACTCTGTCCACTTGTGACAACCAGCCCCATCGTGGGGTTGGATACAATGTTTGCTAGTAGTTTATTCATTTTCTAACAGGAAGTGAAACAGTATAGCATACAGTCTTACAAATAGCCTTTCCTTGATTGAACGATATTCCTGACAAAATTCTGAATTTTATGTAATGAGAATAACATATGACATTCTGAGTAAATTTGTAGGTAAGTGTTTAGTTTAGTTCATTAGGATCCCCATTAGCTACTGCACATGCAGCAGCTACTCTTCCTGAGGTCCACATAAAACGTACAAATACATGACAAAGTACAGAACAGTTACCCTCAGGACCGCCTCAATTCGTCGGGGCATGGACTCTACAAGGTATCGAAAGCGTTCCACAGGGATTCTGGCCCATGTTGACTCCAATACTTCCCACACTTGTGTCAAGTTGGCTGGATGTCATTTGTGTGGTGGACCATTCTTGATACCCAAGGGAAACTGTTGGCATGAAAAACCCAGCAGCGCTGCAGTTCTTGACACAAACTGATGTGTCTGGCACCTACTACCATACCCCGTTCAAAGGCACTTAAACCTTTTAACTTGCCCATTCACCTTCTGAATGGCACACATCCATGTCTTAATTGTATCAAGGCTTAAACATCCTTCTTTAACATGTCTCCTCCCCTTCATGTACACTGATTGAAGTGGATTTAACAATTGACATCAATAAGGGATCATAGCTTTCAACTGGATTCACCTGGTCAGTCTATGACATGGAAAGAGCAGGTGTTCTTAAACTTCTTATGGATGGTGGCAGTATTGAGTAGCTTGGATGACTGACGTGCCCAGAGTAAACTGCCTGCTACTCACGCCCAGAAACTAAGATATGCATATTATTAGTAGATTTGGATAGAAAACACTCTGACGTTTCTAAAACTGTTTGAATGATGTCTGTGAGTATAACAGAACTCATATGGCAGGCAAAAACCTGAGAAAGAATCCAAACAGGAAGTGGTTTGTAGTTTTTCAAGTGATTGCCTATCCAAACTACAGTGTCTGTGGGGTCATTTTGCACTTCCTAAGGCTTCCACTAGATGTCAACAGTCTTTAGAACCTTGTTTGAGGCTTCTACTGTGAAGTGAGGATGAATACGAGCTCATTGAGTGAGAGGACTGCCAGCAGGGCATGAGCCTCAGCCATGCACGCTCACGTGAGAGGTAGCTCAGTTCCATTGCATTTCTGAAGACAAAGGATTTCTCCAGTTGAAACTTTATTGCAGATTTATGATAAAAACATCCTAAAGATTGATTCTATACATCGTTTGACATGTTTCTACGAACTGTAATGGGACTTTTTGAGTTTACGTCTGACCTGCGCGTCGTGAATTTGGATTTGTGAACTGAAGACGCGAACAAAAAGGAGGTATTTGGACATAAAGGATGGACTTTATCGAACAAAACAAACATTTATTGTTGAACTGGGATTCCTGGGAGTGCATTCTGATGAAGATCATCAAAGGTAAGTGAATATTTATAATGCTATTTCTGACTATTGTTGACTCCAACATGGCGGATATATTGTATGGCATGTTTTTGTGTCTGAGCGCCGTACTCAGATTATTGCATGGTGTGCTTTTTCGGTAAAGCTTTTTTGAAATCTGACACAGCGGTTTCATTAAGGAGAAGTGTATCTATAATCTTATGCATAACACTTGTATTTTCATCAACATTTGTGATGAGTATTTCTGTAAATTGATGTGGCTCACTGCAAAATCACCGGTTGTTTTGGAAGCAAAACAATACTGAACGTAACACTCCAATGTAAACTGAGATTTTTTTATATAAATATGAACTTTATCGAACAAAACATACATGTATTGTGTAACATGAAGTCATATGAGTGTCATCTGATGAAGCTCATCAAAGGTTAGTGATTAATTTGATCTTTATTTCGGCTTTTTGTGACTCCTCTCTTTGGCTGGAAAATGGCTGTTTCTTTGTGTATAGGCACTGACCTAACATAATCATATGGTTTGCTTTCGCCGTAAAGCCTTTTTGAAATCAGACACTGTGGCTGGATTAACCTGTTGGGGATAGGGGGCAGTATTTGCACGGCCGGTTAAAAAACGTACCCGATTTAATCTGGTTACTACTCCTGCCCAGTAACTAGAATATGCATATAATTAGTAGATTTGGATAGAAAACACCCTAAAGTTTCTAAAACTGTTTGAATGGTGTCTGTGAGTATAACAGAACTCATATGGCAGGCCAAAACCTGAGAAGATTCCAAACAGAAAGCGCACTCTCTGACCATTTCTTGGCCTTCTTTGTCATCTCTATCCAAAACAAAGGATCTCTGCTGTAACGTGACATTTTCTAAGGCTCCCATAGGCTCTCAGAAGGCGCCAGAACGTTGAATCATGACTCTGCAGTTACTGGCTGAAAAACAGTAGCGCATTTGGTAAGTGGTCGATCTGAGAACAATGAGACGGGTGCACGCGTGCACGTGAAGAGTCCATTTTCTTCTTTGAGTCTTTGAACGAAAACAACTTCTCCCGGTCGGAATATTATCGCTATTTTACGAGACAAATCTCATAAAAATTGATTTGAAACAGCGTTTGACATGCTTCGAAGTACGGTAATGGAATATTTTGAAATTTTTTGTCATGATACGCGCCGGGCGCGTCACCATTCGTTACCCAACGGATAGTGTCTTGAACGCACGAACAAAACGCCGCTATGTGGATATAACTATGGATTATTTGGAACCAAACCAATATTTGTTATTGAAGTAGAAGTCCTGGGAGTGCATTCTGACGAAGAACAGCAAAGGTAATCCAATTTTTCTTATAGTAAATCGAAGTTTGGTGAGTACCAAACTTGGTGGGTGTCAAAATAGCTAGCCTGTGATGGCCGGGCTATCTACTCAGAATATTGCAAAATGTGCTTTCACCGAAAAGCTATTTTAACCTGTTAGGGCTAGGGGGCAGTATTGACACGGCCGGATAAAAAACGTACCCGATTTAATCTGGTTACTACTCCTGCCCAGTAAATAGAATATGCATATAATTATTGGCTTTGGATAGAAAACACCCTAAAGTTTCTAAACCTGTTTGAAAGGTGTCTGTGAGTATAACAGAACTCATATGGCAGGCAAAAACCTGAGAAGATTCCTTACAGGAAGTGCCCTCTCTGACAAGTTCTTGTTCTTCTTGGCTCTGTTTATTGAAAACTGAGGATCTTTGCTGTAACGTGACACTTCCTACAGCTCCCATAGACTCTCAGAACCCGGGAAAAAGCTGAATGATATCGAGGCAGCCCCTGGCTGAAAAACATTAGCGCGTTTGGATAGTGGCCGGTCAGAGTACTATGAGACTCAGGCTCATGCACGACGGGATCCCATGCTTTTATTTTCTCTCTCTTTGAACGTAAACACGCTTTCCCGGTCGGAATATTATCGCTTTTTTACGAGAAAAATTGCATAAAAATTGATTTTAAACAGCGGTTGACATGCTTCGAAGTACGGTAATGGAATATTTAGAATTTTTTTGTCAAGAAATGCGTCGTGCGCGTGACCCTTATTTACACTTCAGATAGTGTCTTGAACACACAAACAAAACGCCGCTATTTGGATATAACTATGGATTATTTTGAACAAAACCAACATTTGTTATTGAAGTAGAAGTCCTGGGAGTGCATTCTGACGAAGAACAGCAAAGGTAATAACATTTTTCTTATAGTAAATCTGACTTTGGTGATCGCTAAACTTGCTGGGTGTCTAAATAGCTAGCCCTGTGATGCCGGGCTATCTACTCAGAATATTGCAAAATGTGCTTTCACCGAAAAGCTATTTTAAAATCGGACATAGTGCATAGAGGAGTTCTGTATCTATAATTCTTAAAATAATTGTTATGTTTTTTGTGAACGTTTATCGTGAGTAATTTAGTAAATTCACCGGAAGTTTGCGGGGGGTATGCTAGTTCTGAACGTCACATGCTAATGTAAAAAGCTGTTTTTTGATATAAATATGAACTTGATTGAACAAAACATGCATGTATTGCATAACATAATGTCCTAGGTGTGTCATCTGATGAAGATCATCAAAGGTTAGTGCTGCATTTAGCTGTGGTTTGGGTTTATGTGACATTATATGCTAGCTTGAAAAATGGGTGTCTGATTATTTCTGGCTGGGTACTCTGCTGACATAATCTAATGTTTTGCTTTCGTTGTAAAGCCTTTTTGAAATCGGACAGTGTGGTTAGATTAACGAGAGTCTTGTCTTTAAAATGGTGTAAAATAGTCATATGTTTGAGAAATTGAAGTAATATCATTTCTAAGGTATTTGAATATCGCGCCACGGGATTACACTGGCTGTTGCGTAGGTGGGACGAAATCGTCCCACTGGCCCTAGAGAAGTTAAAATCGGACACCGCGATTGCATAAAAGAGTTCTGTATCTATAATTCTTAAAATAATTGTTATGTTTTTTGTGAACGTTTATCGTGAGTAATTTAGTAAATTCACCGGAAGTGTTCGGTGGGAATGCTAGTCACATGCTAGTCACATGCTAATGTAAAAAGCTGGTTTTTGATATAAATATGAACTTGATTGAACAAAACATGCATGTATTGTATAACATAATGTCCTAGGAGTGTCATCTGATGAAGATCATCAAAGGTTAGTGCTGCATTTAGCTGTGGTTTTGGTTTTTGTGACATTATATGCTAGCTTGAAAAATGGGTGTCTGATTATTTCTGGCTGGGTAGTCTGCTGACATAATCTAATGTTTTGCTTTCGTTGTAAAGCCTTTTTGAAATCGGACAGTGTGGTTAGATAAAGGAGAGTCTTATCTTTCAAATGGTGTAAAATAGTCATATGTTTGAGAAATTGAAGTAATAGCATTTCTAAGGTATTTGAATATCGCGCCACGGGATTCCACTGGCTGTTGACTAGGGTGGGACGCAAACGTCCCACCAAGCCCAGAGAGGTTAACAAGAAGTATAGCTTTAAAATTGTGTATAATACTTGTATGTTTGAGGAATTTTAATTATGAGATTTTTGTTGTTTTGAATTTGGCGCCCTGCACTTTCACTGGATGTTGTCATATCGATCCCGCTAACGGGATTCAAGCCATAAGAAGTTTTAATGTTTGTATACTCAGTGTATATTCATATTCTTATATACAGTACAGTTAAATCAGATCTTTAGAAAGAGGAGCGGCGCTGTGATACAGTACTGTATGTTTATTATTAATGGTGGCAGAGCATTCCACGATGACATGGCGCTATACATAACTAAGCAACGCATAAAATGTGTTTTTGGTTTGGGTACCTTGAAGAAAACCCATAATGGTGTGTTTGGTGGGGAATGTGTCTTTTTCAAGTGTATGCAAATAGATTATACAAGTGGTTAGGCATATTGCAGCACACACGTTTCTTAAAAAGACTTAAAGAGAAGTAGTCAATTTCTCCTCAACCCTCAACCATGAGACTATCATGCATGTTGTTGATGTTAGTTCTGTTTGTGCAGTTAAGGGCAAGGCGTGCTGCTTTGTTTTGAGCCAGCTGCAGCTTTGCTAAGTCTTTCTTTGCTGAACCTGACCATATCACCGGACAGTAATCAAGACTGGAAAAGATCAGAGCCTGAACAACTAGTACAGTTGATCTTTGCGTCAAAAATGCAGAACATCTTTTTATAACAACTTTGCCAATATGACTTGACCTTGATAACAGACCATCCAATGTTACTCCTAGGAGTTTAGCTCCTTCAACTTCTTCAATGGTCACATCCTTTATGCACAGCTCCTTTCACATTTACATTTTAGTCATTTAGCAGACGCTCTTATCCCGTGCGACTTACAGTAGAGGGTGCATACATTTCATACATATTTTTTTTTTTTTTTTGTACTGGCCCCCCATGGGAATCGAACCCACAACCCAGGCATTGCACACACCGTGCTGGCGTTGCAAACACCATGCTCTACCAACTGAGCTGCAGGGAAGACCTCCAGTTGAGATTTAGGTTTAAGAGAACGTTTTTAACCAAATATAATGCTTTTGGTTTTAGATGCATTTAAGGCCAGTTTATTATTAATTACCCATTCTGACTGTAACTCCTTGCTAAGAGTCTCAGTGAGCTCACTGGCTGTAGGTGCTGATGTGTAGAGTGTGCATTCTTGTAAACAATAGAGAATAGTAACGGCCCAAGGCAACTGCCATGATGGATACCACACTGTACATATCTGATGTTAGAGAAGCTTCCATTAAAGAATACTCTCTGAGTTCTATTTGATTAGTAACTCTCCAACCATGTGATGGCAAGTGATGTAAACCCATAACACATTTTTTCAATTTGAATTATGATCAATAACATCAAAGGCTGCACTGAAATCTAACAATTCAGCTCCAACTATCATCTTACAATCCATTTATTTTAGCCAATCATCAGTTATCTTAGTCAGTGCAGTACAAGTTGAGTGCCCTTCCCTATATGCACACTGAAAGTCAGTAGTTAACTTGTTCTTTGAAAAATAGCATTGTATTTGTTTAAACACAATTTTATCCATCCGTTTACTAAGAACAGGCATCAAACTGATTGGGCGGCTGTTACAGCCAGCAAAGGTTGCTTTACTATTTTTAGGTACTAGAATTACTTTAGCTTCCTTCCATGCCTGTGGACACACACTTCTTTAAGCTTTGGTTAAAGACATGGCAAATAGGGGTGGCAATACAGTCTGATACCATTTTCAATAGTTTCCCATCTAGGTTGTCTATACCTGGTGGCTTATCCTTTTTGATGGAAACCAATCGTTTTTCCACCTCTTCCACACAAACTTGACCAAATTCGAAGCAATCATTCTCTTTCATTATTAGATCTTCAATACAATAATATGATGGTTCACTGTTCAATGTTGTCATTTCAGTTCTCAGTTTGTCCACTTTACCAGTGAAATAGTCATTGAAATGATAGGCTATATCAAAAAGTTTTGTCAGAAATGACGCATGAACTTCAATGAAAATGTTTTTTCTGCCCATAATATCATTTAAGGTACAATTACTTTTTCTGTGGGTGTGTGTTAGAAATGACAACGAAGGGAGCTCTTTATATCACAAGCACAAAAGAGCTTGGGATTTTATAATGGAGCTGATAGTGACAACCTACTTAACATTCCATGTGACAACCATACCCAACAGTTATCACATGACTTGACCTAGGAACTCATAAATAGATTTGAAATATAGCTCACCCTTTCCTATTTTCAACAAACATAATTCTTCATGGATACTCCCATAATTCAAACATTTACAAAGACAATACCTTTTATAAAATCATTTTTTAACTTTCACCTATGAAAAACACATAAATTCCCCTCACCTCAATGTTTTGTCATGCTGACATGAATTGACCAGGTGGATGAGTTCTTTCAAAGAATTCACACATTTTAACCTTAACTATACAGTGTATTACACAGCGCCATTGACATTGGGAGTCATTAGCACTGTGACGACCAACCTGTGAGACAACCAACTGTCACTCCCTGACCATAGAGAGCCATTGTTTCTCTATGGTGAAGTAGGTCAGGGCGTGACTGGGGGGTATTCTAGTTTATTATTTCTATGTGGGGTTCTAAGTTATTATTTCTATGTTGGTGATTTGTATGATTCCCAATTAGAGGCAGCTGGTAATCGTTGTCTCTAATTGGGGATCATATTTAAGTAGCTGTTTTTCCCACCTTTGTTTGTGGGATATTATTTTGTATTTTGTGCACCAATTAGTCACGTTTCGTTTATTCGTTATTGTTTTGTGCGGTTGACTTAAATAAAATATGTGGAACCCAGATCACGCTGCATGTTGGTCCGAGTATGCTTCCAGTTTGTACGACGAGTGTGACACCAACCCCAGTCTCCCCTACATATCATTCATTTATGAGTCCAAAAATGGATGTAGCAACTGCAGGTTGACCCTTTAAGTTTATCATGTTTGGCTCTTAGATAGTGTCAATAACTTAACATCCAGGAGCCCTGCTTTGTGTTCGGGATGGGTAGATTGGAGAAATGTCCATTGCTCCAACGTTTTCAACGTTTAAATTTTGATTCTAAGTTGGATGAAACCAGAACTGCCCCAGAAAAACAGAAACCAATATTGCAGGGAACTTCCATCAAGCACTCATGTGCACTAAAATGTCCTAGTGGGGATGCCAGAGCCAAAGAACCGATGCATAAAAGCCTGAAAAAGTAAAAACAAAATTAGTCTCTAAATAGTCTCTTAACTGTTTGGCTCAGGGGCTGGAAGTGTCTCCTCATGCTTTCTTTCCACCATGTATTTATAGTGGGTCTGCTAACTGTACAACAGGAAATGCAACCCCTCCACCCTTACGGGCATACTCTCTCTCTCTCTCTCTCTCTCTCCCACACACATACACACACACATGGACACACACACAGTATTATGAAGTCCTGCTGCCTGATAATGACTCACACGTCTAAGCTTCCTAGTTTCCTATTTGTTAGGATCTCCCGTGAAAGAGGTCAGGCAACCCCACACCTCACTCCACTTGTTATTAACAGGAAGACTAGGAGACATATTTTCAAACAACATGGATGAACAACAATGAAAGTAGACATGAGGAAGCAGGCAGAGGACGTCAAAGTTCCCAAATGCTATTATGGAGAAGGAGCTGTCATTCAGATTTATTTTTTGGTCAAACACAAGCAGTTTTTTGTTAACTTTTCCGGTGTTTCTTAGTTGTGATTTGACTTCACATGATCAAAGTTCCTTCTTCTGAATTTCGTGTCAAATAAATGTTTCACTGTTTGTCAGATGACCATTGTGCAGTTCTTTTAGTCACGAGAGCTTTTGTGAGAGTGAGACTATGTTGTATCTTTACTCTATTCTAAATTCAAACTTTACTATTGTCAGTGAGTGTATCCATTTGATTGATGTCTAAAGTAGATTTTACATAGAGGCCTAATCTTTTACCAAAGGGGTGAGTACCAAACTTGTTTTGCTGGACCGTAGCATCCAAACAAAATAGACTCAGTTCAGTGTTGACAAAGAATTTATGAACCATAAAACCAGCCCCCACACACACACACACACACACACACACACACACACACACACACACACACACACACTTTAGATGGCTTAGTGCTCTGAACAGTCTCTAAATGTATTGCTATTCTTCTGTTTTCCAGTGTTTCTGCAGAACAAATCTAGTCGAGATGAGTTGTGTCCCAGAAACCTGAAGAAGATGCATACAGCAGTGGACAAACTGATGGCCAACACCCATCTAAAATACAAAGGTTAGACTGTGATGAGGACTTACACTCTGATGGCCTCCAGTAGGCACCTCTGGTGTCTGCGGTGCTCTCCACTGTTGCCCTTGGTCAGGTTGGTGCGGTGCAGCAGCCAACACTCCCTCAGCACGTTGGCAGCAGCATGGCGGATCTGGGACAGACAGAGCGCCAACATCAAGACCCAGTCAATCAAACCTGCAGCCCTAACGTGTACGTGTGTGACACACACTCCTTTGTACAGCATGACTGTCCCAGCTGGAGATAAGAGTATATGGAACGGTGATGCATTAAGCTAACACTCATGCTTATAGCAGGATTAAGTTATAAAGAATTACAGCACTAACCGGAAGGATGACAGCATGTCATAGAATGGTTTCATCTTGGGGGAATGTTTATATCATGGTACCATCATGGGAGCATGTTTATATCATGGTGCCATCTTGGGAGCATGTTTATATCATGGTGCCATCTTGGGAGCATGTTTATATCATGGTGTCATCTTGGGAGCATGTTTATAACATGGTGCCATCTTGGGGGCATGTTTATATCATGGTGTCATCATGGGAGCATGTTTATATCATGGTGCCATCTTGGGAGCATGTTTATATCATGGTGCCATCTTGGGAGCATGTTTATATCATGGTGTCATCTTGGGAGCATGTTTATATCATGATGCTATCTTGGGGGCATGTTTATATCATGGTGCCATCTTGGGGGCATGTTTATATCATGGTGCCATCTTGGGGGCATGTTTATATCATGGTGCCATCTTGGGGGCATGTTTATATCATGGTGCCATCTTGGTGGCATGTTTATATCATGGTGTCATCTTGGGGGCATGTTTATATCATGGTGCCATCTTGGGGGCATGTTTATAACATGGTGCCATCTTGGGGGCATGTTTATATCATGGTGCCATCTTGGGGGCATGTTTATATCATGGTGCCATCTTGGGGGCATGTTTATATCATGGTGCCATCTTGGGGGCATGTTTATATCATGGTGCCATCTTGGTGGCATGTTTATATCATGGTGTCATCTTGGGGGCATGTTTATATCATGGTGCCATCTTGGTGGCATGTTTATATCATGGTGTCATCTTGGGGGCGTGTTTATATCATGGTGTCATCTTGGAGGCATGTTTATATCATGGTGTCATCTTGGAGGCATGTTTATATCATGGTGCCATCTTGGGGGCATGTTTATTTGCTGATTAAACTGCTGTTATGAAGTGAGAGGTAGTCCATGGTTAACGTTGATGAAAACAATGTTGCTTAGTGCAGAACTGGGTCAGGCGGGATGGGCTGTACACTAATGTTTGCTACACGGCGGTGATTGCTAAAAACCTAAACGGATGGACATGTACCCGTCATACAGGGAATAATATTTGATTATGTGAATAGGCATCAGTGGGCCATATGTCGGTTACGGAAACATATTCCTCTTTTTTTCTCTTTGATTCTATTCGTGTCTGCTGTTCTTCCTGACGAGGACACTGTAACTGCCTATCTGAGCCTGGTGAAGTCACTCCAGCTGGGCCCTGTCTTGTGTTGTGCTGTGTGTGGGGTTATTATTAGGGGCCGTCAGGGGCCGTGCCCAGATGTCTTTCCTTATTCTTCCTGTCAACGTAAATCAGGGCAATGACGGACAGCTCCGCAGGGGCACACACACACACGCCAAACAACTACAAACAGACGTAAGGATGCACCCAGTGAGAGGATGTGTTCAGTGCCAGGGAGGAAGCAGTTATATCCTCAGCAGACCTACAACCTCACATCCTCACACTGACAACACACTGCCGCCTGCAGCCAGGTGTAGCCTACACCCAACACTGCCAACCCAGCGCTCAGCTAATGCTCAATCAGGTCAGTGGATTTCAAAGAATCCTGCCATACACTACATACATATTCGAGAATGATGGATATTGGGAAATGGATATGGAAATCATGCAGGCATCTTCCGTTGTGCTCGTTTATTTTCAGGTTGTTGATTCTCCTTCCCGGCGATAAGCAAGCAGATGGATCCTGTCTGAGGCTTCAACATGAAGTAACCCCTCAACAACATACACTCGCTCACTGTGTCCTCAGTTACGGCAGTGAGTATATACACACACACAACACACATCATCTTATCCAGTTTCCTGTCAGTCCGAGCACCCCGTCCTGGACTGACACAAGTCCCTTTCCTGACAGGGACACTATTGTTTCCTCTTTTTGACGCCTTTTGGAGGCTATTAAGAGATTAGCGGGCCCCACCTCCCAAGCTCTCCACTGTCCTTTTCCCACACTATCCTGTCCTCTGGAATGCCCTATTTAAGGAAAAAAATATATGATAAATAGACTTCAAAATCATAACACGCGTGCGATGCAGAAAATATCCCTGCATCCACCCAGAAGGCCTCATCTGTTGTGTCAAGGGTTTTATTTTCTTGTGAGACCGAGGGAACCTTTGAAGGGAGCTGGCTGCTACCAGTTATCAATGTAAGACAGTGGTTTGGATCTTCACAGTATGTTTTTCTTATCATTCAGTTATTGGAAATATGGGGATAAATGACTCCTTGAACTGAGAGACACCCACAACATGTTCATTCATTACTGTCATTATAGAGCCAGGTATTTTTACTGACCATTTGACCACCTGACCAGGAAAAATTCCCTGCCCTTGTAAAGGTCAGAACTAGGGCCCAGCGTTTTCCTGACTAGGTGGACAAATGGGATATGGAAAAACTCAGGTGCAGTCGTTCTCCTCGTCTCACCCGTTTGGAGATCTGAATGTCCATCATGAAGAAGTGCACGTGTTTCTCTCCTTTGTTCAGCGCCAGCTTCTTGGTCATGACGGCCACCAGCATGGCGGTACAGGCCACACCCTGAGGACAAACACACAGACAGCCACACCACCGTCACCATGATTACCACCACCGCTGTTTGTCATCCTCCTCGTGTCCCTTTGTGACCCGTAAGAGTGGGAGTCAGAGTCGGAATTCACAAAATGATCATGTCAACATTAAAAATTAGCCCTATAGCTTCAGGTCTGCTTGGCTAACATCAAGATAGACATTGCAATTTCTTTTCAAAAGGTTATTAAATAGTTGTGACTTGCTATAACTTGTACAAATATGGTGGGCCTATTTAGCCTATTTTGCCACATAATACTAGTTACACTGAATTGACCTTAAGCTTATGTGAGAGTGAAATGGTTAATCATATGCCACTGTGCTACTGATATAGTAGTATGGTTTACTCTGAGAATAGCGTTGTGCTTTGCTGGATAGGGAACAACAAAATGTTGATGAATGCTCAGGAACCCAACAGAGTGAATCAGAGTGACTTGGCACTAAAAGTGACTATATTTCAGTGTGATACAATAGTCTCAACACACTAATTCTTACTGTGAAATCTTAGACTACACTTCTAACCTATGGGGGAGATATAACATACAGTTGAAGTCGGAAGTTTACATACACCTTAGCCAAATACATTTAAACTCAGTTTTTCACAATTCCTGACATTTAATCCTCATAAAAATTCCCTGTCTTAGGTCAGTTAGGATCACCACTTTATTTTAAGAATGTGAAATGTCAGAATAATAGTAGAGAGAATGATTTATTTCAGCTTTTATTTCTTTCATCACATTCCCAGTGGGTCAGAAGTTTACATACACACAATTAGTATTTGGTAGCATTGCCTTTAAATTGTTTAACTTGGGTCAAATGTTTCGGGTAGCCTTCCACAAGCTTCCCACAATAAGTTGGGTGAATTTTGGCCCATTCCTTCTGACAGAGCTGGTGTAACTGAGTCAGGTTTGTAGGCCTCTTTGATCGCACATGCTTTTTCAGTTCTGCCCACAAATGTTCTATAGGATTGAGGTCAGGGCTTTGTGATGGCCACTCCAATACCTTGACTTTGTTGTCCTTAAGCCATTTTGCCAAAACTTTGGAAGTATGCTTATCATCATTGTCCATTTGGAAGATCCATTTGTGACCAAGCTTTAACTTCCTGACTGATGTCTTGAGATGTTGCTTCAATATATCCACATCATTTTCCTTGCCATCTATTTTGTGAAGTGCACCAGTCCCTCCTGCAGCAAAGCACCACCACAACATGATGCTGCCACCCCTGTGCTTCACAGTTGGGATGGTGTTCTTCGACTTGCAAGCCTTCCCCTTTTTCCTCCAAACATAACGATGGTCATTATGGCCAAACAGTTCTATATTTGTTTCATCAGACCAGAGGACATTTCTCCAAAAAGTACGATCTTTGTCCCCATGTGCAGTTGCAAACCGTAGTCTGGCTTTTTTATGGCGGTTTTGGAGCAGTGGCTTCTTCCTTGCTGAGCGGCCTTTCAGGTTATGACTCGTTTCTCACATTGGATATAGATACTTTTGTACCCATTTCCTCCAGCATCTTCACAAGGTCCTTTGCTGTTGTTCTGGGATTGATTTGCACTTTTTGCACCAAAGTATGTTCATCTCTAGGAGACAGAATGTGTCTCCTTCCTGAGCGGTATGATGGCTGCGTGGTCCCATGGTGTTTATACTTGCGTACTATTGTTTGTACAGATGAATGTGGTACCTTCAGGCATTTGGAAATTGCTCCCAAGGATGAACAAGACTTGTGGAGGTCTACAATTTTTGGTTGGCTGATTTATTTTGATTTTCCCATGATGTCAAGCAAAGAGAGTTTGAAGGTAGGCCTTGAAGTACATCCACAGGTACACATCCAATTAACTCAAATTATGTCATTTAGACTATCAGAAGCTTCTAAAGCCATGACATCATTTTCTGGAATTTTCCAAGCTGTTTAAAGGCACAGTCAACTTAGTGTATGTAAACTTCTGACCCACTGGAATTGTGATACTGTGAATTATAAGAGAAATAATCTGTCTGTAAACAATTGTTGGAAAAATTACTTGTGTCATGCACAAACTACATGTCCTAACCGACTTGCCAAAACTATAGTTTGTTAAAAATAAATTTGTGGAGTGATTGAAAAAATAGTTTTAATGACTCCAACCTAAGTGTATGTAAACTTCCGACTTCAACTGTAGTTAATTTACCATTGAGTGCAATTTTATATCAATATGTACTGTAATTGCACAAAGCTCACAGTTGTACCAATGTGTATCTACCTACACTGTAATTGCATTGTACCTGCCAATGTAATTACTGTGAAAATTCAGTACATGGTTTTAGAGACATAGTGTAATCATATCATTTAAAGATTAGACTGGTTTGAAAATGAAGACCGATTTTTACCTGTTTTCCTTCCCTTGTTTGCATCAGTAAGAGAGAGAGAGAGATACAAGTCTGATAAAGAATAACAATCATATCAGCATGCAAGCCAAGGCTCACAATGAAACACAGGTTACAGTCGGGACACAGAGATAATGCTAAGAGCCATTCAGATGGATTAATCACAAATCCTGCACTAGTCCCCTGTCCCCTCCTAAGAGCTCCCAAAATACTCTGCTGGCTTCCTAACATCAACCAACCCACTCACTGGTACTGGCATGGGCATGGGCATGGGCATGGGCATGGGCATGACTAGAACCAAAGATTCCGTTTGAATCTGCCCCAGTGTAATCTGGGAATTCTGAGAGACACAACATCCTTCCCAGGGATCCATCCACACCCCACTGTTAGGATGTGTGGCGAGCACGCTGCACTGCTCACCTCCCCAACACAGCTGGGGCACTACCAGAGAGGCAGGCTAGCCCAGGATAGAGGTGTTGAGCCTAGGGGTCCTTGACAGCCAAGCGCTACAGGTGTGAGTACTGCTTCACTCATTGTCCTAGAGAGCTGCTCTGTTGGGAGTAGGAAACTTTTTTTTTCTTCCAAATCATGGGCACAGGTTGGCACGCCCTCCTGTTCCAGTGGTGCCAAAGACTATAAACTACCTAAAAATGGAAATGGTGGAAAGTTCCCCCTTAAAAAAGGGGAAAGCTTATATAAACAAGGGGAGAGAAAGAGGAGTGAAGGATCATTTTCCATTGTGTCGGGGAGGTGTCTCGGCAATGAAAACCTATGCAGTACCTTTAGTAGTAATAATAATAAGAAATCTCTACTTTAGCCTGTTTAGGATAGGGGGCAGTATTTTCACGTCCGGATAAAAAACGTACCCGATTTAATCTGGTTATTACTCCTGCCCAGAAACTAGAATATGCATATAATTAGTAGATGTGGATAGAAAACACCCTAAAGTTTCCAGAACTGTTTGAATGGTGTCTGTGAGTATAACAGAACTCATATGGCAGGCCAAAACCTGAGAAGATTCCATACAGGAAGTGCCCTCTCTAACCATTTCTTGTCCTTCTATAGCCTCTTTATGGAAAATAGAGGATCTTTGCTGTAACGTGACATTTTCTAAGGCTCCCATAGGCTCTCAGAAGGCGCCAGAACGGGGAATGATGACTGCAGTCCCTGGGCGAAAAACAGTAGGGCTTTTGGAAAGTGGTCATTCTGAGAACAATGACACGGGCGCGCGTGTGCATGTGACGACTCCATTTTCTATTTTCAGTGTTTGAACGAAAACAAGGTCTCCCGGTCGGAATATTATCGCTATTTTACGAGAAAAATCGCATAAAAATTGATTTTAAACAGCGTTTGACATGCTTCGAAGTACGGTAATGGAATATTTTGAATTTTTTTGTCACGATATGCGCCGGCGCGTCACCCTTCGGATAGTGTCTTGAACGCAAGAACAGAACGCAGCTATTTGGATATAACTATGGATTATTTGGAACCAAAACAACATTGGGTGTTGAAGTAGAAGTCCTGGGAGTGCATTCTGACGAAGAACAGCAAAGGTAATCCAATTTTTCTTATAGTAAATCTGAGTTTGGTGAGTGCCAAACCTGGTGGGTGTCAAAATAGCTAGCCGTGATGGCCGGGCTATCTACTCAGAATATTGCAAAATGTGCTTTCACCGAAAAGCTATTTTAAAATCGGACACCGCGATTGCATAAAGGAGTTCTGTATCTATAATTCTTAAAATAATTGTTATGTTTTTTGTGAACGTTTATCGTGAGTAATTTAGTAAATTCACCGGAAGTTTTCGGTGGGTATGCTAGTTCTGAATGTCACATGCTAATGTATAAAGCTGGTTTTTGATATAAATATGAACTTGATTGAACAAAACATGCATGTATTGTATAACATAATGTCCTAGGAGTGTCATCTGATGAAGATCATCAAAGGTCAGTGCTGCATTTAGCTGTGGTTTTGGTTTTTGTGACATTATATGCTAACTTGAAAAATGGGTGTGTGATTATTTCTGGCTGGGTAATCTCCTGACATAATCTAATGTTTTGCTTTCGTTGTAAAGCCTTTTTGAAATCGGACAATGTGGTTAGATAAAGGAGAGTCTTTAAAATGGTGTAAAATAGTCATATGTTTGAAAAATTGAAATTTTGGGATTTTTGAGTAGTTTGTAATTCGCGTCACGCTCTATCATTGGATATTGGCGAGGCGTTGCGCTAGCGGAACATCTAGATGTAAGAGGTTTTAACAAAGAAAACAATTATGACAGGTGTGTTGTAATAAAAACGAGTGGTGTCCACTGATTAAATGCAGTCTTTCTGCATTGTGAAGAGGGAAAACCCCAATATTCACAAAGTTTGCGATGAATGACAGGTTGTTTCTTAATTTCAAAATAGATTTGGGGTTTAAAATTCAATTAAGCTGCTTTATTTTAGGGGTTTAGTGATTTTTTACCCTTAGGACAAGGGGAGTGTCAGTCGTTGCTAGGAGTGGTGGTAGGAGTCAGGCGCAGAGAGCAGAGGTTAGGAACTGTGTGTTTATTCAATAAAAACACAACACGATCGACGCCAACACAACGGGCGTGAAAAATGCAAAGTGCCCAAACAACAGGTGCACAGCATGCATGAAAATAGAACAGTAGTAGATTGCCAGCACATCCAAATACAAAACACAACCTGACGCTAAATAATCCCGCACAACACTGGGCGGGCTAACCAGGCTTAAATAACCAAAATCAAAAGACAAATGAGGAACAGGTGCAACCAATAAGACAAACCAAACGAAAAGGAAAAAAGGATCAGCGGCGGCTAGTAGGTCGGTGACGACGACCGCCGAGCGCCGCCCGAGCAGGCAGGGGAGCCACCTTCGGTGGGATTCGTGACAGTACCCCCCTCCTGACGCGCGGCTCCCGCAGCGCGCCGCCACCGACCTCGAGGGCGACCCGGAGGACGAGGCGCAGGGCGATCCCCATGAAGGCGGTGGAACTCCCTCAGTAGTGGAGGGTCCAAAATGTCCCTCCTGGGTACCCAGCACCTCTCCTCCGCGCCGTACCCCTCCCAGTCGACGAGGTACTGTAGGCCCCGCCCCCGAAGTCTGGAGTCCAGAATGGCGCGTATTTTATACGCCGGGGACCCCCCAATGTCCAGCGGGGGGGGAGGAACCTCCGGCACCTCACCTTCCTGCATGGGACCAGCCACCACCGGCCTGAGGAGAGACACATGAAACGAGGGGTTAATACGGTAGTAAGATGGAAGTTGTAACCGGTAACACACCTCGTTTATCCTCCTCAGGACTTTAAACGGCCCTACACACTGCGGGCCCAGCTTCCGGCAGGGCAAGCGGAGGGGCAGGTTTCTAGCCGAGAGCCAGACTCGATCCCCTGGTGCAAACACAGGGGTCTCACTGCGGTGCTGGTCAGCGCTCTTCTTCTGCCGTCCACTCGCCTTTGTAAGTGCGTCTTTGACGGCTCTCCAGGTGTCCTTCGAGCGCTGCACCCAATCCTCCACCGCAGGAGCCTCGGTCTGGCTCTGGTGCCATGGAGCCAGGACCGGCTGGTAGCCCAACACGCACTGGAACGGTGACATGTTGGTTGATGAGTGCCGTAGAGAATTCTGGGCTATTTCTGCCCATGGCACGTATCTCGCCCATTCTCTGGGCCGGTCCTGGCAATACGTCCTTAGAAACCTACCCACCTCTTGGTTCACCCTCTCCACCTGCCCATTACTCTCGGGGTGGAAACCCGAGGTCAGGCTGACCGAGACCCCCAAACGTTCCATGAACGCCCTCCAAACTCTGGACGTGAACTGGGGACCCCGATCAGAAACGATGTCCTCGGGCACCCCATAGTGCCGGAAGACATGGGTAAACAGGGCCTCCGCAGTCTGCAGAGCCGTAGGGAGACCGGGCAACGGGATGAGACGACAGGACTTCGAGAACCGATCCACAACGACCAGGATAGTGGTGTTCCCCTGTGATACGGGAAGGTCAGTGAGGAAGTCCACTGATAAGTGTGACCACGGCCGCTGTGGAACGGGAAGGGGGTGTAATTTCCCTCTAGGCAGGTGTCGAGGAGCCTTGCTCTGAGCGCACACCGAGCAGGAGGAAACATAAAAACGCACGTCCTTACCCAAGGTGGGCCACCAGTACTTCCCCCTCAGGTTCCGCACTGTCCTCTTGATCCCAGGGTGACCCGAAGAGGGGAGATTATGGGCCCATCGAATCAATCGATCACGGAGACCAAGCGGTACGTACTGAACACCTGTCGGACACTGCGATGGTGCAGGTTCCGACCTTAACGCCCGCTCGATCTCCGCGTCCAACTCCCATACCACCCGAGCTACCAAACACGACGCCGGAAGAATGGGAGCCGGATCGATGGCCCTCTCCTCGGTGTCATATAGGCGGGACAGTGCGTCGGCCTTCGTGTTCAGTGAACCTGGCCGATAAGAGATGGTGAACCGGAAACGGGTAAAGAACATGGCCCACCTGGCCTGACGCGGATTCAGTCTCCTAGCTGCCCGGATGTACTCGAGGTTACGGTGGTCAGTCCAGATGAGGAAAGGGTGCTTTGCCCCCTCAAGCCAATGTCTCCACACCTTCAGAGCCTTGACCACAGCTAACAACTCCCTGTCCCCCACATCATAGTTCTGCTCCGCCGGCCCTAGCTTCCTAGAGAAGAAAGCGCACGGGCGGAGTTTGGGTGGCGTGCCCGAGCGCTGTGATAGCACGGCCCCCACCCCAGTCTCGGACGCGTCCACCTCCACTATGAATGCCAAAGAGGGATCCGGATGAGCCAGCACTGGAGCGACGGTAAACAGCTCCTTCAGGCGACTGAACGCTCTGTTCGCCTCTGCTGACCAGCGCAAGCGCGCCGGACCCCCCTTCAGCAGTGAGGTAATGGGAGCAGCAACTTGACCAAAGCCCCGGATAAACCTCCGGTAGTAATTGGCAAACCCTAAAAACCGCTGCACCTCCTTTACCGTGGTCGGAGTCGGCCAATTACGCACGGCTTTAACGCGGTCATCCTCCATCACCACCCCCGAGGTGGAAATGCGATACCCCAGGAAGGAAACGGCTCGTTTGAAAAACTCACATTTCTCAGCCTTGACGTACAGGTCATTCTCCAGCAGTCGCTCAAGCACCTTGCGCACCAGGGAGACATGCGCGGCGCGGGTGGCGGAATAAATCAAGATGTCGTCAATATACACCACCACCCCCTGTCCGTGCAGGTCCCTGAGAATCTCGTCAACAAAGGATTGAAAGACGGCTGGAGCATTCTTTAACCCGTATGGCATGACGAGGTACTCATAGTGGCCCGATGTGGTACTAAATGCGGTTTTCCACTCGTCTCCTCCCCGGATACGCACCAGATTGTACGCGCTCCTGAGGTCCAGTTTCGTGAAAAAACGCGCGCCGTGAAATGATTCCACCGCCGTAGCGATGAGAGGTAGTGGGTAACTGAACCCTACTGTGATGGAATTTAGACCTCTATAATCAATGCACGGACGCAACCCTCCATCCTTTTTCTTCACGAAAAAGAAACTCGAGGAGACGGGTGACATGGAGGGCCGAATATACCCCTGTCTCAGAGATTCCATGACATATGTTTCCATAGCCAACGTCTCCTCCTGTGACAATGGGTACACGTGACTCCTGGGAAGTGCAGCGTTTACCTGGAGATTTATCACGCAATCCCCTCGTCGATGAGGTGGTAATCGGGTCGCCCTCTTTTTACAGAAGGCGATAGCCAAATCGGCATATTCTGAGGGAATGCGCACAGTGGAAACCTGGTCTGGACTCTCCACCGTCTTCGCACCGATGGAAACTCCCTTTCACCTGCCTGAGCACTCCTCTGACCACCCTCTGAGAGCCCCCTGTCTCCACGAAATATTGGGATTGTGATTGGCCAGCCAGGGAATCCCCAGCACCACCGGAAACGCAGGAGAATCAATGAGGAAGAGACTAATCCGTTCCCCATGATCCCCCTGCGTTACCATGTCCAGTGGCACCGTGGCCTCCCTGACCAGTCCTGACCCTAATGGTCTGCTATCTAAGGAGTGTACGGGGAAAGGTTGGTCCAATGACACCAGGGGAATCCCTAGCCTTAATGTGAGCCCACGATCCATAAAGTTTCCAGCTGCGCCTGAATCGACTAGCGCCTTATGCTGGAAAGAGGGAGAAAACAAGGGGAAAGTTACTAAAACGAACATGTGACCAACAGGGAGCTCTGGGTGAGGTTGGTGCTTACTCACCTGAGATGGACGAGGAGTGCTCCGCCTGCCATCCCGATTCCCAGAGGAGCTCCCCCAGCACCTGTCGGTAGTGTGTCCTCTCCGACCACACTGGATACAAGGGGAGCCTCCTCCTCCGGTTCCCCTGGACGCGGCCCCCCCTAGCTCCATAGGAATGGGAGCTGGAGGACCTGGAGGTGGAACCAACAGGGCCCCGTCTGGACGCCAGCGCGCAGCCAGCAGATTGTCAAGACGAATGGACATGTCGATTAGTTCGTCTAGCAACAGGGTAGTGTCCCGACAGGCTAGCTCACGGCAGACGTCCTCCCGGAGGCTACACCGATAGTGGTCCATCAGGGCCCTGTCGTTCCACCCCGCTCCAGCAGCCAAGGTCCGGAACTCCAGAGCAAAGTCCTGTGCGCTCCTCGTCTCCTGACGCAGGTGGAACAGCCGTTCACCCGCCGCCCGGCCTTCTGCTGGGTGGTCGAACACGGCCCGGAACCGGCGGGTGAACTCAGGGTAGTGATCCCTTGCCGAGTCTGGGCCGTACCACACTGCGTTGGCCCACTCCAGGGCACGTCCCGTTAAGCAGGAGACGAGGACGCTTACGCTCTCCTCTCCGGAGGGAGCTGGATGAACGGTAGCCAGGTACAAATCCAACTGTAGTAGGAACCCCTGGCACCCCGCCGCCGCTCCATCGTACTCCCTGGGGAGAGCTAGGCGTAGGGCTCCGGGTCCGGACGTCGGTGGAGGGGTAGATGGTGGAGGAGGAGTTGGTGCTGGGGATGCGGTAGGGAGGCCACTCCTCTCCCATCGGTCCATCCTCTCCATCATCTGCTCCATCGCTGAGCCGATTCGGTGGAGGATGGTGGTATGGTGAAGGACCCGTTCCTCCATCGATGGGAGAGGAGGGGAGGCTGCTCCTGCTGACTCCATAGCTGGTGCGGGATTCTGTCAGTCGTTGCTAGGAGTGGTGGTAGGAGTCAGGCGCAGAGAGCAGAGGTAAGGAACTGTGTGTTTATTCAATAAAAACACAACACGATCGACGCCAACACAACGGGCGTGAAAAATGCAAAGTGCCCAAACAACAGGTGCACAGCATGCATGAAAATAGAACAGTAGTAGATTGCCAGCACATCCAAATACAAAACACAACCTGACGCTAAATAATCCCGCACAACACTGGGCGGGCTAACCAGGCTTAAATAACCAAAATCAAAAGACAAATGAGGAACAGGTGCAACCAATAAGACAAACCAAACGAAAAGGAAGAAAGGATCAGCGGCGGCTAGTAGGTCAGTGACGACGACCGCCGAGCGCCGCCCGAGCAGGCAGGGGAGCCACCTTCGGTGGGATTCGTGACAGGGAGTATACAAAATGTTAAGACTACACAAGGGTAAACCGGTGTGCCTTGTTAAAAGTTAATTTGTGGAATGTCTTTCTTTCTTAATGCGTTTGAGCCAATCAGATGTATTGTGACAAGGTAGGGGTGGTATACAGAAGGTAGCCCTATTTGGTAAAAGACCAAGAACAGCTCAAATAAGCAAAGAGAAACGACAGTCCATCATTACTTTAAGACATGAAGGTCAGTCAATGCAGAACATTTTAAGAACTTTGAAAGTTTCTTCAAGTGCAGTTGCAAAAACCATCAAGCGCTATGATGAAACTGGCTCTCTTGAGGACCGATATGCCATCCCATCTGGTTTGCGCTTAGTGGGACTATAATTTCTTTTTCAACAGGACAATGACCCAAAACACACATCCAGGCTGTGTAAGGGCTATTTGACCAAGATGGAGAGGGATGGAGTGCTGCATCAGATAACCTGGCCTCCACAATCACCTGACCTCAACAATCACCTGACCTCAACCCAATTGAAATGGTTTGGGATGAGTTGGACTGCAGATTGAAGGAAAAGCAGCCAACAAGTGCTCAGCATATGTGGGAACTCCTTCAAGACTGTTGGAAAAGCATTCCAGGTGAAGCTGGTTGAGAGAATGCCAAAAGTGTGCAAACCTGTCATCAAGGCAAAGGGTAGCTACTTTGAAGAATCTCAAATATAAAATATATTTAGATTTGTTTAACACTTTTTTGGTTACTACATGATTCCATATGTGTTATTTCATAGTTTTGATGTCTTCACTATTGTTCTACAATGTAGAAAATAGTCCAAATAAAGAATACCCCTTGAATGAGTAGGTGTGTCCAAACTTTTGACTGGTACTGTAGAAAATAATAAAAAAATATATATCTATATTCTTCCATTGTAAAAACCTATAAACTCTTTGTACTCAGCATCAACCTACTTAACTGAGATATTGGCCTATATTCTTACTGGTGAGGGTCCATTGTTTTGTAAACAATGGCAGTTGAATATGACAATATATCATATTGAAACTTCTTTGTTCTTTTCTATGACAGAACAACACCTGAAGTGTGTTATTTAATGTCATTTCCATGGCACCCAGACTGCTTGAACATAAGAGTCGCAGCACTGTCACAAATTTCAAATACGCTTACAGTGCTTCAAATGATCTTTTTTTCTACTGCGTGTACCTTTCTTACCAGTGGGTGTAACCAATGTGTTTGAGTCACAGACATAACAAAACATGCGTCAATAACCACACCGCTTTCGTCGTTCGACAAGAGAAAGGTCATCTGTTATCATGTAGAGCACATTGGGGCTGCATTCTGTAAGAAACGTGCTATAAAAATAAAGTTCAATATTATCAGTGCCTGTACTCTTTGAGTTCACCCATAAAACCAGTAAACTCACTGTAACCTTTCACAACTCCCCCCTCTGGTCAGTGCCAAGACATCTACATGACAACTACTCCAGTGTGTGTGTGTGTGTGTGTGTGTGTGTGTGTGTGTGTGTGTGTGTGTGTGTGTGTGTGTGTGTGTGTGTGTGTGTGTGTGTGTGTGTGTGTGTGTGTGTGTGTGTGTGTGTGTGTGTGTGTGTGTGTGTGTGTGTGTGTGTGTGTAACTTCTCTGACCCATTACTCAACACCCCTTATCTCAGAGGTGTATCAACAACCAAGACATCGTCAGGTATTCTTCCCTGAACTTGTCATATACAGACTGATAGTGGGGAAAACAATAATACAAATAATATTACAGTGGTACAGTAGTGTTACATTTTCAGAATAGAATAGAAAAGCTTCAATAGGAAAACTACAGCTACTGTACTTTAAGACATTTAAGACACTGGCAATGCACAGGGGGCACCTGCTGTAATGTAGGACATTGTAAGAATGCCATCATGAAAAATAATATAGAAAGAGGCCAAGACAAGAGAGATCGATGG
Organism: Salmo salar; assembly: GCF_965601325.2. Taxonomy (NCBI): domain Eukaryota; kingdom Metazoa; phylum Chordata; class Actinopteri; order Salmoniformes; family Salmonidae; genus Salmo; species Salmo salar. The sequence continues at coordinate 70,129,896 of NC_138295.1, forward strand.
GAGTAGCGACAGGCAAACAATGAGTCAGCAGCAACAGTACTGTACATGGCATGCTCTCTGCATGTACCCAGCAACTAGCCGTCAGCATCAAAGTCATTATTGGGACTGGGTGGCACCAAGCACCACTGTATTTCTACTGTAAGTAAATAACTTTCTGCAGCCACTTCAACGTAATGGGTACTTACACAACAACCAACTCAAGAGCACTGACTAGTGTTTCAATTTACCTCTATTCTTCTTAATTTGATCACCCTGTTGCAAAATAACTTTCCTGCAATGCAGTTTATTTGAGGTTTAAAAAGGCTTCTGAAGTTTGTAATTTCCACCTTGAAATTTCAGACATGATTTTCCCTTAAAATCCATGTCGTAATTCACATTTCCTGTTGCTGCAGGATTATTGTCCTGCTGTAGCAAACTGACTCAAATTTTGATCATACATCTGTACACCTGCAGAACATGAAGCCATGTACAATACATGTATGTTATTTAGCCTGTCTACTTTACAGTAATGTTCTGCTTTAAAAAGCCATTGTAACCTTTAAGATACAGGCTTTATCATGCTTTGACACTCAGTCTAGAAACGTTATTTTCCCTATCTCTCCATTCTCCCCTCCCCATATAGTTACCATGACTCCATATAGTTACCATGACTCCGGTGAAGAGGCACACCACTTTTCCACAGCTGGTTTTGGGGGACACATCCCCGTATCCCACTGTGAGGAAGGTGATGGCAATGAGCCAGAGAGCCGTGTCCATACGACCAGTCTCCTCCTGTATCTGCCTGTAGAGGGCCACACACCCTGGGGTCACTCACTACACAGATACATATGTCTTACATGAAGATATTCATAGATTTTATTGATATTATATAGACATTACATTACTAACAAGATCAGACCAATGGGTAAGACAAAAACAGATATATTAAGTTGGCAAATCTGATTGTCAAGAACTCCAGTCACTCAAGTCATTGACTGTTCTCTCTGCTACCGCACCGTAAGCGTTACCGGAGCACCAAGTCTAGATCCAAAAGTCTCCTTAACAGCTTCTATCCCCAAGCCATAAGACTGCTTTACAATTAATCAAATGGCCACTCAGACTATTTGTATTGACCCCCCCCCCCCCCCATTGTTTTTACACTGCTGCTACTCGCTGTTTATTATCTATGCATAGACACTTTACCCCTACCTACATGTACAAATAACCTGGACTAACCTGTACCCCCCGCACATTGACTCGGTATCGGTACCCCCTCTATATAGCGTCATTATTGATATTTTATTGTGTAACTCTTTTTTTACTTTTGTTTATTTAGTAAATATTTTCTTGACTCTATTTTCTTAAAACTGCATTGTTGGTTAAGGGCTTGTAAGGAAGGATTTCACGGTAAGGTTGTATTCGACGCAGGTGACCAATACAATTTGATTTGATTTGTTTTGAGATTTAGAATCTTTATGGGCACCCAAAGATCTAAGCGTTGTAGTTACAGTTAGACTGTGATTATCTGTTTATCTATCAGTGGCTGTGGGGTCAGGGGAGGTCCTGTTTCAATTCCAGAAAAGAGAAAATGGAAGTTGAATTGTCTGGACAGATGGTGAAATTAACTAAAAAATGGATGACTTAATAAGTTGTTGTTTTCTCCGAATCTATTTCAAGACCATTCCAATTCAGTGTTCATCTTAAGTCTTCTATTGCCTACAGGGAAGTTATAATGCATTATACCTGTAGGGTGTTACTCAGAAGTCTTACAATCTGTCAATCATCAGATCGTATAACCAAAACGTCAGTTTGTTTAACATGCAGCTTGTTTAACTAACACGTTTGGTTTTCTCTATGTAACTGAGATCTAAGAATCCCATCCCATTGTAGGTTCAGCCTAAACAAATGACCTCACGTTGGCCGCAAACAGACTTCAGAGGCCTAGGATAGTATGTGTTGGCTCGCAATGAAGAGTAATTTGTCGGAGTAACTCAACAGAAAACGATCAACTTTGAATCTGTTATTAGACATCCTTTCTGAATGGGGAACTCAAATTGACCATCAATATTTGAAGTAGAGTGAGCAATTGATTGCCCCAGTCTGTTTGTAATAAACTGTGTAGGGGTGTGTGTGTATGTGTGCGTGTTTCTGTGCTGGCAGTAGTAATGTGTTATATTTAGATTTTTGGCAAACTGTTTTCATCTCTCACTGTGTGTCCTCTTTTTCTGTTCTGTCTATCACACAGACGTCTGTGCCTGTGTATCTCAAACAGGAGATTGTGTGCGAGTCATGCAGTGCGCGCGTGCATGTGTGTGTGTGTGTGTGTGTGTGTGTGTGTGTGTGTGTGTGTGTGTGTGTGTGTGTGTGTGTGTGTGTGTGTGTGTGTGTGTGTGTGTGTGTGTGTGTGTGTGTGTGTGTGTGTGTGTGTGTGTGTGAGAGAGAGTCTCGTGCATGAGTCGTGTGTGTGTGCATGCATGTGCGTGCGTGTGAGTGTGAGCATGCGTGTGAGCATGAGTGTGTGCCTGCGTGTGCGCGCCCCTCCACCCTACCTCTCACACAGCGTGAGCATCCAGGAAGCGATGAGCCAGAACAAGAAGATGAACACCATCAGCATGCGCGCCGGGTACTTGTTCATCAGCACCTTGAGCACGAAGCGGAACGTGAAGTTGATGTTGTTGAGCGAGCCGATACTCCTATAGGAGGCACTGAGCAGCACCTTGCTGTGCAGTAGGATCGTCCTGTGGACCAGGTATAGCCTGAGGAACATCAACGCCGACAGTAGCAGCTCTGTGTCCAACAGTGCCTCCTCGTGGCGGGAGGACACACACAGCGGTGCCGAGTTGGAGGAGTTGACCTCTACCCCCTCCCTGGCGATGGGCGCAGGGACACCCACCTCCCAGTAGGTGCCCACGGGATGGATGGCACAGACCAGCAGCTCCAGGGAGATGCCCAGCACCCTGCGGCTTGTCATAGCGATGCGCCAGTCCACCTGGTTGTGGTCAATGATGAAGAGCTGGAGAAAAAGTGAGGGGTCGGAACAGAGGCGACAGGGGAGATAGAAGGGGATGAGGGCGATTGGAAGAGCCAGAGGGAGAAGGAGAGTTAGATGGAGAGAGAGGGGGAAAGAGAATGAAAGATAAATAAAGAGAGAGAGAGAGAGAGAGAGAGAGAGAGAGAGAGAGAGAGAGAGAGAGAAATTGCAAGAGGGAAAGGGATTGAGTGGGAGAGCCAGAGAGAGGTAGGAAAAGAAGGATGTCAACGGAGAATTGTTCATTTGATTTGAAGCATTAAGTAAATGCTGATGATTAACTAAATGTGGGAATTGGAAGAACAGCAACGACAGAAACATGATGCCAAGGCAAACAAAGACCCACCCAAGCAGATACGGAGCCAGTGAAAGTCAAGATTGTGGGGGTTGTAAGCGACACAAGCCCTCTGACTCACAAGTCTCTTAGATTCTAAATATAATCCTGTCTGATCCTAGTCTGACATGACACAACTCCAAGAAATCACTATTATATCACTAAAGAAAATGAAAACCAAGTCCTGCGCTGGCCAAAACCTCCAATTCCTGTTGTTTTGAGGTTTCTTTGTAACTCTTGATATTTGAAACTGCCGTAAGCATATTAGAACACTCAGTTCGTAGTCTTGTTGCCCTTGACTGACTTTCCCATTACCCAATCGCCACCCAGTTCTAGCAGCAGAGGGGGAACTTCAGTCATACTCTTCCCCTTGATATTGCCACACCGTTCCCTTGATATTGTCACACCCTTCCCTTGATATTGTCACACCCTTCCCTTGATATTGCCATAGTCTTCCCTTGATATTGCCACACCCTTCCCTTGATATTGCCACAGTCTTCCCTTGATATTGCCACAGTCTTCCCTTGATATTGCCACACTCTTCCCTTGATATTGCCACACTCTTCCCTTGATATTGCCATAGTCTTCCCTTGATATTGCCACACCCTTCCCTAATTATTGCCACACCTTCCCTTAATATTGCCACACCCTTCCCTTGATATTGCCACACCTTCCCTTGAAATTGGCTCACCTGAAGCTTGTTGGTGTAAGTTAATTTCCTTACCTTTCACCTGTGTTTATAGAAATTCAACTGTACCTCCATCTCCTGTGTTCTTATAGACTAACCGCCAGGGTAGAGCAAACCAACCTCAAAATACAGTCCTTGACCAACCAACCCTAACCAGTTTTTACATCCTTCGAGCCTGATCGGGCTATCCTGGTGGAAGGACAACAATGGAGTACAGATTCCCAGTTGACTGAGGGCTCATCTTTAGATAGAGAATGAGGGAGATTATGCATCAAATCAGGTGGATGGAAACGAAGAAACCATCCATCCCAGTCCCACTCCAAGCCTCATTTCAGAAATGGATTGGTCCAAAACTCTACAATTACCTATTCTTAAGAGCTCAAGCCTAAACTCCAGTTCCTTGTGCTCTACCTTCATTCCCAGCCTCAACTGCAGTACCCTTTCAGACTACAACTCCATCTTCAATGCAGTACCCTTTCAGACTACAACTCCATCTCCACTGCAGTACCCTTTCAGACTTCAACTCCATCTCCACTGCAGTACCCTTTCAGTCTACAACTCCATCTCCACTGCAGTACCCTTTCAGTCTACAACTCCATCTCCACTGCAGTACCCTTTCAGACTACAACTCCATCTCCACTGCACTACCCTTTCAGACTACAACTCCATCTCCACTGCAGTACCCTTTCAGTCTACAACTCCATCTCCACTGCAGTACCCTTTCAGTCTACAACTCCATCTCCACTGCAGTACCCTTTCAGTCTACAACTCCATCTCCACTGCAGTACCCTTTCAGACTACAACTCCATCTCCACTGCACTACCCTTTCAGACTACAACTCCATCTCCACTGCAGTACCCTTTCAGACTATAACGCCATCTCCACTGCAGTACCCTTTTAGATTCCACCTCCATTTCCACTGCAGTACCCTTTCAGACTACAACTCCATCTCCACTGCAGTACCCTTTCAGACTACAACTCCATCTCCACTGCAGTACCCTTTCAGACTACAACTCCCATCTCCACTGCAGTACCTTGTGCAGTCCCATATCTAGTTTGTCAGGTCTGCAGTAGTCAATGGAGTCACCCTAGCTCCAGTCCCAGAGGCCAGCCAGGCTCCCGTGTAAGGTTACCCTGTGCCCCCTAACACAGAAGACCCAGTACCTCCAGTGGCCAGTGGGCCAGTACCTACAGAGGCAAGCTGACCTCACACTGTGGCTGGTGCCCCATTCCAGTTCCTGTGGACAATGGCCAACAGCTCCACCAGTGGCCATCAAGCCAACAACTCCACCAGTGGCCAACAAGTCAACAAATCCACCAGTGGCCATCAAGCAAACACCTCCACCAGTGGCCATCAAGCCAACACCTCCACCAGTGGCCATCAATCCAACACCTCCACCAGTGGCCATCAAGCCAACACCTCCACCAGTGGCCATCGAATCAACACCTCCACTAATGGCCATCGAGTCAACACCTCCCCCAGTGGCCATCGAGTCAACACCTCCATTAATGGCCATTGAGTCAACACCTCCACCAGTGGCCATCGAGTCAACACCACTAAAGGCCATTGAGTCAACAACACCACCAGTGGCCATCAAATCAACATCTCCACCAGTGGCCATTGAGTCAACACCTCCACCTGTGGCCATCGAGTCAACACCTCCACCTGTAGACATCGAGTCAACACCTCCACCAGTGGCCAGAGAGCTATTCCCCTGGACTTACTTTCTCATTACCCAATCTATTGTGCAAAGCACATATAAACTTGGTATATCAACCACTCAAAGTTGGCCTCAGTGGGAGTGACCATAGAATTCTATAGGAGTGACCAACTGAGTAAAGTATTTGCCATCATTTAATTTTAGCGAATCACACGACTGCAAGGCATGGCTCTATGCTTGTGATGTGCTAGTGTATAGGGGAGGGTTAGGGGTAAGTTGTTGTGGGAGATTATTGGTTGGTAGATTAAGACGATTAAGCCATTGCCTATACGCCGGGAGTTTCTTTTTATTGGCTAACGATGGCCAAGTTTGACGCGTTGGTCCACCATATTCTTCGCTTATTTGGGCAGAAGTGTTTGGACATTTTATTAATCTGTGGCTAATCCGTGTGGCATTCTGACAAACATTACAGTTCATTTCAGTTCTTTGTTGGCACAAGTTCTTTTCCTTGTCTTTTATCTTTGGAAACGTTTATAGAAATTCAACTGTACCTCCATCTCATGTGTTCTCATAGACACACCACCTGGGTAGCCCACACCCAAACCACCAGCAAGCCAACATAAAAATACAGTCCATTACCAACCAATCTTACCCTACATTTTTACAATTAGAAAGTCTTGTTCTTATTTGTACATTGTTGTTATACAGTATATACCGGTAAGCAAATACAATTGCCTTGAACGTATTGAATATTTACAAAGAATTTAAAATGTTCAAATCCTGTGTGTAAACACTACGCACCTGTGATTCTCATTAAAAGTATATCACACACAGCAGAATGAAAAGAGGCCCTCCGGTAATGCAAATGATCTGCCACCAATGAAGAGGGCTCTTTATATGTGACTGAAAGGGGAGGGAGTAAGTGGTACTCATACTGGAATTGATCCAAGCCAGAAGCTGGGCCTGTCACTGTACAAGCAGGGCCATTGGAACCCAATGGGAATGGGAGCTGGTAAGAGGCTTAGGGTTGGAGATCATGTAGAGACAGGGGATGATATTGACAGCCCATATCCCTGGGAACGTGTGTTTAGATACTCACTAGCGCCTGGGGACCCCAGCCACATATCGCTCTCTCCGCCTGCACACCGTCCTGAACGCTGCTCACGTGATGATTAAGAGGGGTATGTCCATTTTCCTCTTCCAATTTTTTCTTTCTATGCTTCATTTCTCTGATAATGTCCTTCTCTTTTCTGTGTTTTTTTGAGAGTGAGAAAGGTTAACGCTAGGTTGCGCTGCCGGCATGTTTTGTTTTCAGCCTAAACATGGAGGCCCAAAGGCAGAGCCCAAAAATGATAACCTCCACCCATGCTTGAAACCTCACCTCCCTTATCTCCCCACAGCACTTGTGCAGAGCCCCCCTCCTCTCAGATAGGCCTACACACGGATGTCAAACTAACAGGCGTTTAAAGACCGGGCAGTGTGCCCTGAAAAACCTTCTGGTTGCCTACCCTTTTGTCTAAAAACTTAACAATGTACTGCACTGAGTGGTACATAAAATATATCTACTTCTGCACAGTCTTCACACTTGCACTAAACCTGTTTATCATATAGCACCTTGTTGACTTCTATACTGAGCAGTAAGGACATGGAATGACTGTCTTAACAAATTGAATTTCAGTATCTTCACCAAAGTCCTGGCACCTTGTGCATTGACAAGGTATTACAGAGCAAGGATGAAAATAAGATGACCACCACAGAGAACTGTACAAATCTCTGTGGATTCGAGTCTCATCAGGGGGAACGTGCATATGTGTGTAAGCCACCGCATGGTTATTTACTAAGAAGTCCTGCTGACAGTATGTGTGTGTACTCAAGATATCATCAAGTTGCATCAGAGTTTTTTGTCACCAATCGATGAACAAACCAACGGCTGAATTTTGGTAGGACAGCCACACAACTTGAGCAATTCACTTCCAGATCAAACAAGAAGTATCAAAACAAAAAACACCTTGCCGCCCTGCCACCATAGGCGAGACCAAAAAATGCAGCCCCCCCACAAAACTAGAATAGTCCCAGTAAGCAAAATGACGTTTAAAAGACATATTTTCCAGATGTTGAAGTTAGGTTTAATTTAGGTTCTGAATGAAAGGTGAAAAGGTATTTTCCATATGTTTAAAATACACATTTTCCAGGACATTGAAATCAGGTTCATTTTCGGTTCTGAATGAAAGTTGAAAAAAGGAATTTACCAAAACCAATGTCCATGGATGTGGAAATCAAGGCCAGTCCGGAACTGCACCAAAAAAAGACGTCCAAAAGACTAATCAATTTGGCTATTTATGCTCTGAATATCAGCTACCCAACTTCATCAGAAGTTAGCTCGAGCCGATTTGCAATGTGTTTACACAGCAGGAAATGCAGAAGTATTTTATTTTTCGCTATGATCAGCTTGTCAAAAAATTACCGATACAAACTTGAAACCACTGATCATGACAATGGGGTGAAACTCCTGGACAACAGTTGTGATTGTCCATTCCATATTGTCCATTTTACTTTGACCAGTCCTGTTTTTAGGATATGTTGTTTGTTAACATGAAAGCGCATTTTTTATTTGATTGAGCGCCATTTAGGTTAGGCTATTTGATTGGAAAAATCTGCATGACATAAAATGTGTTTGTCTCGTTACATTATCATACATTTTATCTCTAGCCTGTAGGCTACAGAAAAGGTCACATACTCTTTTTACCATAACCTATATCTGCCACATGATTTATGTTAGATTTTTGACAAAATGTTGGTGGAGTGCTGCAGCGATGTGTCTCTCCAACAGCACCCTGGAGAGGCACGCTGGGAATAGACAAGCAAGATATTTCGCATCCCTGCCTTTGACAAAGTGAGCACTGCTTATCAAAGGGAGGCATCATCCCTCACCTAAAAAGCCCATATGCCACTGGTTGAGAGAAATTGTAATTGTTTTTAGGCAGAATTATGTGAGGTTTTATGTGTTGTTGTTGGAGGTGCGTCTTTGTCAGTTTAGCTCAGAAAATGGCGCCCTCGTCAATCATTAGGCAGGATTAGTCCTGCCTAATGAGCGGGCCGGCCGAGCAAGTAGCATTCATAAAGGAGAGAAGTACCTTTAATAGTACGTGATTTAATGTAAGCCTTTTCTTCAACTCCTCCGTCCAAAGAGTAACACAGTTCCCTCCAGGGCTGCACAGTCAGTAATGGTGTCAGAGGTCAGAGAGAACACACACTCACCCTGATGTCCTTATAATGGAAGGCTACGATGAGAATCAGAAGACACCCAGTGGACATGCTGATGGAGCAGTTGATGATAAAGGCATAGCGGGAGCCCTGAGGAGGAAGAGGAGGATAGAGAAGATAAAGACATTAAAGGGAGGTTTAAAGTTATTCCAACAGTGCTTCTGTTTTTGATTATTTTCCATTTAGCATTTTCCAGTAGCAGTATGTTAGTGTTAGTGGAATGCTCTGACCTTCAGCCTCCACTGGACACGCACACTGATTTGGTGACAACTTTATAATGTGTGAGATACACATGCACCCTCACGAACACACTTGGGCGGCATGTGATAAAGTCGGCCTATTGACCTGGCATTATATGAAGTATTGACTTCAAGTGAACCACCAGGTCGTGCAACCAAATAAAATGAGTGTAGGCCTACTAAGCTCCTAGCTGATGCATTAAAACGATCTTTATAAACTAGCAGAGCCGGCCCTAGCCACTAAGCGACATAAGCAAACGCTTAGGGTGCTAGGGTGCCCCCGACCCCAAAAAAGTAGCGTTTTTTTGTTTAGTGGTTATTTTAGAAACTCAGTCAGGGTCTCAACTTACTGTTGAGAGCTAGAATAGTAGAATACACAAGGTGCAATTTCAAAATTTGGTTGTGCATAAGCAGTTTTTCTCTTGTTATGTCATTCACTGAGACTCACTCAGTTAGCACGTCAGCTAATTGTTTGCATATTGATCTAGCCAGCTATATAAACTAGTAATCATCTAATCATGGTTGAATTACCCAGGGGCCCTGATCTCCAGGGGGCTCCCATTGATTTTGTTATTTGCTCTCACTCAGATATCATATTAACATGGCATAAGTCAGTGCAAAAAACTGCAAAAATGTCTCTCCTCCCTATAGCAAAATGAGTAGGATTGCATGAAATCTGTTATAAAATGGCTAAATCTTCTCTCTGCCCCATGGCAAAATGAGTAGGATTGCATGAAATTAGTTATAAAATTGCTAAATATTCTCTCTGCCCTATGGCGAAATGTCACTTAGGGCCCCAAAAAGGCTAGGGCCGGCTTTGTAAGCCAGTTACTAACCAGGTGAGAGGTGACATGCTATCCAAGAGGCCTAAATCAGTTTATCAACTTTATCAAAACCTAAAGATCATGGTACATTTAGTTAGATGAAATAAAAAGGAACAGGATTTGGCTTCTGTAGCTATGAGCATAGCCGCTGGAAGTGGGGGTGCTGAGGGTGTTGCAGCACCCATTGAAAAATTAGAATTAAAAAATATATATTAATACAAATAAAAATAAAATGTGAAAACTTAAAAACATATATTTTCACAAAAGTAGTGCACTGGGCCTTTACTAGTATTAGCGGACCGATATTGACATCTGTAGCAATGGGCATACATTTTTTCTTCTTCAGTATCGCCACTTTAGGAAAAAAAAGGTAGTTGTATAATTAAGAACAGTATCTTGTTGGATTCAGTAGTTGTAATTGTAAGAGTTGTTGCCCTGTCTTTTTCTCTGCGATTGTCATTATAATAGAATCCAGAAAGAACAATACCCTGTCATCAAACATTTCCATCACCGTGAAGAAAAACAATGTGCAATACAGTAATTTAGTACATCCAGACATCAAGTGGTTTATGATGATGTGATGTGATGATGGTGCTTCGTTGTTAGAACATAGCGCTTGCAACGCCAGGGTTGTGAGTTCAATTCCCACAGGTGACCAGTACGAAAATGTATGCACTCACTACTGTAAATTGCTCTGGTTAAGATCGTCTACTGAAATGTAAAATGAATGAATAGGCCGTTTCAATTTACACATAGAAATAAGTTGCATTTGCAGAGTATTTCAATAAACTGGAAAACATATATCAAACAAGTTTTTTTTATATTCCACAAGTACAATATTATCAGATTAACTGTTTTGTACAGATAATTATCAGACTCAAGTAACAAATGCTGGTAAACACTCAAATACAAATAGATTTAGTTTAAATATTTTCACAAAAGTAGTGCACTGTGCCTTTACTAGTCCTGTATTAGCGGACCTTCAGCGCGGGCATACTACTTCCCGCGAATATGTCAACACATCAGATAAGTAGGCTATGAGTGTCTTCATAATAGACTCTGTGAGTAACTATCACTTGACTTCACTGTACTTGAAACGATCTTCTCGACAATAGGCTAAGTGATAAAAGGTGTGCTGTTTATTGGTATGACGTCCAAGCAGGCAACTGATGTAACCTCGATGAAAGTTTTAACGGGGAGTTGATTTAATGATGGGTGGTTGGAGTTTACGTTCTAAAAGATATAATTGCAATTTTCAGACAACATTAGGGAAACTTCAACGCAGAAAGATGGTATGGTGTGACGTACCTTGGCAATGTTGATTGTTTTCCACAATTTCACTTGTAGCATCTGCATCATGTCTAATTTTATCCCAAGCATACTTGGACTCAGCGTAACGTTAATTTGACTACATTATTAGACCTCTATCACACGGAGACCACAGCACGTTGCTTGCTTCGAGTGTGTACATTTGTTTTGTAATATTTTCCCTTTGGAAACAGAGTAATTTCAAGCCTTTTTGAAACTACCTCATTTGTAGTAACTGTAACACGGGTTGTTTATCCAGGCCTTGGACATACAGAAAGGCCACCCAAGACCAATGCAGGCCAGAATCCATCCCAACAGCCTTCAGACAGACGCTGTGAGTAGATGATGTGAGTAGAGCCTGAAACATTCATCATAATTCTGAATTAATTATTAAAATAAATAAAACCCCGCTGTTGACCACTTTGATAAGGTAGTCGCTCTGGATAAGAGCGTCTGCTAAATGACTTAAATGTAAATGTAAATGTCTAGTTGATTTGCAACAATGTCTTCGTGTGCTGTGTTCCGTGGCAATGGCACACCCAAACAACTGGTAGGCCTAATAATAATAATCATTGCTGTTTGTTTTGTTTTTACAGTCACGACATGATGATGTTGTATTTGCTTTACTTTAGAAATGCATCCTCTTGGCACACAGTCAAACCTGAGGACATATACACCTAGGAAAACACAGAGCAGATTAGCAGATGTAACTAACTAGATGGTCACACTCTAAGATCCCTTTCTGCCTTATCAGTCTGGCATGCTGACCCAAAGACCTTGACAATCAGCCCAGCCTAGCCCAGCCCCCCTTCTCCAGGAGAGGTGAAACTCTTGCATTATTCAACAGTCTCTAATGAACCACAAATGATGTGGAAAGATCCAAAATGACCGTGGGCAACCTGAGAAACACTAGCTGTGAAGGGAAACAAATGTGGAAAAAGTACCACAAATAGCACATTTTCCTCATCCTGCATTACCTGGTTTCCAAGGAAAAGTATCCTTAAATACACTGTCATGCAGAGAGGGTATACCAGGGATCTGAGCATCCATTTCTCACTCATCATGTAGCCATGCATTTCCAAAAATAATAGTTTGGCAAACTCAATTGGTTTTCAAAATCAAGATAATGTATAGGGGAAAATGCATGGGAATGCCTGCCTGGGTAATTGCCAGATTCATCAGCATATGGAGCTGTTTGCAACATCAACTTCTTCCAGGCCCAGGCTTACACTGCGTGTAGGCCTAGTTGGAAATCAATATTTGATCAATCATGACAATCATATTAATCAAACAAACAGATTGGATCTCCTTTCCCTGAAATCAGCATGATTTAAACAGCCTGACTGCTGCACTCAGCAGTTTTCACTTCACTTGCCTTGAGATCATTACATGGAGGAATTAGGTCAGCTGGACATGGGCTATAGCTTGCTCATCTAGCTGTAACTACCTCTAAGTATATGGACCTCAGATTGGATCTCCTTTCACTGAACGGCCAGGCAGGTATAACCAGGCTAAACGATTGTTTCACTCTATTGTTTTCGCTTCATTTGATAAGTGAAAGTGAATTGAAAAAATGGCGAGTGGATTGGTCAGGCTGGTTACACCAGGGTAGGAAACACCTACCTTATAGTGTTAAGGTGGTCTGACATTTGGTTGCATCATGGTTGAGTTGCTGAGAGCCTCTTTTATACTTATGGAACTGGCACGTATATTCTAGAACTTCAGTGGGACGGAGTTAAAAACTGCTTGATTGTGAGGACTGGTGTTGTTATCCACCCTAATCTGTATGTTAATGTGAAGAGACGGCAGTACCGAGCAGTGGTCCTGGAAATGGGCTCATAATCAGAAGGTCACCAGGTTCAAATCCCAGGTATGGGTTATGCTATTGTTCTGCGATGCAAGTCATGCTTGTTTAACGGGTCTGTTAATCAAGGAAATGGTTACGACAGCAATTAGACACGCCATTCCGTTCTCTTCCCATGAATGGACTGGATCTAGTATTTCTGTACATAGATTAATCCAAGGACTTTGTGGTAGAGCTACAGGGCACATGTAGGTTGATAATGACGTTCATGATCTTTATGTTGAATCAACAACACCTGTTTTCTGTCCGTCTGACTGACCACTTTATGTCAAATCACTTCAAGATTTTGGTAATGAGACCCTTTATACTTCCCCAGAGCATGCTAGCAGTTACCCATAGACTTCCAGTCATTGCGCTAATGCTAGTTAGCATTGGCTCGTGAAACTACATCCAACTTCCTTCATACTAGACACAGAGACATAAAAATGGCATCCAAAAGTTCATCTGACTCTGGGGAAGTAGATAACAGGCCTCATTGCCAAAATCCCAAAGTATTCCTTTAACATGTTAATTATTCATGCAGAGGTTGATATTCATTCTCCACACAAGGGGGGTGACATTCACTCATAAAAACCCCCACAAATAGTGGTCAGTAGGTCTGTGACCTATTCTCAGACTCTCTTGAGCAGCTTAGTCAGAGTACTAGGGCTATACACAGGATATCTGGTTCTCTGAGATAGTTGCTACTATTCAATGAATTTCTGTGGTGGCCTGGCCAGCAGTAGTTCAGTTGATTCTTGCAGGTTTCAGTTGTATTACATGCTGCTGTTGAGGTCTGCGTTGCTGGTAATTTTATCATTGGTCAGATGGGGACAAGGTATTCAACCCTAAAGAGGTCTCTAGCTCACCAAACCAACATGGTCCCTGTGCCATCCTTGTGGTGTCAAACAGGTGTAGTTAACGATTAGCTAGAGAATCAATCTCATTTATTTTACTTATTACAAGGACAAGCTTGGTGTTCTCACCACTAGCCTAATCAACAGTAATTTGCTAATCATGATGGTATTTGCTGTTCTAAGGGGAATCATATATTGTGAGCTTTCCAAATACAATGTACCACTGACTTCTCTCTCTCTCTCTCTCTCTCTCTCTCTCTCTCTCTCTCTCTCTCTCTCTCTCTCTCTCTCTCTCTCTCTCTGGCATGTGGCTATGACAGGTCAACAGGTGTCTTAGACTAAATCACTTTTTTGGCACATGATAACTTGTCTCTTGATTAATCAAAATATGTGAGCTGAGAAATGATGAATCTGCTAAATATCCATAATGGTCTGTGCAAAGTGGAAATAGTGGCATATGCATGACAACTGTCTTTGAGCCACTTTGAATGTTATCTTTCTGAGGGAAGCCTAGTACTTTAAATTCACTGTCTAGATCTTATTATTTTTTAAATAGAAACAGCTCTTTCAGTTCCTCTCTTTCAACTTGAGTGTTGCAAGACTATAATGTAGGTCCACTTTATTTCACTGAAACTGAAAACCAACAGCAAACAACTTTAATAGCCAGGGATTTGTTATCCTTTCCTTGATAAATTAGGTAGCATGATTATATTTTAAGTCTTGTTGAAAGTGAATTTTACGGAATGTGACGTGACCAAAATGACTTACTGGTTGGTAAATAAACGGGCACAGCTCCGCGTGCAGTATCATGAGCAGTGTCCCAAGCAGCGCGGTGCCCAGAGCCCAAGCGCACAGACGCTTTTTGTCCTCCAATAAAACCTTTCTATCTCGCAATCTATAAAGATTGCCCCCCTCGATTTGAGGCATACGCTTCCCGGAGTGGGACAGCGGTACAGATATCTCAGTCAGGTCACCGCCGTTTCTGTTGATCACTCCATCGCAATTGTCAACTTTGGAGTTGAGGTGCAAATTGCGGGTTGTCATCTCCATGTCGCGTTGGCGTCGACTGTGTCCGCTCTCCGTGTTATCGTCCTCTGATGCCTCGTCCTCTCCCTGTCCAGCCTCCCCTCCTTCCGTGCTCTTCCCCGGATTGCGGGAAGGTATACCACGATGGGCCAACTGTGTCCCAGGTCCTCCTCCTCCTCTCCGTGGCTCATGAAAGTAGCGGAATAAGGACTGTAAAACTAACTGTACGCGCTCACCTGAACACGAACAGGAACACCTCCACTAGCGGCATGGGATAAGCGCACCAATGACAGTTGACCGGTTGACTGTTGTGCTGTTCTTATTTGCAAGGGTTATGAGGTGAGAGGGCGCCATAAAAAGTATATCTCCTTCTCTTGCTCTCTCGCTCTCTCTCTGTGTCTGTGTCTGTGTGTGTGTGTGTGTGTGTGTGTGTGTGTGTGTGTGTGTGTGCGCGTGCAGTGGTGGAAAAAGTACCCAATTGGCTACTTGAGTAAAAGTATAGAACCTTAATAGAAAGTTACTAAAGTAAAAGTGAGTCACCCAGTAAAAGTCTAAAAGTATTTGGTTCTAAATATACTTAAGTATCAAAAGTAAATGTAATTGCTAAAATATAATTAAGTATCAAAAGTAAAAGTAGAAGTATAAATAATTTCAAATTCCTTCTTTTAAGCAAAGCAGATGGCACCATTTTCTTGTTTTTAAAATGTATGGATAGCCAGGGGCATACTCCAACATTCAGACATAATTTACAAAATATGCATTGTGTTTAGTGAGTCCACCAGATCAGAGGCAGTAGGGATTTTCCTGTCCTACTTTTGGGTGTCAGGTAAAATGTATGAAGTAAAAAGTACATTATTTTCTTTATGAATGTAGTGAAGTAAAAGTTGTAAAAAAGATAAATAGTAAAGTACAGATACTACATAAGTAGTACTTGAAAGTATTTTTACTTAAGTACTTTACACCACTGTGTGTGTGTGTGTGTGTGTGTGTGTGTGTGTGTGTGTGGCTCGTCTCGCATATGTAGGCTAGCCTACTCATTGGATAATTATAGAGGCTGGTAATTGCATAAGATACAGGATGTCAGGTTTTTTTTGTGGCTACAGATTGGGGAAGGCCTTTTCCTGTTTCAGCATGACAGGTGTGGATGAACTTTGAAGAGATGGCTCCAGAGGGGATGGCTGACGTTTTATTGGCTCTTAACCAACCATGCTATTTTGTTAGTTTTTTCACATTGTTACTTATTTTGAACATAATGTTGCTGCTACCGTCTCTTATGACCGAAAAGAGCTCCTAGTGGCCGGGGACTTTAATGCAGGGAAACTTAAATCAGTTTTAACTTATTTCTATCAGCATGTTAAATGTGCAACCAGAGGGGAAGAAAACTAGACCACCTTTACTCCACAAACAGAGACGCATACAAAGCTCTCCCTCACTCTCCATTTGGCAAATCTGACCATAATTCTATCCTGCTGATTCCTGCTTACAAGCTAAAATTAAAGCAGGAAGCACCAGTGACTCGGTCTATAAAAAAAGTGGTCAGATGAAGCAGATACTAAACTACAGGACTGTTTTGCTATCACAGACGGGAATATGTTCCGGGATTCTTCCGATGGCATTGAGGAGTACACCACATCAGTCACTGACTTCATCAATAAGTGCATCGAGGACGTCGTCCCCACAGTGACTGTACGTACATACCAGAAGCCATGGACTACAGGTGACATTCGCACTGAGCAAAGGGTAGTGCTGCCGCTTTCAAGGAGCGGGACTCTAACCCGGAAGCTTATAAGAAATCCCGCTATGCCCTCCGACGAACCATCAAACAGGCAAAGTGTCAATACAGGACTAAGATCGAATCGTACTACACCGGCTCTGAAGCTCGTCGGATGTGGCAGGGCTTGCAAACTATAACAGACTACAAAGGGAAGCACAGCCCAGTGACACAAACTTACCAGACGAGCTAAATAACTTCTATGCTCACTTCGAGGCAGGTAATACTGAAACATGCATGAGAGCATCAGCTGTTCCGGATGACTGTGTGATCACGCTCTCCGCAGCCGATGTGAGTAAGACCTTTAAACAGGTCAACATTCACAAGGCCGCAGGTCAACATTCTCCCTGTCTGAGTCTGTAATACCAACATGTTTCAAGCAGACCACCATAGTCCGTGTGCCAAAGAACACTAAGGTAACCTGCTTAAATGACTACTGATCCCGTATCACTCACGTCTGTAGCCATGAAATGCTTTGAAAGGCTGGTCATGGCTCACATCAACACCATTATCCCAGAAACCCTAGACCTTGTACCCTAGACCTTGTATCCTTGTTGTCCTTGTACCCTGTGGTACAAGGACAACAACCAATTTGATCAAGACAAAGGAGATGATTGTGGACTACAGGAAAAGGAGGACCGAGCACACCCCCATTCTCATTGATGGGGCTGTTGTGAGAGCTTCAAGTTCCTTGGAGTCAACATCACCAACAAACTAACATGGTCCAAGCACACCAAGACAGTCGTGAAGAGGGCATGACAAAACCTATTCCCCCTCAGGAGACTGAAAAGATTTGGCATGGGTCCTCAGATCCTCAAAAGGTTTTACAGCTGCACCATCGAGTGTCACGCCCTGATCTGTTTCACCTGTCCTTGTGATTGTCTCCACCCCCTCCAGTTTTCGCTTATTTTCCCCAGTGCATTTATCCCTGCGTTTCCTGTCTCTCTGTGCCAGTTTGTCTTGTCTGTTTCAAGTCAACCAGCGTGTTTTTCCTGTGCTCCTGCTTTTGCTATTCTCTCTTTTGCTAGTCCTCCCTGTTAGTCCTCTCGGTACCTCCTGGACTCTGATTTGGTTTTGACCTTTTGCTTGTCCACGACTATTCTCTTGCCTACCCCTTTTGGTACTAATAAATATCAAACACTCTAACCATCTGCCTCCCGTGTCTGCATCTGGGTCTGTCCCTGAGCTCTTATATCGAGAGCATTCTGACGGGTTGCATCACTACCTGGTATGGCAACTGCTCGGCCTCCGACCGCAAGGCGCTACAGAGGGTAGTGTGTATGGCCCAGTACATTACCGGGGCCAACCTTCCTGCCATCCAGGACCTCTATACCAGGCAGTGTCAGAGTAAGGCCCTAAAAATAGTCAGACTCCAGCCACCCTAGTCATAGACTGTTCTCTCTGCTACCTCACGGCAAGCGATACCGGAGCGCCAAGTCTAGGGCCAAGATGCTTCTAAACAGCTTCTAACCCCAAGCCATGAGACTCCTGAACATCTAATCAAATGGCTACCCAGACTATTTGCATTGTCCCCCCCTTCTATGCTGCTGCTACTCTCTGTTATTATATATGCATAGTCACATTAATAATTCTACCTACATGTACATATTACCTCAATTACCTCGACACCGGTGCCTCCGCACATAGTCTCTGTACCGGTACCCCCTGTATATAGCCCCGCTATTGTTATTTACTGCTGCTCTTTAATTATTTGATATTCTTATCTTTACTTTTTTTTAGGTATTTTCTTCAAACTGCATTGTTGGTTAAGGGTTAAGGGCTTGTAAGTAAGAATTTCACTGTTGTATTTGGCGCATGTGACAAATAAAATTTGATTTGACTTCACTAATCTCTTGCGGCTGAATGGAAGCAAGTCCCCTCAGCAATGTTCCAACATCTACTGGAAAGCCTTCCCAGAAGAGTGGATGCTGTTATAGCTGCAAAGGGAGACCAACTCCATATTAATGCCCATGATTTTGAAATGAGATGTTCGACAAGCTGTTGTCCACATACTTCTGGTCATGTAGTGTATGTTGCTATACAGTATAGTTGCAAGTGATTCTGGCCTGAGGTAGCCTATAGACTGCTCTTGCGCAAAGAAATGGGTCATTTGGGCATGAGGATAGGAAGTCTGCCACTTTGTTCTCTCCCTGGATGCACAGCAGAGTGGACTGATAGGATTGCTAGATATCCTAGTGATGACGTCTGTTGACTTTAACAATTTAACACTGATACCATGGGGTCTACCGAAAATTTGTCAACTGTGGGTTCTTTGCCTGGATTAGGTGCATGAGAAGATTACCATCCAAGATGGCGTAGCAGTTCAGACATCCTTTACCCTCCTCTTGTCGTGTCCCGTGTATATATATATATTTACATATTTTTATTCGCATTATCTTTTTACATTTTTTCTTCTAAAACTCAACCTCAAAGCACTCTCCTGCAACCCGCCTCACCAATTTAAAAAAGAGAGTATTATTTACCTCAAATCCGAAATCCACAACAGAAGCTAGCCAGAGGTTAGCCATTTTCACTGGCTAACGTTGGAGTTCAGCTAGCCACGGTTAGCTGTCCTCAGCTATCCATTAGCTCGAAAAGCTATCGCCAGTTTTTGTACAGCGCGACTCAGACCAGAGCACACCGGACCTATTCTCTCTCCTTTCCCCAATTTCTACCGCAGGCTCTGGACATTAACACCTGGATCTTGCAGCTAACTAGCTGCTACCTGAGTGACTATTGGCAACGTCGGTCCCGGAATTAACACACATTAGCCAGCTGAAGAGTTCCGTCAGCCACTCGTGGGCTTTTCCTGAGCTAGCCAGCTGAAGTGTCCCCTGGGCTACAATCACCTATCCTGACCCGCTTTACTGCCGATGCGGAGCCCCATCGGGCCCTCACGACTGGACCACCGACGTTATCTGTCCGAGGGAGTTATCCAACTGGCCCCTCCGTCGCGACGTAACCTGATCGCCCATCTGCGGCCCACTAATCGTTAATCGTTAGCTGTCTTATTGGCTGCGATCTGAATAGGTCTATCGGACACTTTTCTTGGGCCACTATAACTAACTATTTTGCCAACTTGGACTGGTCCCCCCTTCCACACAGAACCCCACTAACCCACAGACGGAAACGCACGAGGTGGCTAAAAACAGACCTCCCTCCATCTTCCACCAGCTTGCTACCTATGGCCCGGCTAGCTGTCTGAATCTCACTGGACCCTTTGATCACTCGGCTAAGCATGCCTCTCCTCAATGTCAATATGCAATGTCCATTGCTGTTCTGGTTAGTGTTTATTGGCTTATTTCACTGTAGAGCCTCTAGCCCTGCTCATTGTACCTTGTTCCTCCACCCACACATGCTATGACATCTTCTGGTTTCAATGATGGTTCTAGAGACAATATCTCTCTCATCATCACTAAATGCCTAGGTTTACCTCCTCTGTATTCACATCCCACCATACCTTTGTCTGTACATTATACCTTGAAGCTATTTTATCGCCCCCAGAAACCTGCTCCTTTTTCTCTCTATTCTGGACGTCACAGACGACCAATTCTTATAGCTTTTAGCCGTACCCTTACACTCATTCTTCTCTGCTCCTCTGGGGATATAGAGGTGAATCCAGGCCCTGCAGTGCCTGGCTCCACTCCTACTCCCCAGGCGCTCTCTTTTGATGACTTCTGTAACCGTAATAGCCTTGGTTTCATGCATGTTAACATTAGAAGCCTCCTCCCTAAGTTTGTTTTATTCACTGCTTTAGCACACTCTGCCAACCCGGATGTCCTAGCTGTGTCTGAATCTTGGCTTAGTAAGTCCACCAAAAACTCTGAAATCTTCATCCCTAACTACAACGTTTTCAGACAAGATAGAACGACCAAAGGGGGCGGTGTTGCAATCTACTGCAGAGAGAGCCTGCAGAGCTCTGTCCTGCTATCCAGGTCTGTACCCAAACAATTTGAACTTCTACTTTTAAAAATCCACCTCTCCAAAAACAAGTCTCTCACCGTCGCCGCCTGCTATAGACCCCCCTCGGCCCCCAGCTGTGCTCTGGCCACCATATGTGAACTGATTGCCCCCCATCTATCTTCAGAGCTCGTGCTACTAGGTGACCTAAACTGGGACATGCTTAACACCCCAGCCATCCTACAATCCAAGCTTGATGCCCTCAATCTCACACAAATTATTAATGAACCCACCAGGTACAACCCCAAAGCCGCAAACACTGGCACCCTCATAGATATCATCCTAACCAACGTGCCCTCTAAATACACCTCTGCTGTTTTCAACCAAGATCTCAGCGATCACTGCCTCATTGCCTGCACCCGTAATGGTTCAGAGGTCAAACGACCTCCACTCATCACTGTCAAACGCTCCCTGAAACATTTCAACGAGCAAGCCTTTCTAATCGACCTGGCCCTGGTATCCTGGAAAGATATTGACCTCATCCCGTCAGTAGAGGATGCCTGGTTATTTTTTTTAAATGCCTTCCTCACCATCTTAAATAAGCATGCCCCTTTCAAGAAATTTAGAACCAGGAACAGATATAGCCCTTGGTTCTCCCCAGACCTGACTGCCCTTAACCAACACAAAAATATCCTGTGGCGTTCTGCATTAGCATTGAACTGCCCCCGCGATATGCAACTTTTCAGAGAAGTTAGAAACCAATACACACAGGCAGTTAGAAACGCCAAGGCTAGCTTTTTCAAACAGAAATTTGCTTCCTGCAACTCAAACTCTAAAAAGTTCTGGGACACTGTAAAGTCCATGGAGAATAAGAACACCTCCTCCCAACTGCCCACTGCACTGAAGATAGGAAACTCTGTCAACACCGATAAGCCCACTATAATTGAGAATTTCAATAAGCATTTTTCTACGGCTTGCCATGCTTTCCACCTAACTACCCCTACTGCATTCAACAGCACTGCACCCCCCACAGCTACTCGCCCAAGCCTCCCCCATTTCTCCTTCTCCCAAATCCATTCAGCTGATGTTCTGAAAGAGCTGCAAAATCTGGACCCCTACAAATCAGCTGGGCTTGACAATCTGGACCCTTTCTTTCTAAAATTATCTGCCGAAATTATTGCAACCCCTATTACTAGCCTGTTCAACCTCTCTTTCGTGTCGTCTGAGATTCCCATAGATTGGAAAGCAGCTGCTGTCATCCCCCTCTTCAAAGGAGGTGACACTCTTGACCCAAATTGCTACAGACCTATATCCATCCTACCCTGCCTTTCTAAGGTCTTCGAAAGCCAAGTCAACAAACAGATTACCGACCATTTCGAATCCCACCGCACCCTCTCCGCTATGCAATCTGGTTTCAGAGCTGGTCATGGGTGCACCTCAGCCACGCTCAAGGTCCTAAACGACATCGTAACCGCCATCGATAAGAAACAATACTGTGCTGCCGTATTCATTGACCTGGCCAAAGCTTTTGACTCTGTTAATCACCACATCCTCATCGGCAGACTCAGTAGCCTTGGTTTCTCAAACGATTGCGTCGCCTGGTTCACCAACTACTTCTCTGATAGAGTTCAGTGTGTCAAATCGGAGGGCCTGTTGTCCGGACCTCTGGCAGTCTCTATGGGGGTACCACAGGGTTCAATTCTTGGGCCAACTCTTTTCTCTGTATACATCAATGATGTCGCTCTTGCTGCTGGTGAATCTCTGATCCACCTCTACGCAGACGACACCATTCTGTATACTTCTGGCCCTTCTTTGGACACTGTGTTAACAACCCTCCAGACGAGCTTCAATGCCATACAACTCTCCTTCCGTGGTCTCCAACTGCTCCTAAATTCAAGTAAAACTAAATGCATGCTCTTCAACCGATCGCTGCCTGCACCTGCCCGCCTGTCCAGCATCACTTCTCTGGACGGTTCTGACTTAGAATTTGTGGATAACTACAAATACCTAGGTGTCTGGTTAGACTGTAAACTCTCCTTCCAGACTCACATCAAACATCTCCAATCCAAAGTTAAATCTAGAATTGGCTTCCTATTTCGCAACAAAGCATCCTTCACTCATGCTGCCAAACATACCCTCGTAAAACTGACCATCCTACCAATCCTCGACTTCGGCGATGTCATTTACAAAATAGCCTCCAATACCCTACTCGACAAGCTGGATGCAGTCTATCACAGTGCCATCGGTTTTGTCACCAAAGCCCCATATACTACCCACTACTGCGACCTGTACGCTCTCGTTGGCTGGCCTTCGCTTCATAATCGTCGCCAAACACATTGGCTCCAGGTCATCTACAAGACCCTGCTAGATAAAGTCCCCCCTTATCTCCGCTCACTGGTCACCATAGCAGCACCCACCTGTAGCACGCGCTCCAGCAGGTATATCTCTCTGGTCACCCCTAAAGCCAACTCCTCCTTTGGTCGTCTCTCCTTCCAGTTCTCTGCTGCCAATGACTGGAACGAACTACAAAAATCTCTGAAACTGGAAACACTTATCTCCCTCACTAGCTTTAAGCACCAGCTATCAGAGCAGCTCCCAGATCACTGCACCTGTACATAGCCCATCTATAATTTAGCCCAAACTACTACCTCTTCCCCTACTGTATTTATTTATTTTATTTATTATTTTGCTCCTTTGCACCATATTATTTATATTTTAACTTTGAACTTTCTTCAAATTATAATTCTACCATTCCAGTGTTTTACTTGCTATACTTTATTTACTTTGCCACCATGGCCTTTTTTGCCTTTACCTCCCTTATCTCACATAATTTGCTCACATTGTATATAGTCTTATTTTTGTCTACTGTATCATTGATTGTATGTTGTTTTACTCCATGTGTAACTCTGTGTTTTTGTATGTTGTCGACCTGCTTTGCTTTATCTTGGCCAGGTCGCATTTGTAAATGAGAACTTGTTCTCAACTTCCTACCTGGTTAAATAAAGGTGAAATAAAAATAAATAAATAAAAAAATATATACAGTGGCAAGAAAAAGTATGTGAACCCTTTGGAATTACCTGGATTTCTGCATAAATTGGTCATCAAGTCACAGCAATAGACAAACAACTAATAACACAGAAATTATTGTATTTTTCTTGTCTATATTGAATACATAATTTAAACATTCAGTGTAGGTTGGAAAAAGTATGTGAACCCCTCGGCTAATGACTTCTCCAAAAGCTAATTGGAGTCAGGAGTCAGCTAACCTGGAGTCCAATCAATGAGACAAGATTGGAGATGTTGGTTAGACATGCCTTACCCTATAAAAAACACTCACAAATTTTGAGTTTGCTATTAACAAGAAACATTTGCCTGATGTGAACCAGAAACATTGCCTGATGTCAACCATGCCTTGAACAAAAGAGATCTTAAAAGACCTAAGATTAAGAATTGTTGACTTGCATTAAGCTGGAAAGGGTTACAAAAGTATCTCTAAAAGCCTTGATGTCCATCAATCCACGGTAAGACAAATTGTCTATAAATTGAGAAATTTCAGCACTGTTGCTACTTTCCCTAGGAGTGGCCATCCTTCAAAGATAACTGCAAGAGCACAGCGCAGAATGCTCAATGAGGTTAAGAAGAATCCTAGAGTGTCAGCTAAAGACTTACAGAAATCTCTGGAACACGCTAACATCTCTGTTGACGAGTCTACGATACGTAAAACGCTAAACAAGAATGGTGTTCATGGGAGGACACCACGGAAGAAGCCACTGCTGTCCAAAAAAAACATTGCTGCAAGTCTTACAGTTGAAGTCGGAAGTTTATACACCTCAGCCAAATACATTTAAACTCAGTTTTTCACAAATCCTGACATTTAATCGGAGTAAGAATTCCCTGTCTTAGGTCGGTTAGGATCACCACTTTATTTTAAGAATGTGAAATGTCAGAATAATAGTAGAGTGATTTATTTTAGCTTTTATTTCTTTCATCACATTCCCAGTGGGTCAGAAGTTTACATACACTCAATTAGTATTTAGTAGCATTGCCTTTAAATTGTTAAACTTGGGTCAAACTTTTCAGGTAGCCTTCCACAAGCTTCCCACAATAAGTTGGGTGAATTTTGTCCCATTCCTCCTGACAGAGCTGGTGTAACTGAGTCAGGTTTGTAGGCGTCCTTGCTCGCACGCGCTTTTTCAGTTCTGCCCACAAATTTTCTATAGGATTGAGGTCAGGGCTTTGTGATGGCCACTCCAATACGTTGACTTTGTTGTCCTTAAGCCATTTTGCCACAACTTTTAAAGTATGCTTGGGGTCAATGTCCATTTGGAAGACCCATTTGCAACCAAGCTTTAACTTCCTGACTGATGTCTTGAGATTTTGCTTCAATATATCCACACAATTTTTCTCCCTCATGATGCCATCTATTTTGTGAAGTGCACCATTCCCTCCTGCAGCAAAGCACCACCACAACATGATGCTGCCACCCCCGTGCTTCACGGTTGGGATGGTGTTCTACAGCTTGCAAGCCATCCCCTTTTTCCTCCAAACAGAACGATGGTCATTATGGCCAAACAGTTCTATTTTTGTTTCATCAGACCAGAGGACCAGAGGATTCTCCAAAAAGTACGATCTTTGTTCCCATGTGCAGTTGCAAACCGTAGTCTGGCTTTTTGATAGCGGTTTTGGAGCAGTGGCTTCTTCCTTGCTGTCACGGTTGTTGTAAGAGATGGACCAAGTTGCAGCGTTTGTTGAGTTCCACATATTTATTTAAAGTGAAACGTCTTTAACCAAAACAATAAACAAGCAACTGTCATGACGTTGGCCTGTGGGTGAGGTTTATGACCCCCCCCCATAAATACCTTTCTCCCTTTCCTCTCTCTCTGACTCTACTGAAGGACTCTTGAATAGCCTTTGTTAAACATAGAGAGTCTGGGAACACCAAACAAGTGGGGGGAAAGGAACCATATTTTAGTAATAGAACCAGTTGAAAATATGCGTGGTACTTAATGAATATGATGTCAGTTCGGTTGTCATCTGAGACATTATGACTGATGACAAGACGACATAAACTGTATCTGGGAAAGTCTACACATTATAGTTATCAGATTCACATGGAATTGTTGTGCAATTTAAATGAAACTATTTGTGAAAAGATTAAATGTAATTTTAGCTTCCAAATGAGAGAATTGGGTTTTCATAAGGTTAGAGCCCTGCTCAATCAGTGGCCCGCCCCTGTGAAGAGACATGGGTTATAAACTATGAAACACACTTTTCTCCCTCCACTATATAAGCCCTTGACGAAAATGTAACCACCTGTTCCGAGGACGATAGGACGACGGTCCATACGTTAAAAAGGACTAACATGTCAACTACAGAACTAAGCCAACCTCAGCGTGAGCTTTGGTTGTGAAGGGTATGAACTTTGAACTCTTATTCACTAAAGAAGTGAGACATCCTAGCCGTTGAGTTAGCAACAGCAGCTGTAAACGTGGGCTAGGAAAGGACAGATGACATATCCAGCCTAACACACAACGACGATACTATGACGTATCCAATTTACCACCAGTGACATTCGTCCGAGGACAGGAAGATCTCTGTTGGCCAACACGACCAGCATGTACGACCAACCTACCGAAGTGCAGCTGAGTAAATATTTATTGCATTTCCCTTTTCCAAATGGGCGGTAATTTAGAATGCATAAGATACTGTATTTACAAAAGCTTAACTTCTCCCTTTGTTCCTCAGTCTTCCCGCTCTTTCATTCAAGCCCAACCCCCTCTCTTTGTGTAACAAGCCATCATACAGGTTCTGGCCACCAGGGACGTTTTCTGTATGACATAATTTGCATTCTGTGTATATGTAATTCTGTGTGATTAGTTAGGTATTTAGTAAATAAATAATTAAACCCAATTTTTGTATTGCTGATTCAACTTGTTAGCCAGGGTTCGTGAAGATAACCAAGAATTTACAACTTTCAGATGAGACTGAAATAAGGTGACGATTAATATTGACTGCTATTGATGTAAAATATTACTAGGTCTTTAAGAGTTATTCGGAAGATAACAGCTCTATAGACACTCTTTTGTGGTGCCCCGATGTCACAGAAGTTGTCATGGAGAGAAGAGGACCAAGGCGCAGCGGGATTGTGGTCACTCATGTTTATTTAATAAAACACGTAAAGCATCCACTTGAAAAAAACAATAAACAGTACTTACAACAGCAAGTCTTGCAGGCACATACAATGCAATGCAAGGACAACCACCCACAACCCCAAAGAAAAACACACACACCTATATAGGACTTCCAATCAAAGGCAACTCAACACACCTGCCTTCAATTGGAAGTCCCAATCACCAACCCAACATTTAACAAACACAAAACACCTGCCACATCCTGACCAAGACTAACACAATTTCGCCCTCTGCTGGTCAGGACGTGACACCCGACTTTCTAGAGAAAGGTCATATGACATGCTATTCTATAAAATCCTATCACTTAATCGCATAGCCAAAGACACGACACAACACTACGTGGTGACACAAGCACCAATACAAACAATATCCCACAAACAAAGGTGGGAAAATATGGCTATCTTAATATGATCCCCAATTAGAGGCAATGATTACCAGCTGCCTCTAATTGGGAACCATACAAAACACCAACATAGAAATATTGAACTAAAACACCCCCTAGTCACGAACCAAGGGCTCTCTATGGTCAGGGCGTGACACTTGCTGAGCGGCCTTTCAGGTTATGTCGATATAGGACTCGTTTTACTGTGGATATAGATTATTGTGTACCTATTTCCTCTAGCATCTTCACAAGGTCCTTTGTTGTTGTTCTGGGATTGATTTGCACTTTTCGCACTAAAGTACGTTCATCTCTTGGATACAGAGCCCGTCTCCTTCCTGAGCGGTATGACTGCTGCGTGGGCCCATGGTGTTTATACTTGCGTACTATTGTTTGTACAGATGAACGTTTTACCTTCAGGTGTTTGGAAATTGCTCCTAAGGATGAACCAGACTTGTGGAGGTCTATAATTTTTTTCTGAGATCTTGGCTGGTTTCTTTTGATTTTCCCATGATGTCAAGCAAAGAGGCACTGAGTTTGAAAGTAGGCCTTGAAATACATCCACAGGTACACCTCCAATAGGCTAATTGACATCATTTGAGTCAATCAGAAGCTTCTAAAGCCATGACATCATTTTCGGGAATTTTCCAAGATGTTTCAAGGCACAGTCAACTTAGTGTATGTAAACTTCTGACCCACTGGAATTGTGATACAGTGAATTATAAGTGAAATAATCTGTCTGTAAACAATTGTTGGAAAAATTACTTGTCATGCACAAAGTAGATGTCCTAACCGACTTGCCAAAACTATAGTTTGTTAAAAAGAAATTTGTGGAGTGGTTGTAAAACGAGTTTTAATGACTCCAACCTAAGTGTATGTAAACTTCCGACTTCAACTGTAAGTTTGCAAAAGTGCATCTGGATGTTCCACAGCGCTACTGGCAAAATATTCTGTGGACAGATGAAACTACAGTTGAGTTGTTTGGAAGGAACACAACACTGTGTGGAGGAAAAATGGCACATCACACCAACATCAAAACCTCATCCCAAATGCAAAGTATGGTGGAGGGAGCATCATGGTTTGGGGCTGCTTTGCTGCCTCAGGGCCTGGATAGCTTGCTATCATCGACGGAAAAATGAATTCCCAAGTTCATCAAGACATTTTGCAGGAGAATGTAAGGCTATCTGTCCGCCAACTGAAGCTCAACAGAAGTTGGGTGATTGAACAGGACAACGACCCAAAACACTGAAGTAAATCAACAACAGAATGGCTTCAACAGAAGAATATACGCCTTCTGGAGTGGCCCAGTCAGAGTCCTGACCGCAACCCGATTGAGATGCTGTGGCATGACCTCGAGAGCGGTTCACACCAGACATCCCAAGAATATTGCTGAACTGAAACAGTTTTGTAAAGAGAAATGGTCCAAAATTCCTCCTGACTGTTGTCTGATCTGCAACTACAGAAAACGTTTGGTTGAGGTTATTGCTGCCAAAGGAGGGTCAACCAGTTATTAAATCCAAGGGTTCACCCTGCACTGTGAATGTTTACACGGTCTGTTCAATAGAGACATGAACACATATAATTGTTTCTGTGTTATTAGTTTAAGCAGACTGTGTTTGTCTGTTGTTGTGACCTAGATGAAGTTCAGATCAAATTTTATGACCAATTTATTCAGGAATCCAGGTAATTCCAAAGGTTTCACATACTTTTTCTTGCCACTACATATTCTCTCAATATACTACTTGTCTGTGTGAAACAGTACAGTATACATAAGGTAACAGATTGCAAAAACACAATTTGATTTTAGAAATCGGTTGATTTAATGTTATGTGCTGACAAGACAGAGAGATGATAAGTATAAAAACGGGCACAGCTTAACATAGACAATTGGCCATGCTAATGTTTATCAGATACAGTAATAATCGTGTGAACAGAGTACTGCTCTGTACTCAGAACAAGTGAAAAGGCAGTTCATAACATTGAATAAATATGCATCCAAAGCAGATCAATGGGCCAATAAAAGTTAGTATAAAAATAGAGAATATAAGTATTAAATTATGAAAACATCTTCATATTAAAGCTAAACATTTGGATCACCCAAGCATTTTTCATTTCCAGTATATAAAACTATTTACAGTAAATCCATGGAAGACTGATACAGGAGTGAATACAGTTCAGTCCAGAACCATTTTATCCCAGCAATCACTCAATCACATGTATTAATAAAGCCCTTTTTACATAAGCAGTTTTCACAAAGTGCTATACAGAAATGCAGCCTAAAACCCCTAACAGCAATCAAGGCAGCACGGTGCCTAGGAAAAACTCCCTAGAACGGCAGGAACCTAGGAAGAAACCTAGAGAGGAACCAGGCTCAGAGGGGTGGCCAGTCCTCTTCTGGCTGTGCCGGGTGGAGATTATAAGAGTACATCGCCATTAAGGACAGATTGTTCTTCAATCTGGCCTAAAGCAGACTAAAGATTTCTAAAAAAGGAAATTATAAACAACTAACTAAAATTATACATGCACCAACACTACAAACTTTATGAAGATATATCAAATAGAGAATATACATACATATGCGTGGAATTTGACTTTACAACAATGATTTTGGTACCACCCACAGGTGGAAAAATAAATGACAACAAATTCAAAAAAACAAATGTGGTTGATAATTACTATTTCTTAATAGGTTACAGTATGTACAAAAAGCTTCTGGTTGGTCTGTTAATTATTATAAAATAGAGAGAGGTCTGTACTTGACAGATAACAATCACAGTGAATTGTCAAAAATAGTAAATCACATTAGATTGGATTCCAGAATACCATTTCATATACTGTACAGTGCTTGTGGTAATCTATTCTCATACTTGACACATTATATTGTAATGATATGCAGTTAGATGCAGCTTCTGAGAACTCAAGAGACACGGTACATATGTTACCACATGTAACTGCATATCATTACAGTCTATAGCAGGGCTGCCCAATCCTGGTCCTGAAGGGCCGAAACACTACTGTTTTTCATCCTCTCCTTATCAGGGACTAATTCAGACCTGTGACACCAAGTGAGTCCAATTAACTACCAGGTAGAAACAAAAACCAGATGTGTTTTAGGCCCACCAGGACCATGATTGGGCAGGCCTGGTCTATATCCTACAGTGCACATTCACAATTTTGATGCTTCATAGAGGTGACAGATGAAAAGGTAGTCTATAATATTTACAAAAATATTAGAAATCATCAAAAAAGCTTCCAGCTTATTGCTGAGGATTCCTGAGATGTTATGAGCACCCAATGAAGGAATACCCCTCTAATCAGGCACTGATTTAAACCTAGGATACCAGGTGGGTGTAATTCATTATCAGGTAGAAAAGAAAACCAGCAGGCTCCGGACCTCACGGGGTAAGAGTTGAATACCACTGGAATACAGTATCACACTAAACTAGTCAATATGCAACAGACTGTCTAGCAGGCCTACTCTAGACACTTCAGCAATATGAATAGAGTACTTTTAATCAGTGGTTTACGTTAAACCAAAACACACTGGCAGCCCTTAGGGAAATGCCTGTAGCAATATTTGCTAAATGCCTGTTTTAGTATATTCCTTGTTTACTTCCGTGGCAATTCTACCAAAGAAAGTTACATAGAGGAAATTCCCAAAACTGATTTTCACCAAAAATAGAAAAAGAAGTGTACAGCAATTAAAAAATTATATAATGAAAGAAGTTGTGCTCCCTGCTAACCCTTCAAATATTTTGTCAAACTATCTTAATTGCGCCTCACCCACCCCTTCAAAAGCCTGCATAGACCCATCGTGACTGGCTCGTAGGTAAAAGGGCAGTTTTACCTCCCCCTCTCCAACCAGTTGGTTTAGCTCTTCACAGCCCCCCATGGCTGCAGAGTGGCATAAGGCATGATGAACTGCGGGGGTGGCTGGGGCAGGACGTAGTAGCCGAACGCTGGGGGAGGCGGAGGCGCGTATATTGTGGTGAGGAACACAGGACCCTTCTTCTTGTACGTTGTGGGCCACACAGGGGCAGGGTGGTAGAAGTACTGCTGAGAGGTGGGCTGGAGCTGGAGAGAGAGCGAACAGAGGGAGAGAAAGATCTTAGATAGGATTCTGATTATAATTAATCTTCATATCAATAATCAGAGAGTACTTAGAGAGCACTTCTTCTGGATGTGTAGGATCTGGTGCTACGTGTGTCCAGAGTGCTACATTGCGGATGTCAGAGAGGGAGATTTGGTACCACATTAAGGTAATGTAGATTAACAGAAAAGTTCTTACCAGTGTTTTGGTGACCTTCTGTTGAGCATGCTCCACCCTGAACCTGTCCCGAACCCTGGGCATCATGGCAATCACACAAGATATGCTCTCCACCTTCTCTTTTTTTCCCTCTTTCTCTTTCTTCTTCTCCTCATCTTTTCTTTCCACCGTCTCTCCATCCTTCCCCTCCTCCTCTGTGTCGCTGGAGACAGCAGAGCCACAGTCAGACGAGGTGGCGGAATGGTAGTCGGACGTATCCAGGTCGACATCTTTGTCTCCTTTCACATCTTCCTCATCTTCCTCTTCTCCTTTGAAACGAGCTACTGTGAAGTACCTGCAGTTCTCCCCTGACCTGTGAGAGAGGAAAGAGAATACATTAGTTCCTGTAACAAAACCTATAAACCTTGTAGCCCTTTCCTGCAGTCAAATGACCTAGTGGCTTCATGGGTGGAATGTTATTAATATTTTTCATAATCAAAAAAGCCGCCGAAAATGGGGTGTTTTTTAAATATTTCAGTCTTTCTTCTGTGATGTATATAAAGTGTAATATTGGGATGCAAACTCTAAGTTGAATACATTTCAACTCTATATCTGATATGGAACAGGTGTCTTATTTTTTTAAAGCCCATAACCATATGTGTGAGGTGTATACTTTTGTTTCACAATAGATTTGTTTAAGATTACCAAGAAACACTCTGTGTGACCCTGATTTAGCCCACTGAAGTAAAAGGTTGAAGGGTCTAACAGTTTCACTTGTATCAACCCATCTCACTCGGGATCATTTCCTCATTGTAGTTGGTCTCACCCTCCTCCTACCATAACTTGATGAGTCATCACATAGTGGGCAGGTTCGTACAACACATGCATCATGATGATAAATATGGTACCTCCAGAGAGCTGACTGTATGACTGTACAATGAATGATGAATGAAAGCCTTCTTCCTCTGCCTTCTGAGACTGAGTATGTCACTGTCTCACTGTGTGTGTACGTCTGTGCACGTGTGAGTAACACAGTGTGACTCACCGTGCGCACACCTCCAATGGGTCGATCCACAGCGCAATCTCACATGGGAGGCCCAGCTCGCTGAGTTTGAGCTTGCTCTCCTCACACGCCTTCAGCACCTCCTCATCACACGGCACCCCCTGGCTTACCCTGATGCACCTAAGAGGGGTCAAAGGACAGAAAGCTGTTCACCTGTACCACAGTCAACTTATCATCATATATATGTCTTCTCAGAGACATCCACACGAAATAACCCAGTTACTTCCCTTCTTTAATATTTCACTTCCCTTGTTGTTTACCTGTATGCCTGTCCTTTGTTGGGGTTGTCGGGGTACCAGTGGTCTTTGAATTTGTTGAGCAGAAGTTGCCGCAGCTTTCCTGCAAAAGCGTCAGCTTTGGTACCATCCAAGCCACCCCGCTCCACGGCTAAGTGTCTCAGGAAATTCACCCCGGCGTTGACCTCTCTCTTCATCGTTTCTGTGAGGAAATAGGTGCAGAAATCATTAGTCTATCCTGTAAAGCTACTCAACTAATTTAGAAGATTTGAACCAACTGTATAGCATGGGGAAAATATTCCAAAACTACAGCGTGTGTGTTCAATTCACAAGCCACCACCACGATCAACAAAATTATTTTCTCAGTTCCTCAAACTCTAGAATAGCCCTATTTCAGTCTACCTTTCAGTCTAATGTAGGGCAGGAGGAAGTCAGCTTCTCGGATAAGACCACTTCCTAGAGTATTTAGCCACTGTGTGTTTTCTATTATCATTACCTTCAGACCACACTAGAGGTATATGTTCAACGTACGCAAGTCAGACTGGCCTTCTGTTGTTGAAACAAACTGGGAGCCAAAGGTCGTAGTTTGTATACAGGCAAACAAGATGCAAATAGACTCATAGGCCATGTTGGCATATGAATATGTCACATGCTTAAAACGTGTCAGATTCAGGTACAGACCAAAGGTACAGTATGTGCCTTCTGATCGATTCAGTCTGTTTCTTCTCAATAGTGCCAGACAGTGTCAGATTGACACAGGGGAGAAGGTACAGTACAACCCCTGCCTACAGTACAGGTCAAAGAAGTGTAATGTTTGCCAGCTTAGCAGAAACGATGAGCCAGTGTAGCTGATTAGCCATCATGAAACTACGTATGTGAGGAGTGCAAGTGTGTTGAATTCCTGCTCTGGTTTAGTCGAGGTGCGAGGGTTAATTGGTGTTGTTAGTGTAGACCTGACAGAGAGTCAGGGAGAATCTGAAAAAAGAACACTGGTTGCATCAGCTTGAGGAAGGCGTGACAATTATATTCCACCTTAAGCATCTTCCCAGAGGTGACAGACTTTGTCTGGTGACACAACTATGTACTAATGGCATTACGTAAACTGTTGAGCAATTATACAGAAACAATTTGTTTCTACAGGTCACAAGTGAAGAAGTTAATTTCCCTTAAGACCAACATAACAAATAGCTTAACCGTACAGTCCCACCGGGCACAGACGTCAGTTCAACATCTAGTTTTGATTCACATTTGGTTGAGTTGTCAACTAATGTGAATTCAATGTGAAATCTGAAGAGAAAAAAAATCACGTCATTGGATTTAGGTTAAAAGTTTGGTGAAAAAAAGACAAAATGCCCTTACGTTGATGACTTTATGCAAATCCAATTAGTTTCCCACGTTGATTCAGCGTCATCACATTGATTTTGGTGGTTGAAATGATTAAGAAACAATGTTGATTCAACCAGTATTGTCCCAGTGGGGTAGGTTCAGTGAGCTTATACAGTTTGTAACCACTTTGTAACTCAGTTGTAGAGATATGCCGGATGGTGAGGTAACAGTCATATTCATTACATTATTACTTCACAATATTGCTTTCAGATGCTTTTGATGATCACATGGTACTGTGTTTGTATCTTATTCAATAACAATGCATTTTTCATTAGAACTCTACCAGTACACGGTCACAGGTCCTTGAAGAACCCAGTGTGCCTCAGGATGTTATGTCGAAACTCTCTCCCTCTATCTCTCTTTCACATAAACACACACGCAGACAGACACAGATACACACTACAAACAGTACCCTCAGTCTGAAGACAACTCTCTAAACCCAGCTGATGATGGTTTTTCAGCTAGGATTTCCTGTTTCAGATTGCTGGCATAACTGAAAAGCATTTGCAGGTGGTGCCTCTAGTCTGCACTCTTAAACTGCCTCGTCCCACCATTGGTGGAAAGAAAGAATGTTAGATAGGCAACAGAATATTTATAGTGTGTGTGTGGGGGGGGGGGGGGGGGGGGGTGACAGAATGGTATTCCTTTTTACCTTAGGGGTATACTGGAGAAGGGTAGACTATTTGTTTATACATGTGATCTCATCTAAAAATGTGACATGGACCAATTTCAATGAACTGAAAAAGATTGTTTTCATCACCATGTTGAAACCCAATAGGAATGTCAGTGAGAAGTTACTGATGTATGACCTTAATTTGAGCCAGTTTGCCACAGCAGGAAAATAATCCTGCATCAACAGGAAATGTGAATTATTATGTGGATTATAATTCATGTACGTTTCTGTAGGGGTTGATACATTTTTTGTAAGGGAAAATCAAGTCTTAAAATTAAAAGTGGAAACTATAAACTTCAGAAGCCTTTTTAAACCTCAAATACACTAAGTTTAACGTCCTGCTGTGCAGAACCGTTCTCCTGCAACAGGGTGACCAAATTAAGATCCTACAGCTTTGCAGAAATACAGTAACACAGACTGTTACAGACACAGACTACCGACTCATCACATTGTTCTGACTGACTCGTTCCCAGTCTGACCACTTCTCTAACTTCACAGCCACATAATGTCTTTCAGTCTAATAATATCAACCACAACTATCACCACATGTTTGTTCTTTTTCAGACTGCACAGCAACATATAGATAGATGTATGATCTTCATTTGACCTGTATTGTCACAGCAAGATAATTCTGCAGCGACTGGATTGGAACGTTTAGTCCATAATGTTGCTCGATCGGTGGTTAGGCTATTAGCTGACCAAAGGTAGGCTACATGAAAAGTGTAATATTGTTAATATAACTGTGTGTTAGTGTGCTCCTCTGTATTTCAGCAACAACAGAGTGAGTGAACAAATTAAGATTCTACAACTGTAGAGACATTTCTCAAAAGTGTAACTAACAGACACATATTTTGGCCACTGCTGTACATCACTGAGGATGTTGAGAGACAAATTGAGAGACATGAGCATCTCTGAACTTAGTAATGTGGTTCTTGTGCAGTATCTAGGCCAGAGCATGTAATGGCAAGGGTTATCAGGTCAACAGGTGGTGAGAAGTTTCATTCTGTGCGAAGCTCCACTCCACTCTGCAGTCTAGTGTGAAACCTCTTACAGCTCAGAGAGCTGACCTCATGTTAGATGATGGCCCAGTCATTTACTGGTTGCCTCATCTGTCATCATAAACTTTGCATATTAAAGTTCCATTATCGCTGTCATGACTAAATCATTCACTACCTTATTTAGACTGGATTGATGTGGACGTTGCTCATGATTAGATTAGAATATGTTAGGACCACTGAGACCAGAATAAACATCTTCCTGTTTATAAATGATATTTTTGAGTAAAAAAAATGTAATGCCATGAACAGATCTGCATTCTGCTAAGACCCTCATCTATGTCCTAGATCGGTGGTTCCCAAACTTTTTATAGTCCCGTACCCCTTCAAACATTCAACCTCCAGCTTAGTACCCCCTCTAGCACCAGGTTCAGCGCACTCTCAAATGTTGTTTTTTGCCGTCATTGTAAGCTTGCCACACACACACTATACGATACCGTCATTAAACATAAGAATGACTACGTTTTTGTCACAACCCGGATCGTGGGAAGTGACAAAGAGCTCTTTATAGGACCAGGGCACAAATAATAATAATATGATAATAATCTACAATTTTGCTCTGTATTTAACCATCTTACATAAAAAAACGTATTTGTTCATCGAAAATGGTGAGTAACCCACCACAGGTTAATGAGGAGGGTGTGCTTGAAAGGATGCACATAACTCTGCAATGTTGGGTTGTATTGGAGAGAGTCTCAGTCTTAAATCATTTTACACACAGCTATGCCATTATTTAGTTTTCATGCTAGTGACGGACGAGAATCCACTTTCACGTAGGTACAAGTTATAAAATAATATCCCGAGTATAAATCCAGTAATGTACACACTAATGGTGGCACTTTAACTGGGGAGGGCGGGCTCATAGTAATTGCTGGAATAGAATTGCTGGAATGTTTGATACCATTCCATTCACTGCATTTGTTATTTTGATCCGTCCTCCCCTCACCAGCCTGCTCTGGTACACACACTTAAGGTTAAAATAATACGTTTCGACGTGTGTGACGTTATTGGCATCCTCTCTTGCTTGAGGGAAAATTAGAGGACATCAACCACCTGAGCCACGGCCTGTTCACCCTGCTGTCATCCAGAAGGCGAGGTCAGTACAGGTGCATCAAAGCTGGGACCGAGAGACTGAAAAACAGCTTCAATCTCAAGGCCATCAGACTGTTAAATAGCCATCACTAGCCGGCTACCACCCGGTTATGCAACCCTTTACCCTAGAGGCTGCTGCCCTATGTACATAAACATGGAACAAACTGGTCACTTTAATAATGGAACACTAGTCACTTTAATAATGTTAACATACTGTTTTACTCATTTCATATGTATATACTGTATTCTAGTCAATGCCACTCTGACATTGCTCATCCTAATATTTATATATTTTTTTATTCCATTGTTTTACTTTTAGACTTGTGTGCATTGTTGTGAACTGTTAGATACTACAGCACTGTTGGAGCTAGGAACACAAGCTTTTCGTTACACCCACAATAACATCTGCTAAATATGTGTATGTGACCAATATAATTTTATTTGAAGGTGAAAGCCCCCCCCCGTACAATTGTTCGATGTCATGACATACCTGGACCTCCTATTGAGATGTTCCTTTTGGTAAGTAAATCAGGTGATAAAGAGGTGAAAATGAGCCTGGGTGTGTCTTTAAGTCAAGTCAGATCTGAGGGTAAATTGCATTTACAAGCAGATCAACCATTCCAGAAGCAGAGTCTTTGAGTGACAGTACACAGTGGCTCACTGCCTCTAACAGACAAAGCAGTAACACTGAAGTGTTGGTATTGCAGCAACCCCTGTATTGATCATTGTGTAAAGACCAAGACATGACCTCTCTACAGCCCAATAACAACATACATGTCAGTCCATGTTGTGCAAGGGTGAGAACGTTGACATGGTGTCCCAATAATCTGAACCAGTCCACCTAGCCTAACACAGTTCCATAACCTATATAATAAGATGAGTGAACACTGGCAGTGAGAAGCTTCAGTGTTATACATGCTGTCTGTATTTCTTTGAGACCAGTTAATTCATATATGTTGTGTAATATGGCTGCTTGGAATATTATGGTTAGAGCACATTAATGTTATAGCAGCATATACAATACATTAGATTGTTGGCCCATGCCATGTGGTGACACTTGTTGATAGCAAGTTCATGTAAATTGCAAGAAAACAGCTGAAACTTCAGATCTAAAAGAGTGGATTTGAGTGTCCTATAGCCCGGCCACGTGCTTCCTGAGCCCATGGAAAGAGTCCATACTGCAGAGATTGGATACATTGTAACACTTGAGCTCAAGTGATTGCTATAATGTAACTTGTGAAGAACATTAAATGGTTAGCATTTAGAGATCACACATCCTATAGGCTACACGTCAAACAGATTTCAGATTGGGTTTTCCGTTCAGCCCGTGGTTTTTGTAATTTTCCGCGTTGTGGTGTGGACTTTTTTTTTTTTACCTCGTTCGAAAACATTGAACAGGGGAGTGGGTTCTCAACGCGGAAATCCCCCCCAGGTAATTGGAAATGTACTTGAATAGATTCTGTGTTTATCCTAAAGATTAAGTTTACATTGTTTAAAATATACAAACTTAAATAATATTCCGATTTGGGAATAAAAAACGACAATTAAACTAGGCTACAATTAAATTATTACATGCTACAAGGATTGTCGTGGTGAGTAGGCTGTTGTAATTGTTGTAATTTCTAGTCATTAAGCAAGATATTCCCTAAATAATAAATACATTTACAACGTTTGTAATAACCAAACAATAACCAAGTTATTTAAATCACATGTGAAAAGATCCTACATTTGTTTACAAAATAATTTTTCAATCACAACAAA
Source organism: Salmo salar (assembly GCF_965601325.2). Taxonomy (NCBI): domain Eukaryota; kingdom Metazoa; phylum Chordata; class Actinopteri; order Salmoniformes; family Salmonidae; genus Salmo; species Salmo salar. The sequence continues at coordinate 70,168,700 of NC_138295.1, forward strand.
AGGTTTACTTACAAATATGGTAAACTTCTCAATATTTCTCCCTTACCTGTATAATAACAGCAGTATTTTAAATATCCAGTACAATGACAATTTTCTCTATTTCCTCTCTATATTGCTGTGATCAGACTACTTGTATAGTTATCGGCACATGTTGCTTCCTTGTTCTCTTTAGTACAGTCAAAGCGATCCACGTTCCACGTCCCGCCCCTCTGGCCTTCTCCTCCAATGGGTTTTGATAAAGAGACGAGGAGAGAGGACGCGAGGTATCTGCAATTGAGATTTTCCATGTGTTGCGTAGGGGTGGTGCAAGCGAGAAGTAACACCGTCAATATGACTAACTTCCTTGTTCAGCGCTATGAGCAATATGCTGACTCCCTTTTACTACACCTTGAGACTCCCACTACAGACCAAATATGGTAAGCCTGGGTGAACTGAGGGTCTTCTATTATCATAGGCTATCATTCAAAAACATGTAAGGATGAAATGTAATTCTCACCATGTTATAACCTTATTATAGTCCTAAACGATTATTATTTATATTGATGAATAGTAGGCCTAACAACATTTGGCTTGTAAGACTATTACAACAACAGCCCCTCAATGTAAAATGTCAGTCTACTCAACTTGAAATCCGTCTGTGATAAGCTTCCATGTTCATTTCAAAGTTATTTTGACCCTATGTAAGTGTGCTTGTAGTGACTTCATAGGCCGGCATGTTGGTACCATCAGTAGTCTCTGACAACCAGATGACCCTATGATCACTCGGCTACACAGCTGATGCCTCCCGGACTCTTCACTAACACGACTAGAAGCCACTACTTCTCCGGATTCCTGCTGTAAGCTCTGGACCTTTGCATCGGATCATTGCAACTAGCTAGCTGCTACCGAGTGGCTGTAGTGGCTTGCGCCCTTGTCCCAAAGCTAGCACCAGTTAGCCTTGAGCCAGGCCCATCTCCTGGCTAGCAAACTAAATTACTCCAGCTACATTACCTCTTTTGCCAATTGGCCTGGACCCTTTGTCGACACGGAGCCCCGCAGATCCATCACGCCTGGTCTGCCGACGTAATTCCATCCGATGTGCCCTCAACCGGCCTTTGTCGGACGTCGATGAAGACGCTTCTGCTAGCCCCGGCCTGCTCACTTTATGAACACTGTGTCTCCCGGTTGCTGGCGTAGTAACAACTTTCCTGTTTCATCTATTGCTGTTCACTGGACCCTATGATCACCTGGCTACATAGCTGATGCCTGCTGGACTGTTCAAGAATCACGGTACTCCATTTTGTTTGTTTTGTTTATCTGTCGGCCCCAGCCTCGAACTCAGGCCCTGTGTGTAGTTAACTGACCCTCTCTGCCCATTCATCGCCATTTTACCTGTTGTTGTTGTCTAAGACAGCTGATGCTGTCTTACCCGTTGTCTTAGGTAGCTCCCAATCAACACCTGTGATTGCTTTATGCCTCGCTTTATGTCTCTCTCTAATGTCAGTATGCTTTGTATTCTGTTGTTTAGGGTAGTTATCATTGTTTCATTTTACTGCGGAGCCCCTAGCCCCACTCAACATGCCTCAGATACCTCTTTGTCCCACCTCCCACACATGGGGTGACCAGAGATCCAACCTCTCTTATCGTCACTCAATGCCTAGGTTTCTCTCCACTGTACCCACACCCTACCATACCCCTGTCTGTACATTATGCCCTGAATCAATTCTGCCATGCCCAGAAATCTTCTCCTTCTATTCTCTGTCCCCAACGCACTAGACGACCAGTTTTGATAGCCTTTAGCCGTAGCCTTATCCTACTTCTCCTCTGTTCCTTGGGTGATGTGGAGGCTAACCCAGGCCCTGTGTGTCCGCCACACTCCGCCAACCCGGATGTCCTTGCCATGTCTGAATCCTGGCTTAGGAAGGCCACCAAAAATTCTGAGATTTCCATCCCCAACGACAACATTTTCCGTCATGATAGAACTGCCAAAGGGGGAGGAGTTGCAATCTACTGCAGAGATATCCTGCAAAGTTCTGTCATACTTTCCAGGTCTATGCTCAAACAGTTCGAGCTTCTAATTTAAAAAAAAATGTATCTCTCCAGAAATAAGTATTTCACTGTTGCCGCCTGTTATACACCACCCTCAGCTCCCAGCTGTGCCCTGGACACCATACCGTTGAAGTTGGAAGTTTACATAGACCTTAGACAAATACATTTTAACTCCATTTTTCACATTTCCTGACATTTAATCCTAGTAAACATTCCCTGTCTTAGGTCAGTTAGGATCACCACTTTATTTTAAGATTGTGAAATGTCAGAATAATAGTAGAGAGAATTATTTATTTCAGCTTTTATTTCTTTCATCACATTCCCAGTGGGTGAGAAGTTTACATACACTCAATTAGTATTTGGTAGCATTGCCTTTAAATTGGTAAACTTGGGTCAAACGTTTTGGGTAGCTTCCCACAATAAGTTGGGTGAATTTTGTCCCATTCCTCCTGACAGAGCTGGTGTAACTGAGTCAGGTTTTTAGGCCTCCTTGCTCGCACAAGCTTTTTCAGTTCTGCCCACCAATTTCCTATTGGATTGAGGTCAGGGCTTTGTGATGGCCACTCCATTACCTTGACTTTGTTGTCCTTAAGCCATTTTGCCACAACTTTGAAAGTATGCTTGGGGTCATTGTCCATTTGGAAGACCCATTTGCAACCAAGCTTTAACTTCCTGACTGATGTCTTGAAATGTTGCTTCAATATATCCACATCATTTTCCTGCCTCATGATGCCATCTATTTTGTGAAGTGCACCAGTCCCTCCTGCAACAAAGCAGGATCATGTTGGTTGGGATGGTGTTCTTCATCTTGCAAGCGTCCCCCTTTTTCCTCCGAACAGAACGATGGTCATTATGGCCAAACAGTTTCATCAGACCAGAGGACATTTCTCCAAGAAGTACGATCTTTGTCCCCATCTGCAGTTGAAAACCGTAGTCTGGTTTTTTTTATGGCGGTTTTGGAGCAGTAGCTTCTTCATTGCTGAGCGGCCTTTCAGGTTATGTCGATATAGGACTCGTTTTACTGTGGATATAGATACTTTTGTATCTGTTTCCTCCAGCATCTTCACAGGGTCCATTGCTGTTGTTCTGAGATTGATTTTCACTTTTCGCACCAAAGTACATTCATCTCTAGGAGACAGAACGTGTCTCTTTCCTGAGCGGTATGACGGCTGCGTGGTCCCATGGTGTTTATACTTGCGTACTATTGTTTGTACAGATGAACGCGGTACCTTCAGGCATTTGGAAATTGCTTCCAAGGATGAACCAGACTTGTGGAGGTCTACAATTCTTTTTCTGAGGTCTTGGCTGATTTCTTTTGATTTTCCCTTGATGTCAAGCAAAGAGGCACTGAGTTTGAAGGTAGGTCTTGAAATACATCCATAGGTACACATCCAATTGACTCAGGCTAATTGACATTATTTATCAGAAGCTTCTAAAGCCATGACATCATTTTCGGGAATTTTCCAAGCTGTTTAAAGACACAGTCAACTTAGTGTATGTAAACTTCTGACCCACTGGAATTGTGATTCAGTGAATTATAAGTGAAATAATCTGTCTGTAAACAATTGTTGGAAAAAATGACTTGTGTCATGCCCTAAGTAGATGTCCTAATCGACTTGCCAAAACTATAGTTTGTTAACAAGAAATTTGTGGAGTGGTTGAAAAATGAGTTTTAATGACTCCAACCTAAGTGTTTGTAAACTTCTGACTTCAACTGTATGTGAATTGATTGCGCCCCATCTATCTTCAGAGTTCGTACTGTTAGGTGACCTAAACTGGGATATGCTTAACACCCCGGCCATCCTACAATCTAAGCTAGATGCCCTCAATCTCACACAAATCATCAAGGAACCCAGCAGGTACATCCCTAAATCCGTAAACATGGGCACCCTCATAGAGATTATCCTGACCAACTTGCCCTCCAAATACACCTCTGCTGTTTTCAATCAGGATCTCAGTGATCACTGCCTCATTGCCTGCATCCGTTATGGGTCTGCTGTCAAACGACCACCCCTCATCACTGTCAAGTGCTCACTAAAACACTTCTGCGAGCAGGCCTTTCTAATCGACCTGGCCCGGGTATTCTGGAAGGATATTGAACTCATCCCGTCAGTTGAGGATGCCTGGTTGTTCTTTAAAAGTAATTTCATCACCATCTTAAATACGCATGCCCCTTTCAAAAAATGTAGAACTAAGAACAGATATAGCCCTTGGTTCACTCCAGACCTGACTGCCCTCAACCAGCACAAAAACATCCTGTGGCGTACTGCACTTGCATCGAATAGTCCCCGCAATATGCAACTTTTCAGGGAAATCAGAAACCAATACACACAGTCAGTTAGGAAAGCAAAGGCTAGCTTTTTCAAACAGAAATTTGCATCCTATAGCTCTAACTCTAAATAGTTCTGGGACACTGTAAAGTCCATAGAGAATAAGAGCACCTCCTACCAGCTGCCCACTGCACTGAGGCTAGGAAACACTGTCACCACCGATTAAATCCACAATAATCAAACATTTCAATAAGCATTTCTCTACGGCTGGCCATGCTTTCCTCCTGGCTACCCCAACCCTGACCAACAGCTCCGCACCCCCCATAGCTACTTGCCCAAGCCTCCCCAGATTCTCCTTCACCCAAATCCAGATAGCAGATGTTCTGAAAGAGCTGCAAAACCTGGACCCATGCAAATCAGCTGGGATAGACTATCTGGACCCTTTCTTTCTAAAATTATCCGCCGCCATTGTTGCAACCTCTATTACTAGTCTGTTAAACCTCTCTTTCGTATCGTCCGAGATTCCTAAAGATTGGAAAGCTGCCGCGGTCATCCCCCTCTTCAAAGGGGGAGACACTCTAGACCCCAACTTTTACAGACCTATATCCATCCTGCCCTGCCTTTCTAAAGTCTTCGAAAGCCAAGTTAACAAACAGATCACTGACCATTTCGAATCCCACCGTACCTTCTCTGCTGTGCAGTCCGGTTTCCGAGCGGGTCACGGGTGCACCTCAGCCACGCTCAAGGTACTAAACGATATCATAACTGCCATCGATAAAAGACAGTACTGTGCCGCCGTCTTCATCGACCTGGCCAGGGCATTTCGACTCTGTCTATCACCGTATTCTTATCGGCAGACTCAACAGCCTTGGTTTCTCAAATGACTGCCTTGCCTGGTTCACCAACTACTTCTCAGATACAGTTCAGTGTGTCAAATCGGAGGGCCTGTTGTCCAGACCTCTGGCAGTCTCTATGGGGGTACTACAGGGTTCAATTCTCGGGCCAACTCTTTTCTCTGTATAGATCAATGATGTCGCTCTTGCTGCGGGTGATTCCTTGATCCACCTCTACGCAGACGACACCATTCTGTATACATCTGGCCCTACTTTGGACACTGTGTTAACAAACCTCCAAATGAGCTTCAATGCCATACAACACTCCTACCGTGGCCTCCAACTGCTCTTAAAGGCTAGTAAAACTAAATGCATGCTCTTCAACCGATCGCTGCCCGCACCTGCCCGCCGGACTAGCATCACTACTCTGGACGGTTCTGACTTAGAATATGTGGACAACTACAAATACCTAGACTGTAAACTCTCCTTCCAGACTCATGTTAAGCATCTCCAATCCAAAATTAAATCAAGAATCAGCTTCCTATTTTGCAACAAAGCGTCCTTCACTCACGCTGCCAAGCATACCCTCGTAAAACTGACTGTCCTACCGATCCTCGACTTCGGCGATGTCGTTTACAAAATAGCCTCCAACACTCTACTCAGCAAACTGGATGCAGTCTATCATAGTGCCATCTGTTTTGTCACCAAAGCCCCATATACCACCCACCACTGCGACCTGTATGCTCTTGTCGGCTGGCCCTCGCTACATATTCGTCGCCAGACTCACTGGCTCCAGGTCATCTATAAGTCTTTGCTAGGTAAAGCTCCGCCTTATCTCAGCTCACTGGTCACCATAACAACACCCACCCATAGCACGCGCTCCAGCAGGTATATCTCACTGATCCTCCCCAAAGCCAACACCCCCTTTGGTCGCCTTTCCTTCCAGTTCTCTGCTGCCAATGACTGGAACGAATTGCAAAAATCGCTGAAGTTGGAGACTTATATCCCCCTCACTAACTTTAAGCATCAGCTATCTGAGCAGGTTACGGATCGCTGCAGCTGTACATAGCCTATCTATAAATAGCCCACCCAACTACCTACCTCATCCCCATATTGTTTTTATTAACTTTTTTGCTCTTTTGCACACCAGTATTTCTACTTGCACATCATCATCTGCACATCTATCACTTCAGTGTTAATTTGCTAACTTTTAATTACTTCGCTACTATGGCCTATTTATTGCCTTACCTCCTTACTCCATTTGCACACACTGTATGTAGATTTTTTCTATTGTGTTATTGACTGTACTTTTGTGTATCCTATGTAACCCTGTGTTGTTTTGTCGCACTGCTTTGCTTTATCTTGGCCAGGTTGCAGTTGTAAATGAGAACTTGTTCTCAACTGGCCTACCTGTTTTAATAAAGGTGAAATAAATAAATAAATAAATAAATAAATAAAAAAGAAGGAAAGGAACCGGACACAGACTGTTGAGATGCATCCACAGTGCTCTCAAACAGGTGAATGTGGATGAAAGATATATCATATATAATTTATAAAGGTTCATGACTGTGATATGAAGCATATATTATAAATAATAATAATAATTTATTAAACTTCTATACCACTTTTCATAACAGAAAGACATCTCAACATGCTTCGAAAGCAAAAAAACAAACAATCAATACATCATCATGAGTAACCTAGCTATAGCTAGCTAGGTCAAGCAATACATCATCATGAGTAACCTACCTATAGCTAGCTAGGTCAACCAATAGAGGTCAAGTCTTTGAGCGCATGCATCCTCCAAAAATGTAGGGGGTCAGTTCATGGCTTGATCAGATTAAGGTGGTTAAGGTGTCCATTGCTCGTGTTTCTTGGCCCAAGCAAGTCTCTTCTTCTTATTGGTGTCCGTTAATAGTGGTTTCTTTGCACCTATTCGACCTTGAAGGCCTGATTCATGCAGTCTCCTCTGAACACTTGATGTTGAGGTGTGTCTGTGAAGCATTTATTTGGGCTGCAATTTCTGAGGCTGGTAACTCTAAGGAACTTATCCTCTGCAGCAGTGGTAACTCTGGGTCTTCCTTTCCTGTGGCGGGCCTCATAAGAGCCAGTTTCATCATAGTGCTTGATGGTTTTTGCGACTGCACTTGAAGAAACTTTCAAAGTTTTTGAAATGTTCCTTATGGACTGACCTTCATGTCTTAAAGTAATGATGGACTGTCGTTTTTCTTTGCTTTTTTGAGCTGTTCTTGCCATAATATGGACATGGTATTTTACCAAATAGGGCTATCTTCTGAATACCACCCCTACCTTGTCACAACACAACTGATTGGCTCAAATGCATTAAGAAGGAAAGAAATTCCACAAACTAACTTTTAACAAGTCACACCTGTTAATTGAAATGCATTCCATGTGACTATCTCATTAAGCTGGTTGAGAGAATGCCAAGTGTGTGCAAAGCTGTCATCAAGGCAAAGGCTGGCTACTTTGAATAATATAATATGTTTCGATTTGTTTAACACTTTTTTGGTTACTACATGATTCCATGTGTTATTTAATAGTTTTGATGTCTTCACTATTATTCTGCAATGTAGAAAATAGTAAAAATAAAGAAAATCCCTTGAATGAGTAGGTGCGTCCAAACTTTTGAATGGTACTGTATGTACAAATGTACAGAAACTCTGTGCTTAGGCTGCTGCTAGGGCGCCATGGCAACTAATGAGCTGCTGCGACCTATTGGTCCTAACTGCTGGAGCTGTGGGTCTGATTTCTGATTGAAGAAATACAGGCTACACTCTCTAACTTTCTCTTTGACCAGCAGAGGGCAGGCTGGTCTGTTTCTCATGTTCCATTCTCTCTCTCTCCGTCTCTATCTCTCTCTCTCTTCATCTCTCTCTCTCGCTCTCTCGTATCTAATTCCTATCACCCAGACCTTGTATTTTGCTACCCCCCCACCACACACACACACACACACACACACTTAATCTCTTCACATTCAAATTCTAGGGTGGCTCAGCGGCTAAGAAGGTGACGTCACCTTAGCAGGAGCTGGCCAGAGAACAGTGTGTTAGATTACTGTCTGGTCTCTCCTTCACTCTCCCACCCCCCAGCTTCCCTCCCTCTGTTGGATCATAGTCCCTGTCCCAGATGCCAAGTCAAGAGGAAATGATCACAGAGAGAGATAGAGATGGAGAGAGAGAAGGTGTGATGGGAGAATGAGAAAGAGAGAGGATAAAGAGATTGTAGGGTCACTGTGGTCTGTTGAGAGTGTATAAGTTGGAATATTAATTTACAACAAAAGGAATATTTAACAAAGTCTCTCTCCTTCTCCCCTCTGCTATCTTCCCTCTGCTCTCTGCATCTGTTTCTCCCTCCCCATACTTTTTCTTAGCCTACGTCTCAGTGGGCCATTCAGGTCATTGACGGCAAGACTGATTGTATTTTTTTCTCAATGCTTTTAAACAAGCAATTCATTTGACCAAAGAGCCACGGGTCGTTTGCCTTCCTGCTCCAATCAGGACTGACAGAGAGTGTTGAAAGCCAAGACTAGTCTGGCTCCTAAGAGCTCTTAGAGTAAGGCCCTCCACATACCTAGAAGGAGAGGTGGGGACTCAAGAGAGACAAAGTAAGGTGAAGTTCACTCAACTAAGTTTAGGCATCTCATACATTGTTATACAGTTGACACATGGTACCAGGGGTGTAGGAACGGGTGGGCCTGGGTAGTCACATATATATATATATTTAATGCTCTACTTGTCAGTGTTCCAAACAGGACATTATTTTTCTTTTTACCTAAGCACTATACTTGAGTTGGGCAGGAGCTCACCAGAACTAGGTACCGGCACCTTTTCTTCTGCTTGAGTTCCTGCACCTCCTATAGAATATTAGCTCAAAAGTATTGAGGAGTTCCTACACCTAATTATAAACAGTACCGGCACCTATTTCAGTCCAAGTCAAGCACTGGCCTAAACATGCATACACCATAAAAAAAAGTATTTAAAAAAAAAGTCTCATACACACATTTAGCAGACGTTATTGCGGGTGTAGCAAAATGCTTTTGTTCCTAGCTCCAACAGTGCAGTAATGTCTAACAATACACAACAATACACTGAAATCTAAAAAGTAAAAGAATGGAATTAAGAAATATAGAAATATTAGGACGGACAATGTCGGAGTCCGGAGTATAAATATATATGTATGTAATGGGATGTATAGACAATATGGACAGTATATGGATAGAATATGTAGTACAGTATATCTGAAGAATAGTATATGTACAGCAATAGTTAAATAGGATAGGCCTTGACTAGAATGCAGTAAATGCATATGAAGTGGGTAAAACAGTATGTAAACATTATTAAAGTGACCAGTGTTCGTTCCATGGCTATGTACATAGGGCAGCAGTCTCTAAGATGCATGGTAAAGTAACCGGGCGGGGGCCGGCTAGTGGTGACTATTTAACAGTCTGATGGCCTTAAGATAAGCTGTTTTTCAGGCTCCCGGTCCCAGCTTTGATGCACTTGTACCGACCTCGCCTTCTGGATGGTAGCGGGGGGAACAGGCCGTGGCTTGGGTGGCTGAGGTCCTTGGTGATCTTCTTGGCCTTCCTGTGACACCGGGTGCTGTAGGTGTCCTGGAGGGCAGGCAATGTGCCCCCGGTGATGTGTTGGGCAGACCACACCACCCTCTGGAGAGCCTTGTGGTTGCGGACGGTGCAGTTGCCGTACCAGGATGGTATGTGCTCCCTCTGCTCTTTCTTGAAGTCCACGATGAGCTTTTGTTGACGTTGAAGGAGACGTTATTTTCCTTGCAAGACTCTGCCAGGTACCTCACCTTCTCCCTGTAGGCTTTCTCGTCATTGTTGGCAATCAGGCCTACCACTGTTGTGTCATCTGCAAACCTGATGATTGAGTTGGAGGCGTGCGTGGCCACGTGGTTATGGGTGAACAGGGAGTACAGGAGGGTGCTGAGTATGCCCTTGTTGGGTCCCTGTGTTGAGGATCAGTGTAGTTGAAGTGTTGTTGCCTACCTTCACCACCTGGAGGCAACCTGTTGGAAAAGCATTCCAGGTGACTACCTCATGAAGCTGGTTGAGAGAATGCCAAGGGTGTGCAAAGCAAAGGGTGGCTACTTTGATTTGTTTAATACTTTTTTGGTTACTACATGATTCCATATGTGTTATTTCATAGTTTTGATGTCTTCACTATTATTCTATAATGTAGAAAATAGTCAAAAAATAAAAACCTTTGACTAGTCCAAACTTATGATTGGTGCCATATATTACTGTGCTTTGAGTGTTGCTAGTGCATGCCTGTAATAGCAGTAATTCACACAAAAATAGAATAGTTGAATCTGCTCTTTTTGATACAGTACTATATAGACATCAAAATGTCTTACCTGCTTGTGACTCTGTAGGAGAATTATCAAAAGTCCCTTTTTGGCACTCCTTTTTTGGCATTCCGTTTCGCCTCTGTGTTAATTCCAAGCTGAGGTGTTCATCAGATTCTTCATATACAATTTAACAATTGACAATATTCTCACCAATCAGACTATTGTCATTTTAATCTTGTCTTTAAACTAACTATATTATCATATGTGTGAAATTAGTTTCGATATAGTTTAGGTGTAGTTTAGATGGGCCATCATCAGCTGCACATGCCTGACGGGCAGGGGGGAAAATGACACATTATGTTTGTGATATTAAGATTCTAACAACAATAATGTGTTTGTTAGACTTATTTAGTTCTAGTCTCATAGTCTATTAATTATAGGCCTATGGTTTATTATGTGTAGTTCCATGTGAGTCGAATGTTAAATGCAAGAGTCATGGATTTACGTAGGCCTACAAGACTATTTGGTCTGTAATGCAAAATCACATGTTAGATGGTTTGTTGTGTGCGATCGATTACAGTAGTGTATAGGGCAGGCTTTTATGATCATTTAATGATGATTTGAGTGCCCAAATTTTGGCCCACCTAAATTCTTGCTGGCCCTGCCATCAATGTAGTTCTGCCTACGCCACTGCATGGTACAATATAATTTTACCAGACAAGGTCTTCCTCAGGCATGGTTTGGATTGTCATACTGTAGGACTTTTAAGTTATCATATAAATTACTTGTATTTCTCTTCTGTATTTGGTATTTCTCTGGCGAGCAGCCCTGTCTTTGTTTCATTACAATGAAGGAATGCAAAACATGTATAGCATCTCCCTGTGCATTTCTCGCCGGATCACAGATCCTTGATCTGGTACTTCTAAACAACTGCTGGGAATTTGGAGACCTGACCTCAAATTCAGATCGTTTATCTGCCATAGTTTGGGCATCATCCACTCTATGAATCTGCCTGGTATCAATGAAGCCCACGCGCACACGCCACATGCAACCTGCTTCGCCTTTAAAAACATATTGATTTCTCCAATTCGCAGAGAGCTTTAACGCGATCGATAGCCCTGGCCTTCCAAGATCAGCGCCAGTATAAGCATCCCTTCCCCTAACAAACACACCCGTCTCTCTTCCCCTCAGGTAATGATTGTCCTTGGGCAGGAGAATAGTTTGTCTGCATTAGGAGTGAAGTGTTTCTAATGGAATTGGGTCTCTCTTCTCCCCCACCCTCACCCACCTCACCCCTCTTCTGGGTCTGTAGTAATGTGGTTATGTTCAGTGAATATATAACGGTGCTTTAACAAAGGTGAGAGAGATTGCGGCACACCTCTCCTTTGACCTTTAACATCCACTTGGTTTTCCATCCATCCCTCGCTCCTTCCTTCCCTCCTCCCCCGCCCTCCCTCTCTCTCTCCCCCAGCCTCGTTACGACTCTCCGTCAGTAGGGATCGATAACAGTTTGTATTTGCAACGCATTAGAGTCCTGCCTACCTCCGTGCTATATTGAAAAAGGAAGCTGCCTGCTCATTTTGGTGCTGTGCGGTCAAATCACACCACCCAGATTGAATAGGTGATGTGTGTTCCAGACGTTGTTCTCAATGATCGGACTCTGTATTATGTTTCATTATGTTCACACCTAGTTTATATTATAGCTCATCCACTCTTCCAATCCATCTGGTTGTTATCTTATTTCATCCTCCAACCTTGCTCCTTGTTCCTCTGACCTAGTCTTATCCCTCAATGGTCAGTATGGGAAGGAAAGGTGGTAAAGGGCAGCATGTATGAATGAACATTGGAACTACTAAGAGATATATGCTGGTCTTTTCTATTGCTGTTTTTATTAGAAAGTAGTTGGCCATGAACAGGCAGTGGTCTGTGCTTTTCCTCAACAACAATTTTTTTAGCACCAATCCACACACTCTATAATGTACCTGTGTAGAACACCCTTCAACCAATCAGAATGAAGTATGCAACAAAGCCGTAGTTAGAGCCTATCATCATTGGCTGATTTTACAGGCTGATTTTATATGCATGTTTATCAAAACACATGAATGTAAAAGTACATACGTAGTGCCCCTGAGATGAACCCTTTACATAAAAAGCAGTTGTTACCATGGTGATCTAGTGCTGTTTCACAAGTTAAGGATAGGTTTTCTGCACAGTGTATGATTCCATTTAGTAGTTTTAAACCAACAAGTAGACATAGCATATTGTCTTTTTCCCACCAGAAAGATTATTATGTCAACACTAAACTCATGTACCCTCACACACACCTGTGCACGCATGCACATGCACACGCACATGTACGCACACACACACATACACACACACACACACACATAGTCATAGACCATAGTTTTGTTCAGTTCGGCCTTGTGAGCAAAATCACTAAATTAAATACAGAAATATGGATATGAATAAGAAAATGTACTACTTGTGAACTTAACCTTGGGTCTTGAGTTGTATTTTTTTCCTAAATTGCACTTTTGTTTTTGAAGTTTAAGTTTTTATAAAAATAAATAAGTGATACTTCAGTGTTGTAGAGGGACATCCTAACAACGTGATGATCCAAGATAGTGACATTTCCTGAGTAGTTGACCTGGTCTCAGCCATAACCTTGAATTCATGTTGACAAACCTTTCCCCTCCCCCTATCTGTGGTTCTCTCAGTCCATTTTTGCCCCTCCGTCCCTCCCTCTCGCTCTTTCTCGGTCTCTTTCTCTCTCTGTTTCTCTCTCTCTGTTTCTCTCTCTCTCATTCTCTATTTTTCTCCTCTCTCTCTCTTGCTCTCTCCTCTGTCTGTGCCTCTCACTAGCTCACCACCAGCCTGCTGGCTGTGTCTGCTGACTGTGTCTGCTGACTGTGTCTGCTGGCTGTGTCTTAGAATGTGCTGGGGGGCCAGCAAAGGGAAAATGAACTTAGGAAAGCTTTCAGAGTTCAAGTGCACGGCCAGAGAAACGTTTCTGAGTTGGACAAAGGGAGAGAGGAAGGGAAGGAGAAACGGGAAGGCGAGAGGCTGAACTACTGACAAAGCAGCTGAGGACGGGGGAGAGAGCATGAGGGTCATTTAAAAAAAAAGTGAAATTTGAGAAAAAATTGTGAACATAAAAAAAATAAAAAAAATGTCCATCCCCTCCCCTTCCCTCTCTCCACTTATACACTCCTCTTACCCTCCCCCTAAGATATTCCTTTCAGAACCACCCCTTTTCTCTATTTCTCTCGCTCTGTCCCTCCCTCTCTTGCTCTCTCCTCCATTTCTATCCCACTTGCACACACAGACCAGATGACTGACGCCCTCTTACCCTCCCTCTCTCTCTCACCCTCGTTTTCTCTCTCTCTCCAAGCTCTCTCCGCTACACCACCAATACTTTTTTCCCTGGCTGCGGTGTGTTTGTGCTTTAGTGAGTGTATGGCGAAACCGGTTCTGTGCTGATCCAGCGTGTGCTATCCCATACACAGAGCCAGGAGCAGCGTACCTCTTGCCAACATCCTGCCTCCACTCTGCTGCCTTTTCTGCTTTGATTTCCCACTGTCTGCTTTTCCACCAGACCTTTTCTTTCTTTAACCCTCTGCTCTCTTCCAAGAATGATCTAGGAAAAGGGGAAAGAAATAAGAGAAAGGTGTCTCCCCTGTGTGAAGGGGAGATGAGGAGGCAGAAAAGGAGAGCGAGAGGGGAGAGGACTAGAGAGAAGACTGGGGTTACGCTGCAACACGAGAGGCAAAGCAACGAGGAGAGGGAGAAAGAAGAGAGCAACAAGGATCGAGGGATGATCGAGGTGGAATCGGGCCGAAAACGCAGGAAAAGGAGGGAAAAATTGCCAGACTCATCCAACATCTGCTGGTATTTTTCTCATCCTTTTGTTATTCACATACTTTCTTTTTAAGTGTGTCTGAAATTATTTGTTTCCTTTATGTTTCTCTAGTTATCGCCCATGGGTTTCTCTTTCCATGTCTTCTAGGGTTTTCAGCGTTGCTTGTCTTTCTTCTTGTTTTTAAAAAGTGTCTCTGTCCATGTGTGTACTTTAGAACCCTTTCCTTCCTCCCGCTCCCATCGGAAGGTTTTCCTCCGTCCTTCCACATTTCTCTCTCGCCCAAATGAAACGCAATGATTGCTTTTGTTTTATTTTAAGTTTTGATACTTTCGCTTGGATTTTCCCATTGAAAGTTCACATAGTTCGAACAAAAACTATGTTGGAAAAGGTGAAACCTGAAATTGGGGCCCAGTAGTGAGGTCGAAAGGGAGGGAAGAAGGGGGAGGGGGGGCCTAATTTTCCTCCGTTTTTTTGGGGTTGTTTTATCTTTGTGTGTATGGGTATGTAAGTGTTTTATTGTCGTAAGCTTCGTTCAATTATTGTATGCATATTTTCTTCACAGTTTGGAGTCATTTTGATGAGTTTGACATAATATTTAACTGGTAAAAAGGCGACATTGTGAAGTGAATGTAGTTCTATTATAGGGGTATCCCCATCGCCGCTCTCTCTCTAACTCGCTCCTCGTTCTCCTCTACTTCCTGTCTGTTTGTGTCCTCAATACATCTGTCTGTTAGTCTGTACATAAACACATCTCTTCTGAATGTGTTTCTCTATTTATCGACTAATACGGCACTCTAGCTTACAGCAATCTCTGTGGGCCTTCTCTGTCCATCCCCACGCTATTGGCTTCCACCCTCGCTTCCATTGTTTGATTTACACAAGTCGGTGTGTCCCTCCGTTCATACTTAATTTCAGAGGCCAGAGTGTGTGCTGTGTGTACATGGATGTGTGTGTTATATTCTCATTCCATCCCAGCTCTTAGCCGCCCTGTACATCTCCATGGAGACCTGCTATGTGCTCTCGGCCCCCTGTAACTCGGCCTATGCGCGGGCGCACAAAGACACCCCCGGACATCGCCCTGCCAGGGTGTAAAATTGGTGAAGGGACGGAGAGGGGGGTACCCCGATTGGGAGTTGTCGGAGGGTGACAGCGGGGATGGACGTGGTCCTGATAGCCATGGCTAAGGGGCTTTGTGTCTGAATGGAGGTTAAGCTGGGGACTTAAGTATGGAGCTCAGGCCTAGACACCCCACCGCTACGAGCCTGCAGGCTTGGTTAATAGTGGGTAGAAGGGCTGAAAAGAAGGCCTGTCTGACTGGCTTTCTGAAAGGCCTGACTGAGATCTCTACTCTATTGTCTTATCAGGTGGACTGAAAGCACGGCGTAACAGTGCTCTCTTGTCCTTCCCCCAGTCTCGCTGAAGGTGATAGTCTATATAGTTTATACCATCATCTCAACACATAAGCAAACTAAGCTTTTATAGTTTAAGGTTTGTGTAAAAACATCTCAGAGTGGATAATCATATGTTTACTGTATTTGCCGTTTTGTATTTTCACCTTGATGAAAAGGCATTGTACACTATAGTAGGGAGCACTTTTTAGAAATTAAAATGTGTTGTTTGCTAGTCCAGAATTGCACATTATCACACTATGACGACATGGTGGATCTACGGTCTCACACCTCATATGACAATAGAAATAAATGATAGAGAGGTCAGTCAGTGCTGCTGGATATATGGCCTGTGATGATGGAATGCCACAGATCAGTTACCAGCCGTTAAATATTTGAACCGGCTCTAGCTTGACGTCAGTTCCTCAGGCTCTCCCAGCCGTCTCAGCGTCAGTGCTGCGGTGGAGGAGGCCACTAATGTGCTTCCCTTTATGACGCATAACTCAGCCAGCACTATCAATTATACAGCTAGTACTTGTCTGACTCTGAGAGGGGGTGGGCTACTAGCAACAGGCTTTAGCGAGTGTATGGCGAAACCGGTTCTGTGCTGATCCAGTGTGTGCTATCCCATACACAGACCCAGGAGCAGCGTACCTCTTGCTACAACAGGCTACTGGGTCCACTATGGAGGGAATGACTGACTGACTGACTGGGGCATAGATAGAAAAAGCAGCATGTGACCATCATGGATGTATTCCCACTCTCAGGGTCCCCCCCCCCCGGAATCATTGTTCCAGTTGTGTCAGGATTTGTCTGCCTCAGCTTGACGAGGACACAGACCGCTGAAACAAGGCAGAACCAGACGAGCTGCGAGTTCTGGTTTGATTCATATAGCCTAATGGGGGCTTTTTCATAAATACTGAATTATTTGTGTGTTTTTCTTCATACAGTGCTTCAGTCCTCCAGTGTCTCTGTGTGTCTGTTGACATGGGTAAATTGAGTTACTAGCTCGTATTTCTTTAGAGCACTCGGTAGCACACCTCGTTTTCGTCAATAAAATGGAATCACATTTTTTTTTTTTTTGATGTGTCCATACTGTGTATTGTACTAACACTTAAGTCCAAGTTGTATTTGAGCACATTGATGTATAGGAGCTTTGACATCAATTTGCGCACAGAAATCAGCACGTATAAAAGACTCAAGAGTGAGAGGTGTATGTGTGTGTGGGGGGTGTCACACACAGGGTTCCAGTACGTTCTTGTCTGGGTTGGTTTAGGTTAGTTAATGGGTTAGTTAATAACCGGTATTTTAGACTTAGGCTGGGAAATACTTTACGTATATCAGGGTATATACAGTAGCAGAGAGAGGAAAAGGTATTATGATAAGTCAGGTATTATGTATCCAGACTGTATTACATTTTTATGGAACTAGAAAGCCTCTTTAACTACTCTTCATACCTCTTCTGAAGTATTTATGCGATTGTGTTCAGTAATTGATGTTCTAATACCTTAAAAAAATGTGTTTTACCTTGAATTACACACATCACTTCAAATTACATCATTGTCATTGTTCGGACACAATATTACCTTCTCTCGGAGTCTCTCTCTTCGTGGACAACCCCTCGTAATGCTATGGGTGTACGAATGGCTACATTCTTGTGGTACTGTACATTTTTGTGAAGATTGTATAGTGTAGTTTTGTCCTGTGTGTGTACTGTAGATTGAGGCGGTGGTAGTGGAGGTGGTGTGGGGGTTAAACTGTACAGGCAGGAGGAATGTGTTTCGAGTCGGCAGTGAGAATTCCTCAGTTCTGCATTAGTAGGTCACAGCTTTGCCTCTTACCTCGGCAAACTCTCTGCTCTCTCTTCTACCTCTCCACCATGTCTGTCTCTCTCCTCCCCCACCCGCCCTCCCTCACTCTCTCTCTCTCTCTCTGCTCTCTCTTCTCCCTCTCCACCATGTCTGTCTCTCTCCTCCCCCACCCACCTTTCCTCCCTCCCTCCCTCTCTCTCTCTCTCTCTCTCTCTCTCTCTCTCTCTCTCTCTCTCTCTCTCTCTCTCTCTCTCTCTCTCTCTCCTGATCCTTCTCAGTCTCACCATGTTTCCTCCCCCTCCATCCCTCTTTCTTTCTTACTTTCTTTCTTTCTCTCTGTTCCCTTCTCTAGTTCTGATCCTAATCCTCTCCCCCTTCTCCTTCTCTCACAGACATCTAAGGCCCGAGGTGTTGGGGGTGGGTTGAAAGGGAAGCGAGACGGGGAGACTGTGTGTGTGCTGGTGCGCATGCGTGTGTTATATAAATCTAGCAGTACAGCTCTCACTCCTGCTTTCAGTGCTTCTAGTCCTCTATGATTAATTGAGCTGGGATCCTGAGGAATGGGCATTGTCTATGTCACCAGATTCGACCTGTTCTTATCATCTAGCGTACATGACATCTTCCTCACATGTCCCGCTGGACTATCATGGTCAGACACCACTGATTCAGCTCCCACTAACATTGATATGCATATTGCTGGTCGTCACATGCCAGCATACCTTCCTGCTGAGGCAAAAATTCCAGAACTATCTCGGGTCCTTCACAAGACTGTCTAACAGACTAGGGGAGCTCCCAGAGATGCTGGCTGTGAAGCAAACACAGAACATTATTAAGATAGCACACAGAAACATATACAACCATAAACATGGCATACACAGGCAGCGGCCGATACTGTCTATCAGATAACTCATGGTGTATAGCGTTGGTGTGACTGTGAGTCAGGTCTGCTGGCTGGCTGTCTGGCTGCCATATTGACACGGCTCACAAGCCTTCACAGTCTACCCCTGTTTTCTGCTCAGCTATGCTCTGCTCTGCAGTACCATCAGTGGCGCTAGCCGGCCGTATTTACAGAACAACACCCTTTGGTGCTATGGGCCCTGGTGCCAGACGAAGAGAGAAGGAGGGGAGGTGAAGAGGCAGAGAAAGGGAGGAGGGGAGCTAGGGTGGAGAGGAGGAAGGAAGGAGGGAAGGCGAAGAGGCAGAGGAAGGGAAAGAATGGTGTCAGAAGCACAGGCTGGTAATGCTGCTCAGTTGGTAGAGCATGGTGCTTGCAATGCCAGGATAGTGGGTTCCATTCCCATAGGGGACCAGTATGGAGAAAAAAAAGTAAATGTAAGCACTCACTACTGTGTCTCTGGATATCTCCATAGCTCAGACATGTCTTATAGTGACTGGCTGGACTGCCATGGCCGCTGGGCCGTTTCTGAGTTCTAACTCCCAGTTCCCACCGTCACGGCTGCACAACCCCCAATTTAAAAGACTGTTGTGATACCCCCTGTACAATATTGTGACAAAGCAAACCAACCTTGTAGTAATTGATTGTGAATAGTGAAGTAAAGCCTCCTGAGTGTGTCTGGGCGGTTGGTTGTGGTGGCAGGGGGGCTATAGGAGTGTCTGTGGGGGTCAGGGCTGGGAGATGAAAGGAGAGGCTGTGGTTGGTCGCTTCATGCTTCAGAGGTTCCTCAGAGAAAAGGAGAGGTCAGGAAATGACCCCAAACACCAGGCGCATTGTTCAAGTTCAAGGTAAAGTTGAATGCCACTTTTCATTCCGTCTATGCAGCTGCCCTCCTCCGGCTGTGGGCTTTTTTGTAAAAGTGGTATTAATTGGGAGGTAATGTTGCTGTTGGGTCAAATCAGACGTTTGTGTTATGATAGCATAAGTGAGAAGCAATTAGGTCAATATTAATTGCAATTACACGTTTTACTATTTAAAATTGTGTGAGGGCTTGACCATGTAGCGTTTGGATGGCTACTTGGCTCAAAGAAGCAATCAGATAATTCAATTTGAAAAGTGTTTGGAGGTAAGTCAAAAATGGTCAGCATTTTCCTTTTCAGAATAGCTATGGGAATAGATTTATTTCCAGAGATTTGATTGGAAATCTGGCCCAACAAACATCGATGTGAGGTCGTCTGATTGAGAAAACACAACTCTTACTTCTGCCAAACTGCTGTAAGATCACAGTCCCAGATTTAGCTTTTTGTGTGTATGGGAGCGTGTGTAATTTGTGTGTGTTTGTCTATCTGTGTGTTTACCCACAGAGAAAGGGGATTACATGTATTTAATAGAGGATGAGTTTTGGGAGGGGTGTTTGAAGGGGGCAGGCCCGGCCCTCCCTCCACGAGGGCTGACCCGTGCTCAGCTGTAGTGTGTCTATCCGTGCCCTCCCAAACCTCCCAGACCCCAGACAATGGGTCAGATGTCAGGCTGGGAAATACAACACTTCCCCTTCCCCTCCGCTCCTCTACTTCCTCCTTCCCCCTCTTCTCTCTTCTCTCTGTTGTGTCTGGTGGCTTGTCAGGAGCTGTTAATTAACCCTTCACAGGGAACTTCCCGTCCGGCCCACCTTCCAAAAATATAACATGTAATGTCTTAACCTCTCTATTTAGCAATTGGATATTTTGTCTTTCAGGATACTTATTGCATTGTCTAGGCCGGTTCAAGATGAATATACTATAGGAGGATAAATCACCAAAGAACAGGAATGTATAGACATGGTTCCCCCCTAAATTCCGCACACTGTTTATGTTTGTGGTAAGGCCCTTGCTTTTTAAGGCTGTAATTTATGGTTTTGTACTCTCCGACTCTGTGCACACGTGCGCACGCACACATACTGTTCACACATGCACACACACACACACACACACACACACACACACACACACACACACACACACACACACACACACACACACACACACACACACACACACACACACACACACACACACATATACTGAGGCACATAATTCTGGGTCTGAGCCACCCCTTTAACAGAAAGTCAATAACAATACAGGAATGATTAATCAGGCCCTCTATTCCCCTCCTCCACTCTCCCTCTATCCCTCCCTCTCGCTCCCTCACTTCTCTCAACCCCACTTTCACCCTTTCTCAGCTAACTATTGATCTGAATGCATTTGCCTGCCATTTATCGCTCTAAACTCCCCCCTAAACTCCCCCCTACACTCCCCTCTAAACTCCCCCACTGCCACTGCAATGAGCATCCAGGCACAAAGACCCTCTCACACAGGAGAGTCTGACACACATAGACACACACACATACTCCATACGTCAATTTGTGTGTTAAATCGTGTTAATTGCATTTGATGTAAAATGCTGTATTTTGTTGCCCATTTACTGGTCCAACTAAAGCAGCATGTTCATATAGGATGTTTACACAGCCACACATATGCACAGATTGCTGAGGGAAAGTGTGAGGGGAGTAGTCAGACAGTCCAGTAGTCAGAAAGCGGCTGTATATTAATAGTATAACATAATATATGCCATTTAGCAGACGCTTTTATCCAAAGCGATTTACAGCCATGCATGCATACATTTTACGTATTAAGAGGGTTAAGGTTAACTTCTGCAGTGTGGTGAACACTCATCACCTTTCTATGTAAAACACACTAAGCTTTATACCTGAGTAACTACCTATGTAATTACCATTTTCCAGACTTGTAAGTCTACAGTTATACATTACAACCTAATTCAGAAATCAGTTGTATTAAATAAGACGTTTGGTAGAATGGACACTGATTTATAAAGCTTTACAATGTTTCGGGGATGCAGGTGCACTCTAAGCCTCTATGCAGGCATGTGTGAGTGCGTGTGTGTGTGTTTCGCCTCAACCTTTGTAAACCTGTGGCGGGATTGAAAAAGGTTTGACTGACAGCTCCTTTGACCCTCCCCCCTCATCCCCTAACCATTCTAGATGGTGGCAGTCAGGTTGCCATGACACCAGACTGTTTTGTCTGCCCTTTGACCTCCCGAAGGGGTGCTGTGGTCAATCAGGCATTACATTTGAGTGGCGAATGGAAGGGGGAAAGAGGCAAGGGGCGAGGAGTCGAAGGAGGGGGGCAGATGGGCGCATTTCCTCTCTAAAATCGAGGTACAAAAGGTTCCTCTATACATCCGCTGTGTACACAGACATGGAGATGGAGAGCCGTGGAGGGGGGAGGGAGGGAGGCATACTGAGACAAAGACACATGTGCACACAGACATGAAAGCTCACTCGCTCTTTCTTTCTCTCTCTCTCTCTCTCTCTCTCTCTCTCTCTCTCTCTCTCTCTCTCTCTCTCTCTCTCTCTCTCTCTCTGCCTCTCTCTCTCTGCCTCTCTCTCTCTCTCTCTCTCTCTCTCTCTCTCTCTCTCTCAGGGAGGAGGGTAAGTGAACTAGGCTGTGTGTCCCAGGGGGTGGAGGGGGTTATTATAGTCATTGTGCAGACTCCCGGCCCGGCCAGCTGAAACCGTTTGGCTGCTGTGCTGTTTGAAGTTATATTTATCAAGCACAAGCAGGAGGCTCAGCTTATACACTGAGATCTGTGTCTTCTAATTATTGAGAAGGGAGAAGAAAGGACACGTGTTTGTTTAGATGGTAAAGTGAGGCTTATTTAGATATTAGGGATTGGACATGTGTGCAGATGTGTGCCCAGATGCTTTCTGAAAGATCAAAGAGGGAGAGGAGGTGTGAGACAGATTATATTTCAACACACTACGTTTCTGATACTTCAAATACCATGAAAAGTCTGTTTTTTAATGCCTATATATTTGACAAAAACGACCCATGTCATTCACATATTGGTACTTTCATATATGCATATGATTGTCAAAAATCTTCAAGTGGCCAATTAAATCTGTATAGCCTGTACAAAATATTGCCATTTTGCATTGTGCTGAATTACCCAGTTATTAAGTAAATCAACCTGGCTAAATTGTAGAAATGCATTAATGAAAGCACTTGAACTGAATGAGACAGGCACTCTAGATGCTGAATGTGAATTTGAGTGAAATTCTGCATGTGACATTTATTCTGATTCATTTACATTCTATCTATAGTGCTGTATTTATGACCTCCTTGTACAGATCATACAGTGTAGCGTAGATAGATGATTGTTCATTTCATTATTTTTCCTGTTTATTTACTGTAGATGGTGATAATTGATTGTGTAATTTAATCATTTTAATTGCAGCTGTGTTTGCCTGCTTTTGATTTCCCTCGTTAGCAACGACCTTTTTCTGACCCATAGAAAATCGGGCATGGAACGTTTCTCTGCTATGAGCACATATACTGGTGTCAAAATATTGACATTGACTATTGAAAGTGCACATCACCACCATGGCCCGAATCTGTGTACGTTTAAAAATTGGTCCTCAAATATGGCACGTTGGTTTAACATGCCATGTCAGATGCTGAGACAAAGAAAGCCTGTCAGAGCTCAGGAAGTTAGAGGAAGCTACTTCCCAGTGGTAAATTCCTATTTCATATTTCCATTTCAATCATAATACTCATGTATACTGTAGTGTGTCGTACTGAACCATGTGTCTATCTATCTTCTGAAGCTGAGCAGTTAGAATTGACAGTGACATTTAAAATGTCACACTTCAAAACACTGGCAGTGGTATTTGAATGTGTGCATACGTTAAGTAGCTGTGCAATTACTTTCTTGACACTTGGATCAAATTGAAGCTGTTATAATTCATATGTTGACTTATAATCTGTTGTCTGGAAATATCTACCTCATATATAAATATCTCACTCATCGATCATATGACTGGAAAACAACACTGTGTTTTTCCACAGCAGCTATAGTGCTGCACCTCTACAGTACGTCTCTCTCTAAGCCCTTGTGACTCTTTGCGTTTCAGTGTGGGGACCGGACCCATCACCTGACTGCCCTCTCCTGTCTTCCTGGTCTTCAGCAGAACAGCCATGAGGTAATATCCTCTCCTCCTCTCTACCTCCATCCATTCATCCATCCATCATTCCATCCCTCACTCCCTGCACCCTGGGTATGGGTAGTCATCATCCCTTCTAACACCCATCAGTCTATGGTTTTAGATCTCCTGTTTCTCAATCTGTTTTATCTTCTGTTTTCTGTCTGACAGACAGCTGTCTTGCTGCCTCTATAGAAAAGCTCTACTATCCCATCTGCTTAATGGAGAACCAGGTCTCTTCACCTCCCTGTTTCTGTCATGATTCATGCCCATTGTGCAGTGGTGACTACAGTTTGCTTGTGAGACTCCTGGTTTCTATGGTTTTTACCATAGCTGTATATAGTTCATGTACAACAAATAGACTCCTGGATTCTATGTTTTTTTACTATAGCTGTATATAGTCCATGTACAACAAATAGACTCCTGGTTTCTATGGTTTTTACTATAGTTGTATATAGTCCATGTACAACAAATAGTGTCCTGGTTTCTATGGTTTTTACCATAGCTGTATATATGTTAGCCGGTAGTGTCCAGTGCAGTGTAGTGTGTATGTTAGCCTGTAGTGTCCAGTGCAGTGTAGTGTGTATGTTAGCCTGTAGTGTCCAGTGCAGTGTAGTGTGTATGTTAGCCTGTAGTGTCCAGTGCAGTGTAGTGTGTATGTTAGCCTGTAGTGTACAGTGTGCAGTGTAGTGTGTATGTTAGCCTGTAGTGTACAGTGCAGTGTAGTGTGTATGTTAGCCTGTAGTGTCCAGTGCAGTGTAGTGTGTATGTTAGCCTGTAGTGTCCAGTGCAGTGTAGTGTGTATGTTAGCCTGTAGTGTACAGTGTGCAGTGTAGTGTGTATGTTAGCCTGTAGTGTACAGTGCAGTGTAATGTGTATGAATGCTGTTACCCATGGCTGTCCACTAAAACCCTACAAACCTCCAGCCTCTGAAGCACACTTTGTGTAAATGTCAGAAATTACATTTCCACATCACGTAATGTAATGCACCCCGACTGGGAGGGGCCACGGGCACGCCTGGCACACCAGCCTGGCCTGGGCAGAGATTGACAGCTGTGCCCTAGCAACCATTGGTTTGGCGTATTGCCAAGCCGCCAGGGGTTTCCAGGGAAGAGGTTCCCATGGCAACGCTCATTTTGCCACTTTGGTTGGTGTACTTACAAGGTTGGCGTTGGGCAGATTAATGTGTGTTACAGCAACACGGCTATCAGCTGGAAAATCAAATGCTTATTCCAGCAGATTGGAGCTCTGCACGGCACGGCATGGCATTACCATGCCGCTTTTAAATGACATAGCTAAATTAGTCCCATCTGATGGTCTTTTACGCAATAATCAAGGAGTGGCATTAGTGGCTTTTAATTAATTAATTATTTACTGTATAAAGTCTAACACGGATGTTTGAATTTCAACCCTCTTCCAGTAATGTATCCATTCATTAAACGTCAAGGAAATAGTACAAGCTGTGAATAATATTTTAGAGATTGATTTCCAGCAGACTAGACACTGTCCAGTAGCCTGTCTTCACTTCATCAACTGTTTTTTACAGTCTCTCCATCCGCCTGCACTAGCTGCTGCATTCACCACAAAATGTCTCTCCCATTCACACATCCTCTGGATGCACTGAAGGATCGCTACGATGATCAGAGGGTTTTGAAGTGAATGGTTGAATTGGGAGATGGAAACTGACAAAGTACTGGACGTAATACGTGGTATAGGTCTGTGAGGGTTGAGGAGTCCATTGCTGGCAGAATGTAGGCTACGACAACCTTCTAGGGGCACACACCTGCCCCAGCACAGACACTTAAAGTTGGCCAGCTCTCTTGGGGGAATTGCCTCAGGCCCCTAGACACACAGACAGACCTGCTGAGGAAAGAGAGAGAGAGAGAGACGATGAGAGAGACGACGAGAGAAAGAGAGAGCGGGATAGCCGATAATGGCACAGCCACGCTGCATTCCTGCGTGATTTGACTGTGAAAAAGATTGCAGGCGGGGAACCGAGCGGAGGAAGAGAAGGGGGAAGAGGAAGGAGGTGGGTACGTAGAGAGAGGGTGACAAATAGGATAAGAGGCGGGAAACGAGGAGTGACGAGGGCGGGCGAGGAGAAAAAGGTCAGCTGAGTGGAGAGAGGGAGGGGCAGGGAGGTGAGCACTTTGGGACAGGAGAGGAACGAGAGAGGGTGATGGTGGAAAGGAGAAGGGGAGAGAAGCAGACATGGTGGGATTAGGAATTTGAGCACAGTCCAAAAGGGAGGGAGGGGCGTGAAGAAGAAGAGGACGGAGGGGGAAGAGAGAAATTCCACCTGGCAACGTTTGAATGGTTCCGCTGGCATAGCCATGGTAACCCTGGCATCATCTGATTGGCTGAGGGAGTGTTCTGAGGCTGGGTGTGTCTGGGTCTATCTCGCTCTCTCCGTTCACACACCAGCCTCATCCACGGATAGCTAGCTATAGTTTGAAGAAAGGTCTGCAGAAAGATAGGCGGGGAAAAACACGGTTACTGATCTTTATTTGTTTCCTTCTTGCTAATGTCATCTTAACAACTTTCGGCTGGCAGGATGATAACCCTCGCAACAGCTTTCCCAAACTCCACACGCCACACAAACACAGACAGACTGCTTTTCAAAGGCAGAGAGAGAGACACAAGCAATCTGTTGCAGAGCTACAGTCGCATAGCTACAATCTCACAGCTTCACTTCATGGCTTCAGCTGGGCACCTGGAGGGATTTGAACCTATATCCACAAGGCTGACGATATGCGTCAGTATTAATTGCACAAGTAGTACCGTTCACAAACTGTGGGAAAGCAGGCCGTCATGGCACAAACACACAGTGTGACTTTGTCATTGCAGGCCTATTCATTTTAGTGCAGGTCACTGTGCTCTCCATTCAACCTTTACAGCAGAAATCCATTTAGCTAAATGAGTCAACTCATTTGGTTAAAACCCTTCAGGGTAGAGGCTCCTGATAAACACAGAGGAACAATGACAAGAATCGTCTCAAAGACATTTCTGATTTTGGATTTGCAGAAGTAAGCACTTTAAAATGTATCAAATGTTCAATAACTACATCAACTATAATTTTGCCTAAAGCTATTGTGACAACAGCACACAGAAATGATGCAGGACAGCTATTTTTGACTGTGGTATTTCATGACATTTCATTAATGTGTTTATATCATAACTATCAGAAGAGGATATGCAGCCACATTGTGTATAATGACAGTAAGAGATAATGCATTTAAAACCATTATGGGGTCAGAATAGATATTTCAGGAAGTGGGTTAGGTAAGCACTGTGTTATGAGCCTAGCGTGATGCTTGTTAGAGTGCTGCTGAGAGGGAGTGGAGCTGAGAGAAAGAGGGGACAAAGCAAGGTCAGTCGCCACAAGAGGGCAACAGTGCCCCAGAAATGATTGCAGTGGTGGTTGGTTGTTGCAGTTGTGCACAGTTTTCTCCTGGCATTTATAATAACGATGTGTGTGTTTGTGTTTTCTGTAAAATGATATGTCCAAACTCCCCTAGTATGTATTGTATGCTATCATCATCACCAAAGACATGTCAATTAACAGACAGATTCTATTTTGACCATTTAGACAAACAGACAGACCCACAGATGAGACAGACAAGACAGACAGAAAAGACCGACAGACAAACCAGAGAGACAGACAGAGGACAGACCAGACAGACACCTGGCCGGCTGGTGAAGACGTGGCAGAGGGAGTGCTACTACAGAGTGTGCTGCGGTGTGAGGTAGTTGGTTGTATGGTTTCACATAATAAACAGCCCGGAGATAACTGTACAACCTTCTAGCTTTCCCCGCGGTGTCACCACAACCTACAGTAAGCACCCCTGGAGTCACACCACCAAGCCAACACTGTGGTAAGTATAGGACTGTCAGAGAAAGTACATGACACAACACAGAGAGGCTAGTTAGGTCACACACAGGACAACACAGAGGCTAGTTTAGGTCACTAACAAGACAACACAGAGGCTAGATAGGTCACTAACAAGACAACACAGAGGCTAGTTTAGGTCACTAACAAGACAACACAGAGGCTAGTTTAGGTCACTAACAAGACAACACAGAGGCTAGTTTAGGTCACACACAAGACAACACAGAGGCTAGTTTAGGTCACACACAGGACAACACAGAGGCTAGTTTAGGTCACACACAGGACAACACAGAGGCTAGTTTAGGTCACACACAGGACAACACAGAGGCTAGTTTAGGTCACTAACAAGACAACACAGAGGCTAGTTTAGGTCACACACAGGACAACACAGAGGCTAGTTTAGGTCACACACAAGACAACACAGAGGCTAGTTTAGGTCACACACAGGACAACACAGAGGCTAGTTTAGGTCACACAAGACAATATTTGCAACATTTGAAGAACAGACAATGTAAGTGAACTGTGCATGGAGGACATTTTTCATTATGTGATCCACAAGCTTTTTTTTCTGTCGCAGAAGGTTGAGTTGAGTTGGATTCAATTGAATGCAAGAGCTGCCTCCTGTCTCCTGCTTCCACTAGTATCATTCAGATCAGTCTATTTTAACAGCATGTGTCTAGTACCTACAGTACAGCATCAGCGAACTCCATGTCCAGGCACCAGGGAGTTAAGGGAAAAGGGTCAGTTGTACAGCTGAATGCATTCAACTGAAATGTGTCTTTCTCATTTAACCCAACCCCTTTGAATCAAGGCACTACAGCCCTGTGTTATTACATATCACTACTCTGGGTCAGTAAGTTGTACTATGTACTGTACACTGCACAGTGCACTTATTGTAGACTACCTTTCCTTGAAGGCCAAAATACTGTCCCAGAGCTCTCTCTCTATAGGTGCTTCTTAAAGTCCTTAACTAAACCTTCAGATCCAATATCATACTGTATCATACTCCACACGATAACACACCTCTTTACTGCATTCCCTCTTTCCTGCAGCCATTTGACTGGATTCTGCTGGCTAAAACTAGTACAAGCGGTCATTTTCAGTCGTTACCAGACTGTCATTGTTCTGCAACCTTTGCTCTGTGTTCTGTGGTTCTGATCGATGATACCCAGAATGTGTCCGCTCGTCTGTAATAGTAGAGAATTCACTAATGCCTGCCATCCTGCACAGTGGTAACATTATTCTAGTCTCTCCTCTCCCTCCTTTACTTTCATACAGGGTAACAATATCATTTAACATCCCAATAACTAATCATTCTAGCTATGTAACTGGGTGTCATGCACCCACATTCATTCTGTGTAACATGATCCATGTCTATGGCTCTCTCGTCTGTGTTCTTGTCTCTCATATCACTCCAGAACATGTACTCTTTGTGTTCCGTTTTCCTGAGGTTTGCAGTCACAGTCAGAGAAATATATCAGTTGCTTGCGAACAGCCAACCCCTCACCACCCTCCCAGAAGCCCCCCTCCTCTCCTGCTGCATCCCCCCTTCACGCTAACGCAACCAACCTCCCCCTCCCTCCCCCCTGCCTCCTCTCGTCCCCCCAGTGTGTCTGGGCTAGTAGCTAAGACAACAGGCATCCGCATTGCGTTGTGGCTCCTCTCCTCTCCTGGAAGGGACAAAAGGGGGCATATATCAGAATTCTGCTGATTCGACGCTGTTGTGGCGCTGTTCTTTATCATACCCACAACGCCTTTCTCCTGCTGCCATCCCAGACAGATGCACCTTTGTCAAATGCCTGACGTGTCGAGCGCGGAAGGTTGCGTTTTCTCCCTCTCTCTCCTTCTGTGTTCTTGTCTTTGTAATTGTTGTATCCTCTGTCTTTTTAATGAGGACAGGGAGCTGCCATTTCTCTCTCTGTCTCTGTATCTCCATCATTGTGGCAGAGAGAGATCTGGATATCACTGATTGGATCAGTGGGTATTTTATCCACATGGCTGATCAGAGCTCATTGGTAGTCTGGGTAGATAATGCAGCTTCCCTACATACATGCGCACACACACACACACATGCACGCACACACACTCACACATGCACACACACACACATACACACACACACACACAGACACACACACAGCCAGCTGTACAGGCATCTATGTGATCCAAACATATACAGTGCAACATGCTAGTTAGAACAGCCCAGACTTGAGAGGGGGTGATGGACCGACTCAGACCAATGACGTCACATCTTCTGGAACACTCTTTGTGCTGTCTGACAGTGGAGTGATGCGGTGCAGAGCAGAGCCGCCGGCAGATGCACCTGTCTAGGACAGCATATCTGTGTGTGTCTGTGTCTCTCTGTCTCAAAGCCCTAGCACCACGAGTGGCTCTTGCTTTTTAAGTGCAAATGTCTCAGAGATAGCTTCCAGCCTGGCTCAGAAACAGATACAGGAAGGTATGCTGGCACTCACTCTGCCAGGCGAGCAGCTGTGAGCTTATAAATTTATGTTCTCCCTTTATATTCATTCTAACCTACTTTCAGAAAAAGATTGCACCGGATTTGTCTGTCTTGTATTGATGGTGTCGTTGGTAATGATGGTGTCGTTGGTAATGATGGTGTCGTTGGTGTTGATGGTAATGATGGTGTCGTGGTAATGATGGTGTCGTTGGTAATGATGGTGTGGTTGGTAATGATGGTGTCGTTGGTAATGATGGCGTCGTTGGTAATGATGTTGTCGTTGGTAATGATGGTGTTGATGGTAATGATGGTGTCGTTGGTAATGATGGTGTGGTTGGTAATGATGGTGTGGTTGGTAATGATGGTGTGGTTGGTAATGATGGTGTGATTGGTAATGATGGTGTCGATGGTGTTGATGGTGTCGTTGGTGTTGATGGTAATGATGGTGTCGTGGTAATGATGGTGTCGTTGGTAATGATGGTGTCGTTGGTAATGATGGTGTGGTTGGTAATGATGGTGTGGTTGGTAATGATGGTGTTGATGGTGTCGTTGGTAATGATGGCGTCGTTGGTAATGATGTTGTCGTTGGTAATGATGGTGTCGATGGTAATGATGGTGTCATGGTAATGATGGTGTCGTTGGTAATGATGGTGTGGTTGGTAATGATGGTGAGGTTGGTAATGATGGTGAGGTTGGTAATGATGGTGTTGATGGTAATGATGGTGTCGTGGTAATGATGGTGTGGTTGGTAATGATGGTGTGGTTGGTAATAATGGTGTGATTGGTAATGATGGTGTTGATGGTGTCGTTGGTAATGATGGTGTCGTTGGTAATGATGGTGTCGTTGGTAATGATGGTGTCGTTGGTAATGATGGTGTCGTTGGTAATGATGGTGTCGTGGTAATGATGGTGTAGATGGTGTTGATGGTGTCGTTGGTAATGATGGTGTGGTTGGTAATGATGGTATGGTTGGTAATGATGGTGTTGATGGTGTCGTTGGTAATGATGGTGTCGTTGGTAATGATGGTGTGGTTGGTAATGATGGTGTGTTTGGTAATGATGGTGTGGTTGGTAATGATGGTGTTGATGGTGTCGTTGGTAATGATGTTGTCGTTGGTAATGATGGTGTCGATGGTAATGATGGTGTCGTGGTAATGATGGTGTCGTTGGTAATGATGGTGTGGTTGGTAATGATGGTGTGGTTGGTAATGATGGTGTGATTGCTAATGATGGTGTGATTGGTAATGATGGTGTTGATGGTAATGATGGTGTCGTGGTAATGATGGTGTGGTTGGTAATAATGGTGTGATTGGTAATGATGGTGTTGATGGTGTCGTTGGTAATGATGGTGTCGTTGGTAATGATGGTGTCGTTGGTAATGATGGTGTCGTGGTAATGATGGTGTAGATGGTGTTGATGGTGTCGTTGGTAATGATGGTGTGGTTGGTAATGATGGTGTTGATGGTGTCGTTGGTAATAATGGTGTGATTGGTAA